>NC_053457.1:4377858-4707673 GCF_015227805.2 Hirundo rustica
TGCTGGCTTGGATACAATGTGGGTACAGAATGTGTGGCACAGAATCATTTAGGCTGGAAAAGACCGGGAAGGAAGGAAGGAAGGAAGGAAGGAAGGAAGGAAGGAAGGAAGGAAGGAAGGAAGGAAGGAAGGAAGGAAGGAAGGAAGGAAGGAAGGAAGGAAGGAAGGAAGGAAGGAAGGAAGGAAGGAAGGAAGGAAGGAAGGAAGGAAGGAAGGAAGGAAGGAAGGAAGGAAGGAAGGAAGGAAGGAAGGAAGGAAGGAAGGATTTTTCCTCGAAATAGAGGGGAGTTCTCTTTAACACCCTAAACTCTAATTCAGCCTTCACTCCAGTAAAACCAGCTTGGAATACACGAGAAATTTTTGTGTGTGGAGCCCCAGGAGCGGCTGAGGGGGCTGGGAAAGGGGCTCAGCCTGGAGAAAAGGAGGCTCAGGGGGAACCTTGTGGCTCTGCACAACTCCCTGACAGGAGGGGACAGCCAGGGGGGGTCGGGCTCTGCTGCCAGGGAACAGGGACAGGACAAGGGGAAACGGCCTCAGGCTGGGCCAGGGGAGGCTGTGGGGGCTGTGGGGCCTATGGGGCTGCATGGCCTGTGGGGCTGTGAGGGCTCTGGGGGCTGTAAGTTCTGTAGGGGCTTTGAGGACGATGGGGTTTGGGAGATTTTTCAGTACTCTGAGGGCTTTGGGGACTGTGAGGGCTATAGGGGGTGGGAGAGTTCTGGGGTTTGTGAGGGCTGACGTGGCTCTGGGGGCTTTAGGGACTCAGAGGGCTGTGGGGTCTGTACGCCTATGGGGTCTGTAAGGGCTCTGGGGGCTTGGTGGCAGTGTGGTCTGTGAAGGCTGGGATGGGGCTGGGAGCTATGGGGTCTGTGAAGGCTGGGATGGGGCTGGGAGCTATGGGGTCTCTGAGGGCTGTGGGGTCTGAGGTCTTTGGGGCTCAGTGAAGACTTTGGGGGCTCTGAGGGCAGTTGAGGCTCTGAAGGCTGAGATGGGTCTGGGGGCTCTGGGCTGTGAGGGCTTTTAGGGCAGCGGGGACTGTGAGGGCTGACGTGGCTGTGGGGCTTTGAGGACTGCTTGGGTTTTTGGGAGAATTTCTTCACTGAAAGGATGGTCAGGCCTTGGGACAGGCTGCCCAGGGAAGTGGGGGACTCATCATTCCTGGAAGCGTTCAAAAGCCCTGTGGATGTGGCACTGGGGGACCAGGCTTAGTGGTCAAGGGAAATACAGGCTGGATATTAGGAAAAAGTTTTTTACAGAAAGGGTGATAAAGTACTGGAATGGTCTGCCCGGGGAGGTGGTGGAGTCACCATCTCTGGATGTGTTTAAAAAAAGACTGGATGTGGCACTCAGTGCCACGGATTAGTTGAGGTGCTAGGGTTGAGTTGGACACGATGATCTTGAAAGTGTCTTCCAACCCAGACATTCTGTGAATTCTGTGAATTCTGTGACCACAGCACTGCTGGGGGAATGGTTTGACGTGGTGATCTCAGAGAGCTTTTCCAACCTCAGTGATTTTATCATTCTATGACCCAGTGACTTCTGTCCTCTTCCTCACATCAGCTTTTCAGAATGGATGAAAGTCCTGCAAAACTCCTTTTCTCCCCTCTCCAGTACCACATTTCACAGAGGCTGTGGTGCAGCCCCAGCTGAGGAGGCCCTGGCACAGGGTGCCCAGAGCAGCTGTGGCTGCCCCTGCATCCCTGGCAGTGTCCAAGGCCAGGCTGGACAGGGCTTGGAGCAGCCTGGGACAGTGGAAGGTGTCCCTGCCCATGGCAGGAGATGGCACTGGATGAGCTTTAAGGTCCCTTCCACGCCAAAGGGAGAAGAATCTATGATTTAACTTGCAGAGCAGATGGAGAAATTAAAGCAGGCAGAAAAACCCCACAGCGATGCTTTCCTGGCCAAGGCCACAAGAGGGACTCTCCTACAACTTTATAGCGGGAAGAGGATTTCAACGGAGACGGAGAAGAGGAACAAATCAGTTCTACAGCTGAACACGCAATGCCCATTTTAGGCTTTAAGTTTTTAATCTTTTAATCTGTGAAATTCATTAACAGGTGTGGGTTTGCCTTCATGTCCAGCCGCTGCTCTGGCTCCTTTCAGCTCCTGGTTTAATGCTGCAAACTGCATGTTGCAAATATCTCTTAAGTTTATTAATTAATTGAAGAGACTTGATCCAGTTTAGATAAAAATGACAAACCAACCCCTGAGAGCTCATAGATTCTATGTTATATAACCCACTGTGACCCGATTCCAGGGCTGGCAGGACCTGGCCGAGGTACACCAAGTGCTGGAGCCAGATATTGGCAGGGGTGGAAGGTGCAGGGGGTCACAAGAGAGGCTGGGATTTGGGCAGCAAGGCAGGAAAAGGGGAAAACGACATGGAAAAGTGCTGGGAGGGAGGGAAGAGGTGCATGGCCAGTGCTTGTCAACTTCAGCCACCCAGGGAGTCACATCTGCCTTAGAGTAATGCATTAAAAATGGCCAGAAGAAGAACAAAAGCACGATTTGAGGTTTTTATTAACATGGCCGTATCCTACTGTGGTTTTCTGTGCTTTCTACTAACACCTGGCTGCCTTGATATCTCCATACAAACGTCACTCTCTACCCTCAGACGCAGCACACACTGAAAACATTTGGAGCTCTCAGATGTGACCCAGAAAATCAAGAGTTAAAACACAAGCCTTGTTCCCTTTAACTCGTAGGAAGTGAATATAAAAGGCACAATAACTCTCAATTTCTAGGGAGTTAATATAATAGCCAGTAAGTATCACCCTGAATTCCCTGTACAGTGCCTCTCTTTGCTAAAACGCGGGAGAAACCCTGAGCATCTCTAATTGAAACTCAGCTATTGTGCTACCTCATTTAGTGGGAGGCTGTGGGTTTGTGGTTGGAGTCACGACTAAAATGAAACTGAGAATGAGCTGCCAATTCCCACAAAAGTGGAGGTGACCTCGCAGTTCCTTTAAAGGCTTCTCCAAAGAGGAGACATTATCATTCTAATTAGGGCTTCCTTTTAGTGGGGAGAAAATTTGTATTCACCGCTGCCATAATTCTCATTATAAGTGAGCAAATAATAGTTCCTACTCGACACATTAAATTCCTTTTATATCTTCAAAACATTATCTAAACCCAAAAGTCAAAGTTTTGGTGTTGTTTTTTTTTTTTTTCTGCTGGAGGCCAGTGCTTGTGTTGTTCTGCCAGGAAAAGCGCAACAGTGACAGGCACATGGCATCTCACGCCAGATGTACATCAGACAACAGAGACTGATCTTCACTGATCCTTTTTGAGGTCCCAGCTGTGTGTGACAGCACGAAAAGAAAGGAATTTACACCAGCAGCAAAGTAAGTATTTGGATTATCACAGGATCCCGGGCTGGCTGAGGCTGAGGGAGCCCAGCGGGCACCCGGTGCCCCCTCCGTGCTCCAGCAGGGCCATCCCAGAGCCCAGGGCACAGCACTGTGCGCACACAGCTCTGCAGCAGCCGCAGGGAGGAGCCCCCCCAGGCCGTGTGGACAATGTGCTCAGGGCCGGGCAGCGCCCAGGGAAGAAGCTGTGCCTCCCGTGCCGGGGCAATCGCTGGGCTCAGGCCCTGCCCGTGGCTGCGGTGCCATTGCCGGGCCCCCGCGGCAGAGCCTGGGCCCTGCTGGGAGCCCTCCCTGCACACAGGGACACCCAGGGCTCAGGGCCCCTCTCGCCTGGGGCTCCTCTCCAGGCTGAACAGCCCCAGCTCCCTCAGCCTTTCCCGGGCACCCGCATGCTCCGGGCCCTTCCTCGGCTGCGCAGCCTCCGCTGGCCCCGCTCCAGGAGCTCCCTGGCCCCGCTGTGCTGAGGAGCCCGAGCTGGACACAGCGCTCCAGAGGTGCCTCCGGGGCTGGCCACAGGGGCACCATCGCTCCCTGCCCTGCTGCCAGTGCTCCTCCTGCTGCCCCCAGCGTCCCCTTGGCCTCCTTGGCCCCAGGACACTCTGCTGCCCCAGGGACAGCTCGGTGTCCCCCAGGACCCCCAGGACACTCTGCTGCCCCAGGGACAGCTCGGTGTCCCCCAGGACCCCCAGGACACTCTGCTGCCCCAGGGACAGCTCGGTGTCCCCCAGGACCCCCAGGACACTCTGCTGCCCCAGGGACAGCTCGGTGTCCCCCAGGACCCCCAGGACACTCTGCTGCCCCAGGGACAGCTCGGTGTCCCCCAGGATGAGATTTCCCTCAGCCATCCCTCTGCCACTCACTCCTCAGTGACATCAGGCATCTCTAGGACCCTCCAGGACCCTCCAGGAATCATGAACTAACCTGCCTATGGCCAGCTGGAGGGGCAACAGCTGAATTCTCCTCCTCCTCGGAGGTCACAGAAGCATCGCTTTGCTTCCTACTTCCCTCTATCCAGCTGTCAATTTTCCCGAAGTTAGTGGAAAATTAATTAATTTGAAGACTGAGAATCCTGTTTCAAATCTGGATGAAATTGGCCATTTGGTTCAGAAATGGTTCTGAATTATCCTGACAGGTGGGTGGACACTGCGCCCACCTCAGGGTATTTCCATAGGAAATAAATTTGAAAGCAGGAGTGTAGCAAAAACATTATTTAAAAAAAAAAAAAAAAAAAAATCCTCAAGTTTTAGGAGATTTATTTAGTATCTCACACCTGCTGGGGAACTAATTACTGAAGGGCTAATTTTGACCATGCACGTGAGAAGCACGGTGATGGAAGCACAGTGGGGCTGTGATGCTGCAGGGCAGGGCAGGGCAGGAGTGCTTCCCACAGGATCCATGGCCATGGATCGCAAGGCTCTCTGCCAAGTGCAACGAGCCCAGTCCAACCTGTAAATAAAGCACTTGCTTTGAAAAAAGGATTTGAATTTCTGTTGGTTTTTTTTTTTTTTTTTTTTTTTTTTTTTTTTTTTTTTTTTTTTTTTTTTTTTTTTTTCCAGGCTGCCTTTGGCATTTAAAGTTAATAAGAAACGCTAGTCCAAGATTTCTGGGGGTGTCTGAGTGATCCTTGTGTGTTCCTTCCAACTTGGGACCTACGAGGAAATCATTTTGCTTGGTTGGTTTTGGGGATTTTTGTGATCCTGTAAGATCTACATTAACACACCTTTCCCCGGATTCAGCCAGAAGAGTCTGGAAACATGTTATTAACCAAGACTCTGAAACAAGCTCTTCTTTCCTAAGCCTTCTTCAAAAGATAGCTCTGAGCATTTATTTTAATGCGCAGTAGGAGAGAGAACCGTGCTCAGTTTGGGGGTTGTATTTTCCCCTTCAGCCACACAGAGCTGTAAATAAAATCTCCCCAAGACCTCCTACCTGACCAGACCTTTTATTTATCATTTCTATGAAAAACAAACCTTTTATAGAGAGATGGAGATGGATTAAACACCAGCTAAATTCAAATTGCTGCTTTTTATGATAACTTGCAGAGGTGCCAGGGGATGTTTGGGATCCCAGAATCCCAGGATGGTTCAGGTTGGAAGAGACCTTAAAGCCCATCTCATACCACCTCCTGCCATGGACAGGGACACCTTCCACTATGCCAGGGTGCTCCAAGGCCCATCCAACCCAGCCTTGGACACTTCTAAATATGCTCTATTTTCACAGGTTTGGGGCAGTAAAATCTAATAAATCATATGAGCACAGGTAAGTGCAAAGGTGCGGCTGCTATGGCTGGGTGAGGACAGCTTTTCCAAATTACAGACCTTCTTGTGCTGGTTATTTGCAGGAATTTTTTAAAAAGGGCAGGGTCTTGATATTTGGGCTATCTTGGTACCTGGGGAGTCACACTCATGAATGTCACAGCTGGCTCTGAAGTGACAGATCAGCCTTAAATCCTTCCTGAGGAAGCTTCCTGCTCCGGCACAAAGGAGAAGGGTGTGAATAGGCCAATTAAAATCCATCCATCTCCCAGAGTTCCATAAACTGGCACTGGATATGTTCATCACGGGTTGGGTTTGGGCTGCAGTGGCTGAGGCCAAGCCTGTCACCTGCAGCTGGCTCAGCTGAGTGCCCAAGCACAACTTTGCTGCTGCACCTTGGCCAGGTCTCCCTGCAGATCCCTAGGGATGCAGTGATTCCTTTGGGAGTGGGATAGAGGTTACCAGGTTGTTGAGAATCCTCGATTCCCATCCTTCTCAGCTTCTCCTACCACCCCACCCACTTTCCCTGCTTTTTTTCTTTTCCTAGGGACAAATATTCCTCCCTCCCCACCCAAACCATTCCGTGATCCTGCGTTATCTCCCATGGAGGCTGAACCAGCAGCACCTGGATGAATGTATGTCACGATCTAGGAGCAAGGAATTTCCACACCCTTCCCTCTAAATCCCTAAAAGGCAAATGATGCTGGGAAGGAGGCACAGGAATCACGGTGACACGTCCTGCAGCAGCAGCAGCAGGGGGCAGTTCAGTGCCTTGAACCCGGCAGCTTTGCTGTCTGTTCCTTTCATACTCTTCTTCTAACATTCTCGAGCTAATTTGAGGACTCCCAGCTTATTGGGACGGCTGGAAAGCTGTGTCAGGACCAGAGCAGCTGCTCAAATCACTGTGACCTCCCAGTCTGTGGAGCACTTTGCCCCTGCTACCCCAAACTCATTTGGAACGGGGATTGGGAATGGTGCTCTGCATTTGGTGGAAGCTGCACCTCGTGCCTCTGGGCTGCTCCTTCCTCCTGCCCCCATCTTCCCCCAGGATTTCCATCTTTCATTTCCCAGGAAGGTGTGTTTTAGCCGGTGCTCTCTGCACGTTCCCAGCAAGAGGACGATGATGGTGGGTGTCTGTCGGGGCAGGAAGGGAGCAAATCCCCTTCAGGCACACCAGCACAGGGCTATCCCATGAGCCTGCCCCGCAGTTTGTCATCCTGGCAGCTTAATTAGCCTGGGCAGCGCGGTGCCCAGCCTGGCACCCGTGCGTGTCTCCATCCCTGGGCACATGCTGCCTCTCCTGCCCTCCCTCACCTTTTGGGAGGAAATGAAGGAGGAGGCAGTGGTGGAGCCAAGAATGAGAGTCCTGGGATCACCATCCTGTGCTTCTCCTGGCCTTAATAACCCCTCCCACACCCCCGTCCACATTCAAGGCCCATGCCTTGATGTCTCTTCAGAATCTCCATCCTCAGCCCAAATTTATTTATGCATTTCCAGCCTGCAAGGCAAAAATGTGCAGCAGTAAATTAAACTGCTGGGAGAGACAAATATTTATTATTCTTGGCTTGGTGATGAGGTAAAGTTTGGAGTTTATCCTTCGTGTTCCTCATTTAAACCGTGGCGATTAATCAGCATTGAGCAATTTGTTTCCCCCCTCTCCCCAGGACTGGCTCTGTGTAATGCTAAATCCGAGCAAAGCCTGCTCAATATTTGATATATTTAAAACCTGCACTTTCCTTTTTCATTAAGAGGGCCTCTCACCCGCATTTCTGAGATAACAGCTTGGAATAAAGGAGCTCTTTGTGAATGCTGGGAGAGCAAGGCTGTCTAGGTCTGATGTCTGAAATGTAACACATTAAAAAATAATCATCTTTCTACCTGTGCAAAATGAATCAGATTAAATAATGACCTTAATACAATTTCCCTGGTGACCTTTATTGAAGAAAGAAAGAAATTCTTCCTCAGAGATACTAAAAATAACCATGGCAAAGCAGAGTTTCTCTAAACTTCGGTGTTGTCATCCTCTCTAAACTCTTAGAAACAAATCTAAACCTCCCTCCAGCATTATAGTATTCAGTTCTGCACCATTCTCCAGAAGCATCCCACCCCTGGAACCCCAAAAATCTGCCCCAGAATCTCTGCCTGGATTTTTGTAGCATTCCCAGGAACACCTGCCCTGGGAACAGCCTCTTGCATTCCACATGCCAACAATCTTCTGGGAGCAGAAAACACAATCTACAGTGGTAAGCACTTTAAAAAGGTTAATTTTAGCTTTGCTGCCCTAAAAAGATGAGGTTTCCTATTCTTTGAGCATTTCAACAGAGCTTTGGAGGTGAACAGAAAGATTTTCTACAGTTTGATGTAAGATTTTGTCCTTTCTGTTAGAAGAGCTGCAAAAGAGCCACTGCAGAGACACTTCCCTTCCCTAAATCCACTTGGGAATCCAGCACAACCAACCTCCCTGCTGTTTTCCCCTCCAAGCAAAGCTTCCAGGACCTCCTGGAAGCCAAACATTGGTTAAACCCCTTTGCACAGGTCTGTGCAAAGCACGGCAACTCTACAGGAATCCCAGTGCCAGAGGACAGGGCTGGATGGGATATTGGGCAGGAATTGCTCCCTGGGAGGGTGGGCAGGCCCTGGCACAGGGTGCCCAGAGCAGCTGTGGCTGCCCCTGGATCCCTGGCAGTGTCCAAGTCCAGGTTGGAATCACCTTTTGCAGGGCTGCTGCTCCTGCTGGGTGACTCCTGAGAGGATCAACACAATTTTATCCTGTAAGAGCAGCCATCATTGCCAGAAAGATAAACAGCATTCCAGACGTCCTGGCTGATGCCACCTCAAAAGCCCGTTTTCTCAGCTGTGAGTGAATTACCTGATTCTGCTCCTGTTGTCATGGTTTTGATCCAGCTCCAGCTTCAGCTTTAGTCTGGGATCAGCTGGGCTCAGTACAGACAGGGAAATCATGGACACTCCCTTCTTCCAGAAATAAGGAAAAAAAGGCAAAACTCCTCAGTTCTCATCTAATGGGCTTCTGAGAGCCAGCTGCCTCCAAAATTCTCCTGATAAACTGCACTGTTCTTTGGGCAGTTATCAAAGCTTGAGATTTAACAGTGCTTTGTAATAAGCACACATCTTCCTCAGACTACAATGGGAACTCAGCAACATGGAATGGCTTCCCTTGGATGGGATCTTAAAGCTCATCCCATTCCATCCTTACCATGGGCAGGGACACCTTCCACTGACCCAGGCTGCTCCAAGCCCCAATGTCCCACCTGGCCTTGGGCACTGCCAGGGATCCAGGGGCAGCCACAGCTACTCTGGGCACCCTGTGCCAGGGCCTGCCCACTCTCCCAGGGAACAATTCCTTCCCAATATCCCATCCAGCCCTGCCCTCTGGCAGTGGGAAGCCATTCCCTGTGTCCTGGCACTCCAGGCCCATGTAAAGAGTCTCTCTCCATCTTTCTTGTCAGCTCCTCCAGGCACTGGAAGGCCACAGTTGGGTCACCCCAAAGCTTCTCCCCTCCAGGCTGAACAATGCCAGCTCTCCCAGCCTTTCCTCCCAGCAGAGCTGCTCCATCCCTCTGATCACCCTGGTGCCTCCCCTGGACTCTCTCCAGCAGCTCCAGGTCCCTCCTGTGCTGGTTCCCAGGGCTGGGGCAGCTCTGCAGCTGGGCTCTCACCTCAGCACAGGGCAGAGGGGCAGAATCCCCCCTCCCCTGCTGCCCACGCTGGGGCTCAGCCCAGGGCACGGGGGGGTTCTGGGTCCCAGCTCTCACCCCCAGCACCCCCAAATCCTTCTCCCAGGGCTGCTCCAGCTGCTCACCCCCAGCCTGGACCCATCCTGGGGGTTACCCTGACCCAGGGGCAGCACCAGCACTTGGTCTTGTTAAACCCCATGAGATTCCCATAGGCCACTTCTGGAGCTTGTCCCAGTCCCCCTGGGTGGCCCTGTCCTTCAGAGAGTTTTAAAGTCACCATTTCTGCAGCAGCATTTGAGGAGTGAGCAAGTATGTGCAGGAAAACAAGGAGAACCATTGACCGTCCCCCACCAGCTGGAAATAATGCCTTAATTTAACCTTTCCAGTTACACCTGGCATTTACTGGAGTAAACTGATGGAAAATGGAGAAGCCACTTCCCAGCCTCTGAGAGCAGCACACAGAGGGAACCTGGGGACGAACCACCACCGTGGCTGTCATGCACTGGAGACTCCTGTAAATATCAAGCAGTTTTCCTCTGGAATGTGTGACAGTTCCTGGGAAGTGTTTCCATGGCCCAAACCAGCCCAGTCCCGCTGGGTGTTTTCCCAGCATTTGCTAAAAAAAGCACATTTTCTTTTTTCCAGTCCCTTTTCCATTCTGCTGACTGTTTTCCAGGTTCTGGAAGGACTCAAGCTGTGATGGGAGGATGCTGAGTGACTGTGCGGGGACATTTCTGCCAGCAGACAGGCACCCGTAACCCACCATGACCACACTGTCCTCTCCCTCTCTCCAAATCCTGGGTGCAGGCACTCCCCACCATTAATGCAAAAATATTTATTATTAATATTTTATTTCCCAACAGATCCCTGACAGATCTGTGGGGATTTCTTTATAGCCTTGCTCACAGTAATAAACACTTAAACAAGGGGGAAAACAGAAATACTTCCATTTTCCACCTTGCTTTCCTTTTCCCCTCCCAGTGGGAATTACACTGCTCTGCCACAACCCCAAAATTTCTCATTTGGAGCTTTCCTGGTCTGAAAATGTACCAGATGCTGTGCTAAACCAGAAAATCCTGCTTGGAGGAGTGTAGGAATTAAATCAGTGGCAGGAGGGGTGATTATCACCTTGATCCGCCAGCGAGTGCTTCTGCCACCCAGGGGAAGCTGCTCGTGCCTTGCCTCAGCCCCGACAAATTTTGGTGCTCAAATAGCTGTAAATTACATCCCAAGGCACAGTTCCGGAATTCTACTCCCTGTATCCAGAGCTGGGCTAATGCCTGGCTTCCCAAAGGGAAAGAAAAGGGATTTTTTTTTTTTTTTTTTTACTGGCTCAATCTGTGAGGTTCCTGCTGTTGGTTCTGACTGCCAGAGCCTGCTCACAGCCTAAAATCCAGAGTTCTTCGTGACATGGCATCCCCAGAAGGCAAAGTTTGGAATTCTGTATTAATTGACAGGGTGACACCCCCAGAAAATAGAAGAGAAAAAATAAATACTCCCCATGCCCCCAAATCTTGTACACCTGAGTAAGATTTCCCCACGGTGTTCCCAATTTTCAAAGTTCAGCTAAAATTGAGTGAATTTTAGATGACACAGCCCTCACTGCTGGAAAAAAGTAGGAATCCTGATCTCTCTGCACGGTGGGAGAAGCTCTGAGCGCCTGGACAGCACAAAGGAGCTGGTGGGGATGGAATTTCCCTTGGATAAGCACGGACAGCACTACTGACCCCCAGTATCCAGCCCCAGGATCCTTCCCAGAGCTACGGATGCTGCAGTTGTTTTAGAAATAAACAACTTCTGTTTCCCCTCAGAAAATTGGGAGAAAATGTTCCTCTAAAAAGCACATGAGCCTAATGAATATTAGGAACAGATCTGACAGACTCTGCAAAAGAAGTGAGATAGTGAAATAATAACAGTGTCTTAAACAGGATTAAAATATAACATTTTACTTGTTATTTCAAAGAATAGATTTTTTTTTTTTTCCTTTCGTCCATCAGTCTTATCTGTATGTCCAGCCTCCAGCTTAACTCCAAACAGCGCCGGTCCCAAGTGCAAATATGCCAAGAAAAAGGAACTAGGGAAAAGAAACATCTTTTTGTTTTTCCCATGTGTGAGAGGCTACAATGCATTTCTCATGCCTGAAATAAAGCACCATTGCTCGAAATATTTGGTCAGAAACCTCAGCTTGAGAAGGAGGTATTGGACAGAGAAGTCACACCGACACCACATGCAGACAGCTCCCAAAGACAAATATTCCCAGGGATCTGCTGGGGTAGAACCTGGGCAAAGGGAAAACCAACACAGCCACGGCAGCACAAAGTCCTTTCACTGCCAGAGCAGACCCGTCCTCACCCAGACCTCGTGGGGAGGCCTGAGCTGTGGGAGGGGAGAGGATGGTGATGCCAATCCCCTAATTACACACGTTCATCTGTTGGCTCTTCCTAATCTTTCCAGAGGAATCCAGGTTGTTCTGACAGCTGGTTTGATTTTACCCCAAAAAGGTTTGCACAACACGACAGGGCACTTTTCTCACGTGCACGTGGGTTCTGCTTTTTTTTCTTTGCTGCTTCATACTGGAGAAAACCATTTTTGTCTTTTTTGGGTGTTGGTGACAACAGTGAAAACTCTCAGTTCCCTGCCCAAGCTGTGACAACACACTCAAAACTTCGAGGTAAAACCAGGTGCCTGAATTTATGTCGTGTGTTTCACAGCTAATGAGTACTAAAAGGTTTGGAAACAACTCTGCGTGTTATATCCTGAGACCCTTTGCCCTTCCCAGATCTGCCTGTGCATGTTCACCTCCTAAAATATTTCCTTTTTCTCCACTTCCTTGTGGGATCCATTTGTCTTTTCAGCACGTTTGTGTTCAAAGCTATCAAAGTGGAATGGTGATGGCACCGCTTAACCCACCAGCCAGCTGGGCTTGGGAATGGATCCATCCTCTTCCCAGTAATTCCTCTTTAGTGCCTCCCACTATCACAGGCTCAGGCATCATCCTGCTTTATTCCAGAGGAATACAGCCACAGGATGACAACTACTGATAGAGCATAAAAGCTGGAGCTAAAGACCATGGAAAGAAGCAAATAGAACTGATGTGGGAAGAGATGAAAAGATGAAAAAATTGACCGGAGAAGAAAATTGGAACGAGCTAATTTACAAAAGAAAATGAACAAACTGTGGCCAGGTAGCCTTGAATAAAATAAATTGCTACGCATTGCCTTCCTCTTTGCAATTTTTATCTCATTTCAGCTTCTCTTGCACTTTTCTAAGTGGCAGTGCTGTAATGGCAGGAGCTTTGATTCCGTAACTTTGCCAGCTGGGCACTGTTTGCATCAATTGCTCTGACTTTGGAATTGGGACTCAAATTCCAGCAGCAGCCGAGGATTTGCTCCATTGACTTGGATGGGTTTATTTTTAATTTATTACTCTGAGGTCAGAAGGCAGAGCTCTGGATATAAATCTCAAACATAAATAGACAATTCTCAAATCTAGACAGCAGAGCCACAAGTACCATACGGAAAAACAAAGCCAGGCAGGTATAGAACTGTCTGGAGGGTTAAACCAAAGGGGGCTGTGCATTTATTAGTAGCTTACTGTTTATTAAACAAGAACTCCAGATCCAAAAAGAACTCATTAACTGAAACCAAGTAGTGTTTAGTGAAATGGGAGCCTGTCAGAACTGGGGAGGACAATGGATCGGTCCAAATGCGAGTGCAAATTTTGTCTGGGAATTTTAAAGCGTGCCGTTTGTCGTGGACAACGGATGTGCACCATACAAACTCCGTACATCTGCCCCTGGGTGACAATAAAAAGCGCAGTTTATTATAAACCGAAGTAAAAACAAAAATTAAAAAAAAACCCAACTAAAATCACAGTTTTGTCATTGGTATGTGGAGGTTGTTCCAAGGGCCCATCCAGAGCTCCTCCTCGTCGGACTGTGTGTGTTCACTGTGCGACTCCAAGGGCTCCTTGACTTCCTCGTGGTCAACCACCGATTCCTGCTCATCTGTGCTTTTCAGTTTGGCCGCCCCGGCCTTTGTCACTACGTTCTCGGCCCCTATAGTAGAGGAAAAGGAGACGCTGCACGGCCTGGAGTTCATTTTGTCACTCAAGGACGGTCCCTTGGACAACGTGTTCAGCGGCACGCTCTCCTCGTGTGTCACCGCCAGCTTGTCCAGTTTCTTGAACTGCTTCCCCAGCCTCACTGGGGACGTGACTTTTAAGTTATTGCCGAGGCAGGCGCGGCGGGTGCGGACCACGGAGCCGTTCTGGGCCACGTAGATGTTGCTGCTGCCGTTGGGCTGGAAGCTGGGGTTGCTCAGCCGGTTCCTCTGGCCGGGGTCGGGAGCGCTCTCCTCGCCCGTGGAGCTGGTCTCGTACTCCGGGTCCACCACCAGCTTGATCCTCTTCTTTTTGGCCCACTGTTGGACAACAAAAAAGAAATGTCAGGGCAACCCAGCGCTGTTTCTTCGTTTCCCTGACCTTTCTGTTCATTGGTTAATAACTCTCATCAATTTCTACTGATTTTGCATCTTTTCCCTTGCGATGTGCATGCAAACCGGAGGGCCCTGAGGAGGAAGCTGCTGTGTGAGGGATATCTTTAAGAAACTACTCCAAGGTGTAAATTCTAGGAAGGCCTTGGAAGTTTTCTTCCCTTGCGTTGTGAATTCCGTGCACTGGGCAGCTCTGCTTTGTGTGCGTCACACATCCAGCAGAGAAAATCCCGGGACATACACCAGGGAAAATCTCAGGCACGGTGCTGGCAAAACTGGCTGGTTACAAAAAGAACAGCTCCATGCACGGCTTTCTGACTGTTCCACACAGGTGGGATCAGTGGAAATGGTCAGGAAGATGGTGGAGAAACCAGGCTTTAGGTTTATGTAACCTACGTATTTTTTCAAAGAATTAATGCAAACCTTTTCCACGCTGCTGTGACTTTGTAGTATCAGTGACTCCTCTATGGCGAGCACACAACCCCCACTAGTTATTATAATTTATAATTGATCTTTTAAAAATAAATGCCTCCTTGCAGCACACTGAAAAGAGCTATTGCCCTTCTCGAATGAATAATTCAAACGCTAAGATGCCATCACAGCTAACCCCCACTGCAAAACACACACAGGAATATGAGAAAAGCCAGTTTTTAGAGAAAGAGAATCATGCAAAGTACAAATAGGTGATTACTCTTCAGCTTTTGAGAAGTTCTCCTTGGTAAAAATTACTTAGATGCCTGTTTTACGGTTCCTGGCAAAGGCAGACAAAGCTCTTCACATGAATATATTCCAGTGGATCTATTCCTCCTTAGTTTAAGTGGGATTTACAGTAAGACATTGTGTGCAGCCACGATGTTGTGCTGTGTGGGGGTGCAAAGGGGCAGGTACGTGACCATGGATTGAATACAAAGAGATGTTTGAATAAAATAAAATAAATAAAATAAAATAAAACAAAACAAAACAAACAAATAAAAACTAATAAAAACAAAATAAAATTAAACCACTGGCAGGAACATAGGCAGGAAAGGTAGAGGTTGGGAAATGTAATCCATTTCCTTTCCTGACCCAGCTCACTTGGTCCTTCTGCCTCTGCATTCCTGGCTTGTGCATCACTGGTGTTTGCAACCTGAGTCCAGAAACAGCTCAATCCCAGCTCTCCCAGTTATCCCCTGCAGTTTTGGGACTGTTGTTTTGCTACAATTCCACTTATCCGCCCTGCAAGCAGAGCTCATCTTTACAGCAGAGAACTCACCTGAAGATTAGCAAGTGTATTAATACAATATTAATGTATAAAATGAAAACATGGATGATTTTTAAATCGTTATATCCTTCTCCTCATCATTCCCATTCTTCCTGAAATCCCAATATTTCATTGCTCCATGAAAATGAAAACTTTTATATCTATGACTGAGTATATTTATAGTATGTATATATACCTATAGATATCTATAGTGTGTATATATATGTGTGTGTGTATATATATCCACAAAGCTGGAATTAGCTTGGTTTTCCACAGTTCTCTCCCAACGACAGTGAAATGCTGGGCCAATACGCTTTGCCCTTTCCTTTTGGCTGTCTCCAGCCCATCAGCATTGCTTAGGAAAGACCACACAGAAGGCACAGCAAGCAAAGCCACTCCTCACTGCAAACCATCACCTACTGTCACTCCTCCTTAAAAGGAGGTGGAATCACCCGTGGCCTCAGACTCTGTAATTCCAGTACCCAGGGGCTCATCCGACTGGGACTGGCTGCTTTCCTGGGACACCTTTTTCCTTGTTTTCATTCCTTTCCTGTTGGTGTCAGAGCTCTGAGTCTCAGTCTCAGGGGATGTAGCAGTTTTCCCGGACGTGGCACCACCTGAGCTTTTTGTCCCTGTGGTACCTTTGGAAGTCGCACTGATTTCACTGTCTAGGCAAGAGGATTCATTCTTGCTTGCAGTGTCCTCCCTGTCACTGTCCTCTGGATCAGCCTCTTCTTCACTTTCCTCCTCACTGTCCTCACCAGGAGCTGCTGACTGTCCTCCCTTGCCCTCTCCAGCAGCAGCAGCTTTCGTGTTGGCAGTTTTAGAAGCCGCCTTGTTTGAGTTATCTGCTGTCTCCTCTGCCTCTTCCTCTTCCTCTTCTTCTGACACCTCTTCTATGGTGTCCTCTATTTCCACACTGGCAGAGGAGGTTTTGCTCTTATAGCTGGATCCCGAGGTTTTCCTGTAGCTCGTGTCCCTGTCACTGCCTGAGGCAGTGGAGCTCACGGACTTCTGGCTGGAGCGTTTGCCATGGGAGCTGCTTGCCCTGCTTTTTACACTGGACATTTCCGTGCTTCTCCTGCTGCTGGACGCACTGGTCCCTGACCTGCTGTAGGAGCTCCGTGTGGATGAGCTCTTGGACAGGCTGCCATCCTCGTCGCTCTCAGAATCTTCCTCCTCATCGTCCTCTTCCGATGAGTCCTCCTCCGACTCGCTGCTGGAGCTGGATTCAGAGTCCTCATCAGAATCCCCCAAATCCCCAGCTTCCTCATCTGAGTCCACGGTGCTTTCCGTGGCCTCGTCCTGGTCCAGGGTTATTTTCAAGTAGTCTTTGTCTTCCGACTCGGAGCTGGAGCTGCTGCTCTTCTCAGAGGACTCATCCGAGGTGCGCCTCCTCCTCTTCCTCCTCCTCTTCTCGTAGTCGCTGTCCTCCTGCTCGCTCTCGGCCGTGATGCTGATTGAAACTCCTGACTTGGCTTCATCCCTTTCAGACCCTTCCTCTCCACGCGCCAGGTCCTTGCCAAGGCCCTCCTGGAATTTCCTGGAGACGCTGATGCGCTTCAACACGTGGTTTAGTTTTCTCATGGAGGGCCTGTCATCCGTGGATTTCTGGAAGTAGCTTCCCCTGATCATCATGGGTTTGTCCGCGTCCACTTGGCGAGCTGACAGCAGCTTGGCATAGCTGGAATCTTTCCTACCTTTCACCTTCTGCAGGATCATTGGGAATATCTTTGCTTTCTTCCACCGGGAGCGGGCAGACTCAGCTCTTCCTACAGGTTTGTGGGCA
The DNA here is from genome assembly GCF_015227805.2 of Hirundo rustica. Taxonomy (NCBI): domain Eukaryota; kingdom Metazoa; phylum Chordata; class Aves; order Passeriformes; family Hirundinidae; genus Hirundo; species Hirundo rustica. Next base: position 4,394,696 of record NC_053457.1, read on the forward strand.
CTGACTGCCACGCGACTTAAATGCATCACTGCCTTTAGCCTCCTTTTTCCCTGGCTGCTCCTAAATCCTCTTCCAGGACCACGGCTGAGGTCCATCCCAACACCTACAGGTCTCCCTTCCATCTGAGGCCCTGCTGCCTGGCTTATACCTCTGCTGGGAGGGCCTCTGACTGGACTCATGCCCTGCAAATTATGAAAATTGATTGATTACCACTTGAAAGAGAGTTATTGTGAAAACCTCTACCTTAAAATAGAGTAGGAACAGATGCAACATTTATTTCCCAGCATTAAAATGAGCTTACCTGTTTTAGAACAGTTCTCTTACCAAAGTTATGGGAAATTTTTTGGAATTTCAGAGTTTTAGAAAGTCCTGGAATAGGCCGGTAATGCACAACTACTTTGCAACGGGGAAAACACTGAAATGTTCTGTCTTCTCATTTAATTTTGGATTAAGATCTGGCATTTATGAAAATTGGACTTTTTTCTCAAAAGAAACATTTACTGATGTAAAAATTACTTTCTTCTGATTGCCACTGACATTTCAAAATTCTTTTAGATTTCATTGTGAACTTTATGACAAATGAGTTTAGGTACTGCTTTCCTCAGTGGAAAGTCATCATTTATGGGAAGAATATTAGTAATAGACTCGTAGAGTCCTGAAGTGATTTTAGTTGGAAGGGACCTCAAAGCCCATTCAGTGCCACCCCCTGCCATCAGCAGACATCTTCCACTCTCCCAGGGTGATCCAAGGTCTGCCCATCCTGGCCTCGGACACTGCCAGGGATCCAGGGGCAGCCACAGCTGCTCTGGGCACCCTGTGCCAGGGCCTCACCACCCTCCCAGGGAACAATTCCTTCCCTATATACAACCCAAAATTTCCTTTTTTCAGTCTTTAGCCATTCTTCTTGTCCTGTCACTCCAGTTCCTGCTGAAGAGTCCTCTTCCAGATTCCTTGTAGGCCCCTACAAAATACTGGAAGGTTTCCTTATTTGGTAATGATATAAAATGGAATTGCCTAAGTCTGAGTGGGTTTTTCTTTGAACCGAAAACAGATGTGGATGCTAACAGAAACTCGGCCATTCCTTTTTGTGCCTAGAAGACAAAAGGAATTCAGTGCTGACAAACTTGAGGGGTCACCAGAAGGGCCAACAACGCTCAACACCGATCTGTAAAAAACCTAATTCCAGTCAATTCCAGCGTACAACTGAGGAGGTTTGGTGGCCCTTCAAGCTGCTGAAGGGACAGAATGAGCTCTCCAGGGTTTGTTTCTTACCTCCTCCGCTGCTGGCCCGTGGGGGCTGTAGTAGTAGCCACCGTCGCTCTCCACCACGACCTCGCCATACTCGTCGTACATGCCCGACGGGGACAGCAGGCGCCGGCGGCTCCCGTACTGCGGCAGCTCGTACCTGCCAGGGACACCACAGCTCCTCAGGACAGGCCCACACCCCTCACCACACAGCCAGCAGCGCACACCTTCACATCCAGAGGGATGGGAATGGCTTTCCTTGCTCTTCTCCCTCCTTTTTTTCCCTTAGCAGCAGCCAAATCCCAGACATCCTTCTGATCCAACAGCCACAAAACCCTCAGGGTAACCTGAGTTTTGAGGTGTGCTCGATCAGGCAGGAGCCCTCTAAGTACATCAACCTTCCTTCAATCCACCTGATTTTTGGGGGCATCTTTCTTAATCGTGGAATGAAAGGGCAGCTTCCCTGGGATCAGTTCTGGGGAATGCCAGAATTCCTGAAGAGCCTGAGTCCAACGGGCTTTATCAGGACAAGGCAGGATGGGGTTTCTTGGGGGAAATTCAGAAGGCCACCAGGCAGGATGGTGTTTTCTGAGGGAAATTTAAAGGGCCGCAAGGCAGGATGGCTTTTTTTAGGGAAATTTAGAAGGCCAGCAGCTGGCTGGAAACTGGGAGAAGAAAGGATTAATCCCTGAACTCAGGAGGGGAGGAGGTGATGGAAATTAATCTCCCAGGAAGCAGAAACACACACAGAAAGGATATAAACCCAGCGCGAGGGACGGGATGTGCAGTCTGTAAGTGGAACAATTCCTGAAGAAGCAGGGAGTTATCACACACCCCTTTAACCTCTGAAAAGAGTTTTGTTGTTGGTTCACGCCTTTGTGGACACAAAGATTAAAATAATCCTGAGGTGAAGGAAAGTCCCACGATTAACTGCTGGAATAATAAACATCACCAGCCTGGAAAAGCAGCACTTTCAGAAATAAAGAGGAAAAATGGAACTATACCCGTGCTCATAACTGTAGTAATCCTGGCCATAGTATTCCTGCCCTGGATCAATTCCAGACTCCATACTCAACTCCTGGAAAAGAGAAACACTGATTGAATGCAGTGTGAAAAAGGCCCAAATGTAATCACCGATTTTATTATTCTTTATGATGTAATTACTTCTTCTGACTGCAGAAATGATCCCCACCCTGTAGTACAAAAAGACCAACGTCTCATATTTGCTCTTATTGCTTATTCTGGAAACAATTTTGGGCCTAAAAATATTGGAAATAGAAAGATTTGCAATTGCACTGCACAGCAAGGTGCTAAAGCTTCCAGCACCAACTGCTCAGCTCAGCTCCAGCTGCAGTAATCCATCAGCAGCTGACTGACACCAGGAAAAAATCAGACAGCAGTTGGAGAGCAATGGAATCCTTCTGTCTGGAAATCTGAAAGTGTAGGGTGAAGCCAGTGGGAGACACTGAAAGATGCTCATGGGGAAAAATCAGAGATCCCAGAGTGGTTTGGAAGAGACCTTAAAGCCCATCCAGTCCCACCATCCACTATCCCAGGTTGCTCCACGCCCCATCCATCCTGGCCTTGGAAGTACCAAGATGCATTAAATTCAAGGTATTTAATTAAAATAACGTAACTGGGCTTACAGTGCCAGAACTTTGCTTTTTATCTAAGAGCTAGGGGGAAAATTTACCTGAGACTGACAAGTTCTTATTAGAAAATGATGTAAAAGCCATTTCAAAACTTATAGAACAACTAATAAATTAAAAATGGTGGTACCTCTGGTCTGAGAAGAGAAGGTCTCAGCAACTGCTGTTGCTACAAAAGAAAATGAAAAAGTGGTTGGTTAGGCAGCAACAATTAAAGTGCAGGTGATTGGTGTCTAAGATTAGTAATAAATGCTGAAGCCATAGGTCCTTTGGAACTTTTTTATGGTGGGCAGATGGGTACTTCCATACCCTGTGAGAACACTGAGCACCTGATGCAGTAAAATCCCTTCACAGTCCACCATTTCTTTTGCCTAAATATAAAATCAGCTTCCCAGTTTTTGTGGTGATTGTCTGACATATTTAACTCAAGAACTTCTACCAGAGGCCAAGAAAACCAAGTTCTGTATTTAAATTAAGAGACAGAAACCAGCTGAGCAAAGAGAGGGGAAAAAAAATCAGCAAACATCCAACCTTTATGATAGAAATGTATTTTGGAGAACTTTCCAATTATTAAATGAGATTGTACTGAAGGAAACCCTTCTCCCTGTTATCCACCTCTGGAGAAAATGATTCTGCAGGAGCAGCAGACCTCACAGAGCTCCAGCGAAGGTCTGTGGAGCCCCATCCCTGCCTGGCAGGTGATTGGATGTGACATTGGAAAACGCAGCAGGCATGGAGAGAATTCCCTGGGAAGCTGCTTCTGGCAGCTCCTTAAGCAGCAATCTCTGAGCCGGGAGGTCACCATCCTGCCACAATGGATCTCAGCTCCCAGGAAATCTACAGCTCATAAACCTCTTGAATTAGTTTCAATTTCTGGTCTCGAAGGCACTCGGTACCCAGGAGTTCCACAAGACACAATTCCAGACTGGCTTGGGTTCGGAGGGGCCTTAAAACTCAGCTCATCCCACCCCCTGCCATGGGCAGGACACCTTCCACTATCCCAGGCTGCCCTAAGGCCCATCCAGCCTGGCCTTGGACACTGCCAGGGGTTCAGGGGCAGCCACAGCTGCTCTGGGCACCCTGTGCCAGGGCCTGCCCACCCTCCCAGGGAACAATTCCTTCCCACTATCCCACGTAAATTTCCCCTGTGTCAGTCTGAACCCATTCCCCTTGTCCTGGCACTCCAGTTCCGGATGCAGGGTCCCTCTCCAGCTTCCCTGTATCCCTTCAGGCCCTGGAAGGAGCTGTGAGGTCTCCACACAACCTTCCCTTCTCCAGGTTGAACTCAGCCAGCTCTCCCAGCCTGGCTCCGTAGGGAAGATGCTCCAGACCCCTCAGAAACTCCATGGTCTCCTCTGGACCTGCTCCAACAATTCCATGTCCTTCTTATCTTGGGAGAAGCAAAACTGTGCACAGAATTCCAGATGGGGTTTCACAAGAGCGGAGTAGAGGGGAAGCCTCCCCCTCTCCCCTGCTGCCCTCACTCTTGGGCTGCACGGGAAAAGCAGAGTGGTATAATCAATATTTTAAAGGTAATGAGGCACCAGCCTTACCTCTTGCTGCGCGTATCCTCGCCTAGAAGTCAGAAAAAGAAAAGAAATAAATTAGTATAATGCTGCGAGCCTGCACAGAGATGCCCATTGCCATTCTCACTGGAGAGGGGTGAAAGAAAATGTAATTAGAAATATAATTAGCATGGAAAGAAATACATATCTCTGATACCAAATATGTTTTTCTTTGGGTTTGCTCTGGACACAGGGATTGTTGCATGGGAAAGGTTGGAGAAGCTTTGCGATCTTTTCTTGCTTTAGATTGTGAATGGATGAGGAGAAATCCCCAAGAGCCAGAGAGCCAGAGCGTCCAGAGAGACTCAGCACAGGGAGAAGGGGATTGGGAGAGGCCCTGCCCCATCCCCTCCCCGCTGTGCCACCATCCACAGTGGGACCCTGCTCCCTCACACGTCTGCTCGAGCAGTGAAACAACTTCTCCTACTCCTGGACTTCCTGTATCCATCAGGAATCGCCCTGGAGCTTGTATTACTAATTTCTTGTTCCAACATTATCATTCCAATTACACCTTTCCTAACATTTGCCCAGTGCGGAGGAGGTAGTTCCTATTTTTTTTAATTTTTTTTCTCTGTGTTTATCTTGCCACAGGCTTTGGGCTTCTGATCTCATGGGGAATTTATTGTTGGTCTAAATCATTTTGTCAGAGCCAGTCCTGGGCATAAGCAATGTATCTATGTCTGTCAAGTTTTTTTAATTTTCACATTTCGTGCCCGAAAATTGAAATGGTTTTGGTAAAACTAGAGAACAAAAAATTTAGGCCTTGGAATTTTTCTTAAGGATAAGTGTGGATTATTTTTATGATGGTTTTTAAGAAGAAAAGGGTAAATGCTCAAAATTATGTTAGGCTTAACCTAGGACACAGCCAGCAGTCATGGGGAAGTTTTTAATTACACTAAATAAATAATAAAGACCAGAGAAATCCTTTTAATTCTTTAATATCCCCGTCTCTAAATCTTCCTATTAATATTCAGTACATGGAATTGATTATCAGCACTGAATTAACGCTGTCGCCTATATAATATAAACCTCATGGCCAGCTGAAATCAAGATTTATCACCCAAAGATGACCTGTGACTTTTCAAAGCCCAGTCGAGGAATGCTGGATTTAGTTTCCATATCACCAACAACAATCTTCAGATAAAGGAGGTCTGAGGAGAAGGGAAGCCTATTACTCTTAATTGCACTATATTGCAGATTAGAAGCATAATATGAGTAATCCTAATTAAATTTGGAATTCAATTTTCATAAAAGTAGCACCATGATGAGTTTTGCTGATACTTCTCAAATAGTTTTGTGTGGCCATGATTAGAAGGCCACAAAAAGTCCCCAGAAGACATAAAATATCCATTCACTTGCTACAGCACAAGGATCTATTCTGGCACAAAGACAAAGGTCAGGACAACATCATTTGTTTCCAGGAAGGAATTAAAGCTCTCCACAGAGGGATGGATTGCTTGTGGGAAACGCTCTCAGCCAGACTTCACTGCAGTCTGAGAATCTTCCGTGTGGAATGGGAAGCGAGGCCATGGAGGATACGGGGCATCAGGACAGCCAGAACAGGGAGCTGGCACTTACTCGGAGAGACAAAGCCACAATGAACTCCCATGGACAAGATGTGCCGACCTTTTACTGCTAAAAGAGGTTAGAGGAACTGGGATTTGCCGAAAGCAGCATTTCCCCAATTCCTGGAACCCCAGCAGGCATTGGTTCTTTCATAACTTAAATCTCTTTTCATATCAAAAGCAAAATCATCACAAATCCCAAATACTACAGATACATACAGATAAACAGAGTATCTCTCAGAGGGAGTAACTACTTATCAGCTTGCCCTGGCTCCTAAAATGAAGATTTTGCTGCAGTTCAAAGCTGGAACTGAGAACAAATTGGGAAGGAGGATGAGCAATGGTAACATCGTGGTTCAAATCCAGCTTTGCCTGGAAGAGCTCTGCACTGATGCCATCTCTGCTCCTGCTCAGGACTTGGCCCCATCAAGCTGTTGCTGAAAGGATGAGAAATACATCCAGGTCACAGAGGACCCCAACTGACCAAATCAGACAACGTGGGAGGGGTGAATTATATAGAAATATAAATTATTACAGATGTTCAGCTTGCTGCCAACTCCTATACTGGATCTAATCCTTTGCAGAACTGCAGCACCGTGGAATCGTGAAATGGTTTGGGTTGAAAGGACCTTTATGCTCATCCTCTTCCACCTCCACCCACCTTTCATTGCCCCAGGCTGCTCCAAGCCCCAATGTCCAACCTGGCCTTGGGCACTGCCAGGGATCCAGGGGCAGCCACAGCTGCTCTGGGCACCCTGTGCCAGGGCCTGCCCACCCTCCTAGGGAACAATTCCTTCCCAAATCCCAGCTAAATCTCTGCTCTTTTGGTTTAAAACTATTTCCCCCGCAGCACCCAGCCATCCAAATGGTGCAGCATTTCCCTGTTTCAGCTTCTTTCTCAGTCTAAAAGAGTAATTTTTTAAACAAAAGCCTTTTAAAAAAAAAAAAAAAAAAAAAAGCCAGCAAGAGAACAAAGGTTGAATTATATCCAGACAAAATGAATCCTGTTTTGTGGTTTTCAACTTCATAAAGATTTCCAGAATGAGAAAGTAAATGTTCCTCATCAGTGAAGAGCTGATCGCCATGACCCCGTCCCAGACTGTTCTGAAATGATGAAATTAAATATTTGAAGTGGAACTTCTGTGTGATGTCTACTCTTTCTGCTTAAGAAACATCCCAATTAGTTGTAAGCAAACTGAACCACTGGAGTTTATGCTATGAATGACTAAACACCTCCAATTCCGCTGTGTGACCTTACACACCACAAAATCAGGTCCTATTTGTGTCATATTTCACTGGGGATGGAAAGATCTGCACCACAGCAGCTATTAACAAGCTCTAACATGGGACTTGGGTACTAAAATCTAAATTTCTGTCTTTGGGGTCGATCCACTCTGAACATGAGCAGCCCAGTGATTTTTCATGCCCACCTCTGCCTGCTTCCCACTCTCCCCTTGCCGGGAGCATGGCCGGGACACAGAGGGGAACATTTAAGTCATATTACCACTCTGGCCCTTCAATCCTAAAAATTCTCTGCCTAACAGGTACTGAGCTTTGGGAATATGATTAAAACATTGCAGTCGTGCCACCTTTGGAGAACTGAGCATCAAAGATGTGCACATCTCATAAATGACACAGATTCTGTTACAGCAAAAATAGGACAATAGGATAATCCCTCCCCTCGCACATTTAGCTACTCCTACACCTACCCTGATCCTACAACCTATCCCAATGAGGGTTTTAAGTAAAGGAAAAATCTAATGGATCAGCAGAACTTTTGGGATGGAGTTCGTGGAGTTTGGCACTGGGACAAAGAAAGAGAAAATACCTTGAGCAGCTTTTGACTGAAGCATCCACATGTCCTAACTGCAGAAAAATACCAAAACAAAACAAACCCACAACAAAAAAAGCCCCCAAAAACAGGAGAAAAGAGAAAAAGCCAAGCACCATGGAAATGTTGAGTCTGATAAACAGTCTGATAAATTAATTACTTTTCTGCTCAGAATTACAACCCTGACACCGGAGTTTTAGTTTTGCTTCATTAGGTAATATCTGCCTTTCCCAATATGGTTTTTTCAAAGTTGTCATATTAAACTTTTTAGATATTGGCAAAGGACTGAAAGGAAACTTGCAAGTTGAACCAAACATTTAAATGCCCAAACTGCTTTTACTTATCATTTTTTCAAATGACAAGATAATTTACTTTATATATACATCTATAATTGATATATTTATGTAAATGTAAAGATCTGATTTAGACAACTGTGACCAAAAAAGCTGGTAAGTAAATCCACATTATGTGGATTTTTACAAGTATTTGGAAACCCTTCACCTGGTGACACTAATCAGAGTGACTTTATTACAATTTAATTGAGATGTTTCAGCTTGTGACAGACCAGCATGGAAATTAAAGAGAGACAGCAACAACATGCACATACAAAACCATAAAAAACAAACAACAAATGCTTTGTACATGAAAGGAATTTACAAAACATAAATAACATGCAGATACAATTTAAAAAAAAAAAAAAAGGAAGGCAGAAGATGGAGAACAGGAGTGGGGACACCGCCGCATTTGCTGAGAAACCAAGAGCAAACCCTTCTTCTGACCGGAGACAGGAACTGAGCTGGCAGAAAATGTCAGCAGAGCAGAGCCCACGGAGCAGGGAGAGGCAGTATGGAATTATGGAATGCCTGGGTTGGAAGGGACCCTAAAGCTCATCCCATGGGCAGGGCCACCATCCCAGGTTGCTCTAGGCCTATCCAATAACCTGGCTCACCAAAGCTGAGCCTGCTACTCCCAGGCCTTCCTCGCTTTGACCCCCAATATGTGCGAGAATATTCCTTCCAGGAGGGGTATTCTGTGGGCAAAGCAAGAGATTCCAATCACAGCTGCAGGAATGTCTGACTGAGTTACCTACAGTGAAGGCTGCTTAAAGAAGTATCGAGTCCGCTGCCATCTATGCCACATCCTTGGGTAAAAAAAGGACAGTTTCCCCCAAGAATTTCCAGGACATGGACTAAGAACCAGCAAGATGTAGTTCTGAGAAAACAACTTGGAGAATTATATTTTACATCACAGACTTCTGAGCGAGTGGGAAGGACAACATCTCTCCATTTGGGATCGGGAGTGGGTAAGTCGTGTACAGCAGAGAAAAGGGGGAAAGCTGGGATTTCTGGAGAGTCTGAGGCAGGTACTGTGTGCTGCAGTAGAGTCTTCCCACTCAAAAAAAGCAGGGAACATCCACCCGTGAGCACTACAGAGCTGTCGACTGGGAGGGGAAGCGTTTCTCCAGCTCCTCCACAACACAGCTCAAGTTCCCATTCTGCTGGTTGTGCTCGGCTGCAGCTTCTGGAGTCGGGAGCTCCGGGGTCGGGGCCGGTTTGAGCCTGGGGACGTGCTTGTGCAGCAAGTGGTTCTTGTCTATTTGGCTGTACATGTTGGCCACTGACTTCTCAATGGCGGCCAAGTTCTGAATGTTTTTGAGAATTCCTTTGAGCTCCCTGCGGGGAGGAAGCTCTGGCACTGCGGCTGGGGTGGGGACAGCTGGCTGTTTGGCAGGGGATTTGGAATGCTTGGCAGGGGACAGGAGCTGTGTGCTAAGAGGAGATGGAGAGGAAGAAGAAGAGGAAGAAGAAGTATAAGAAGGAAGAGGAATGGCAGGCGGAGGCGGAGGATGTGGTGGCAACAGAGGAGGGGATGGAGGTGGTGGTGGCAGTGGAGGTGGCAGCTGTGGAGGTGGGGGTGGGGGACTTTTAGGTGGATCTGGAATGCTTTCTACATTTTCTTTGGTCTGAGGAGCTAGAAAACTTTGGCAAAGTGGTTTCTTTATCCTAGAAGATGGAGGAGTTGGCTTGTGAGTAGGTGGAGGAGAATGTTCTTGAGGGTCGTCGTGGTGAGTGACGATTACAGCAGGGACCACGGCGGCCTCCGCTTCAACTCCTTCAGCACAAGGTGTTGGAGAGGACAGAGGGGAGGAGCGAAGGCGGGGAGAAGCCACCGCACTTTTGGGAGACTGCTCTGGCGCATTCTCTCCCTCCTGGACACTGTCGCTGTGTGTGGGTGATCGCGTGGATTTCACCTCGGGAGACCTCACTTGCTTCATTTCCTGCAGCGCCTCAAACTGCCTCGCCTTCTCCTTCACAGTCAGCTTGGGGCCACTGATCTTTTGGAAGAGTGGACTGCTGACATCGTCACTGCCATCGGGGTTTTCAGCTCCATCCTCCTTGGCTGTGAGCCTCTGCTGCTGCCACTGGATGGGGTCCATGATAACCGGCCTACCCAGGGACCCTGACACGTGTCTCCTGGTCAGGTGAGCGGGCACTGTCCACGCCCAGTGGCTGCCCCCAAAAGAGGCCTCTCTCCAGGCCAGTCTTGAAGGAGAGAGAGTGTCTAAAGTATCGTTCCTTTTCCGTAGGAACCCAGCGGCAGCGGGGCTTTGCGGGAGACCTTCCACGTACAACGGGTTTCGGGTCGTTAGCGGGTTCTCATCGGACAAAAAAGTGATGTTACTCGAGGATTTGGGGAGGTTGTTGTTCAGGGATCCATTGATACTGGAATTCTTGTGAGCCTCTATAGCACGGGAAGCAAAGCTGCTTATAACTCTCTGTCGGTCTCCTTCTTCTAAGACTGACTTTTTTCCCCTGCTTTGTTGGAAATGGTAGAGAAGAAAAAGACTTGAAAGAAAAGAAGATAATCACGTGTGAGGAAACATGCATGGACATAGGTACTTATGAGAGAGAAAAAAAAAGAACTTATGAAATGAATCAGAGCCATTAAATCACTTCTAGCCAACTACAACCCAAGAGCAGGAGCACATCTACTACTGCAAGACATTTACTTTCGCATCTTCTTTCAGGGGGAAGGAAGAATAATTAAAACAAGCTGCTGCTTGTTTTAATTTGAAGCTGCATAGCTACTTGGTGAGTTCAAAAAGAAATCCACTTCTTGTTAAAAAAAAACTTCTTCTACTTCAAAATTATCAGTTAATATTGTGGCCTATCCCCCTAGAATCATGAAACATTAGAGAAGTATCAATATGTGAATGAATTTAATCTCTTATGTGTATGAATTTCATCTCTTTATTATGTTGAACCCAGTGAAAAAACCCTACGGTTGGGTAACATCTAATTTCTACACCAAAAGTGGGAGGTCTCACCACTTTCTGAACTGCATCTGTCGCCTCCCAATCCCTTATATATGCCTCAAATATTTTTAATACCACACCTTCTGAGCAGATTTGAAAATAAACAGTATTTTAAAATGAATAGTTCCAAACTGCCTGCTAGAAAAGTGCCTGCTGAGGCCTATTTTAAACAATGCTCACCGCAGGCTGAAATGAGATTTATTTTTCTCTCAAACTGAGAAATTTAAGATTTGGGCCTGTGTCAGGCAGAGCTGAAGTACAGCAAAAATAGCAATCTTATCTACTTGAACAAATTAAAATATCATTTAAGACTGGTTTTAGTGACTTAGAGATGTCCAGTATTTTCACACAAGTTCTGAATTAAAAATTCTAAGCCTTGTCTCTACCAAAATTTGAATTTTGGTAAAGGAGTAGGAGAAAAAAATGGAGTTTTCCATGATTCTGTGATTGTTGGAAGATGAAGTTTTAGACTGCTTGGTCACATCATTCTGTGGGTTTTGGTGGTGTTGTTTCATATCTCAGAAAACATAAGTAAATCCAAATTAATGAGAAATTAATCTCTGGTGGTTAAATATTCCCCAACAAAATTGGAAGATAAATTTAAATACCTAGAAGGAGTTAATTAAGAGACTTCATTTTCCTCTAAGTAATTCAAGATGTAAAACTCCCATGAGGGTTCTTTTTAATAACAAAACACTTTTGTTTCTTAACTTTTGTTTCCTGTTTTGATCAGGGGACCACCCAGGCAGGGAACCCCCAGCTTCCCAATCTTCCAGGGAGCCAGGAAGACTGGAATTCCCCCACAGAACCCAGGGATCCTTCTCCCATTTACAAAAAACACCCAGCAAAGCTCCACAAAATGAATGAACTCTCCCCAGACACTGCAGTTTTCCCGAGCTGAGTGTGCCTAAGGCTTCCTCTGGGCAGAATGAATAAAAATAATTAACTTCATACTAATTAGAGAATCCCAGAAGGATTTGGATTGGAAAGAACCTTAAAGATGACCTAGCTCCAACCCCCTGCCATGGGCAGGGACACCTTCCACTGTCCCAGGCTGCTCCAAGCCCCAAAGTCCAACCTGGCCTTGGACACTGCCAGGGATCCAGGGGCAGCCACAGCTGCTCTGGGCACCCTGTGCCAGGGCCTGCCCACCCTCCCAGGGAACAATTCCTTCCTAATATCCCATCCCTCTGGCAGTGGGAAGCCATTCCCCCTTGTTACTCCACCCCTTGGAAAGAGTCTCTCTCCATGTTTCCTGTATCTCCTTCAGGCACTGGAAGGCCACAGTTGAGTCACCCCAAAGCTTCTCCCCTCCAGGCTGAACAATGCCAGCTCTCCCAGCCTTTCCTCCCAGCAGAGCTGCTCCATCCCTCTGCTCACCCTGGTGCCTCCCCTGGACTCTCTCCAGCAGCTCCAGGTCCCTCCTGTGCTGGTTCCCTGAGCCATAAAGTAACTCTGAATTCTGGAGCAGCCAGCTTTGAGGTCAGCCAAGTGCCGCATCTGCCAAGAGGCGAGAGAAGCGGGGACTGAACTTGAAGGAGCCCCTCCAGCAGAAGGCTCATGCAAGGCGCTGCCACCTTTCTGCCACTGGAGCTGATTATTTCAAAAGCTCCTCAGCCTCTTCCTCCCTCTACGTGAGGCCTCTGAGAGCTGAGGTGACCCTGCCACGTTTTCCCCTTTGTGTTTTTCTGTTTGTTTTTCTGTTTGATCACTGAGGACCAGAGAGTTCAGTTCCTGTGAAGTCAAAGACTCCACAGGCCTTGCATGGGATTGGAATTAACAGCCAAGGAAGGTCTAAACCCAGCCATAAATCCATGGCCTCCCAGCAAACCTCTGTTCACTCACTCATTGTTGGGTTGGCTTTTTTTGACACTTTGGCTTTGGAAATAATGCCCTTCAAGTTCAACAAACACCCTTCCTCTCTCTGCTTCCAGGAAAAGGGATGAAGAAGCACAGAAGTATTGGAACTTCCCAGTAAATGTCTTTCCTGCTCAATGGACAAATAAAACATGAACTTCACCTTGCAAGGCTGGATGGGAATTGCTGGAAGGAAAATTAACTAATTTCTACCAGCTACAAATATTAAGACAATGAAATAAGCTTACTTACTGATGCCTAAGGATCCAAAGACAGGGAAAAATGAAAATGGTGAGACAAGGCAGATTTAAAACTAAAGAGTTTTGTTCTGTTTCATTTGCTATAAACACCAAAGAAAGCAAACAAGACACTGCAAATGAAAGATGACAGACTTAGGACAACTAAAACAGGGAATAACGTATTAAAACTCATGAAAATTTGCAATGCAAGATTTTTTCTCAAGTAAGAATTTCTTGCAGTAAAAAATTTAATGGGGAAGGAAAAGTTAATTTGTAATGATATTTATCGAAGCCTGTTATTGTATCAAAATCCTATGGATTTTGATTTATCTTTGAAGGATTTTTGTGTTTAATCAGTTCCTCAGCATGACGGATAAGCCTTGGTTGTATGCAAAGACATCTGAGAGAAAATATTCCAACTACAGCACCTTTTTTGGTGCAATGAAGACTGGTTTTTGTCCAAATTAACATAAAGCTAAGCCTCAAAGTCAATACTGCAGATCTGGGAACTGGCAACTATTTGGGGCAGTACTAAACCCCAAAAAACCTTTGCAGATAAAACACAGCACAACGAGGCTTTTTCTGGGTTTAGCATCACATAATTAATTTCAGCGGAAATTTGGTTTAGTGTAAAAAAAAGAGTGAATTTTATCCAGCTGGCACCTCCCTGCATAAGGGTACAGATGTGGCTCACAAAGAGAACTGCTCCCATTCCAAAAAACTTTATTCTACACGTTTTTCCTCCCTTCCTGCCCAAGCATAACTTGACAAAGGCAAAGGGCAAAAATTCACCCCTGAGGAGAAACTATTCCTGCTCCCAGCATTTTTTAGCCCTCTATTTACCCAGAAAAGCAAAGCTCAAGCCCAGGAATTATTTCACATGCAAAGACTTCACCCAGTTGTCCAAGAGTTAAAGCTCTGTCATGGCCCTGTAACATTTTATAAACTCCATCACAGCAGCTGGAAAATTTCAACTTTCTGGGCAAAACAAATCATGATGGAAAACAGAGCAATCCTCATTTCCACCATCCACTCACTCCCTACCTGCTACAAATATTATTCAAGCTGGGCTCTTCAGAACTCCTTGGTTTTGAAGTATAAATAGAATGAGGAATTGTGGCAAAGCTTATCAACATCCCCCCCAGTATCAGACAAACAGTAATTGGCTGGAATATTTTCCTACTGAGGGTTAAATTGTTATTGGAGTCCACCAACTTCAGGTTTACAGAGGCATGAAAAGAGAGGCAGCCTTGCAAGATTATTATTTTATGAGCATGTAAGAGGTAGAAGATGCGTTTATTGAGCTACCAGGGGTTTCTCTGCTTTGATAGCTCCTTTAATTTCAATATTTAAACAGGTTTAAATTTAGAACAAAAAAATCCCCAACAAATGGAACACTTCTTAGTATAGGAAATGGGGACTTTGGGGCAGCAATTTTCAGGGAATTATCATTTCAGATGTGTGCAATGGATAAGAATGAATGTTTTTGGATATGTTTAGTCAACAGCTTTGGAAAACGTGGAGTGCTGGCCTGGATGCGCCAAGGAATCCAATCCTGGCAGCAGTGATCCACTGTAGGATCTTGCTCTTAGGAAAACTATCTGGTGACCTTTTTTCCCACTTAAAGTCTGTGAAAGGTTCCCCCATGCATTACAAGAATAAATTGCTTTTTTCCCTCCTTCCAGAGCCAGCCTATTTCTTTTCTGGATGTTGGAGAACCCCAGGCAGCTGGGGAATGAAAAAAAACTTTTGCACAGAGACTGCCTGAAGCGATTTCATAGAATCCCAGAGTCCTAGAATAGTTTGGATTGGGAGGAACCTTTAAAACCCATCTCATTCTACCCTCTGCCATGAGCAAGGACACCTCACGCTAGCCCAGGCTGTGATTTTCTGGATGGATCTCAAGGAATACTTACATGGTGCTGTCCCCAAGCTCCTCATAGAGGTTGTTGGCCACGGCTCCGGTCGGTTTTCCTGCTGGGAGAGCCATCTGGATCCTCGCAGTCTTGGCACACTCAGCCTGTCGTCTTTGGAGAGGAGAAACACTCATCAGGAAGAGCCCCAAACGCCCCCAGGGAAAGCCAAAATGTGAGGTTTTCTATGCTCTTGCCCTGTGGTTAATAAACATCCCTGGATTTTATCTTCATCAAAGTAGTAACATGATCATCTTCTCCTGGATTTTTCAGCTCCTGGTTCTTCTGTTTTCGTGGAATCCCAGAGCTTCCCAAGTCCCAGAATGGTTTGGATTGGAAAGGACTTTAAAGCCCATCCAGTCCCATCCCTGCCATGGGCAGGGACACCTTCCACTGTCCCAGGCTGCTCCAAGCCCCAATGTCCAACCTGGCCTTGGGCACTGCCAGGGATCCAGGGGCAGCCACAGCTGCTCTGGGCACCCTGTGCCAGGGCCTGCCCACCCTCCCGGGGAACAATTCCTGCCCAATATCCCATGATGTGGCTGATACACCCCAATGACACCGAGTAGCCATTGAAATAAATCACTTTGAAACTTATCACAGCAGGAGTTCAGGAGCAAGTTGGATATAGGAATTAAAAAAACCCTCTTATATTTAAAAATTTTTGAGAACAACATCTGTCAGTATTCCTGTGTAAGCTGGGAAAAAAAACAAAGCTGGAAATAAATACTTACTCTTTGAATCTGTTTGGTTGCAAAAAAAAGAGATAAAAAGGAAGGTTAAATAAATTCTGCTTCCAACAACTGCCCATTACAGCGACTCTAACAGGAGCAATAAACTACAGGCTACTTAATTATTCCACACATCAAATTCCAGAATTAATGACTTGTTTTAAGAATCAGAACTTCCAGAGCTGAACAGCGTTTGGCTGCTATTTTTGATCCCTTGGAAACAATTCTATAGTCAGCAGAAATCCGAATTACAGCAGGGAATGAAAACAAGACATGAAAACATGAATATTTCTCCTGATTTTTCTTAATCAGACAGATTTTTAGACTTGTTTCTTTATACTGAATTATTTTTATGAACAACATAAATAATATAATTGTTATTTTATTTATATTTTCCCATTTTGGTATTTATCAAAAATGTATATAAAATACTTTTAATAATGATGGAGCATTATTTTTGGTTATTATTTAGAAGATGCTATTCTTTTTTGATTAGTAAACAATAAATAATTTATAAGTACCTTACAGGTTTGTGCTGTTACTGGATGTCAAAGGAGTAATTTTTAGATTTATTACTAAAGAAATATTTTAGGAAAAATACCGAGATTCCTTTGCAAAATGAGTGAAAAAGGCTGGAATGCAAAAACAAACCATAAGGCTCTGGATTTTAAATTAATTCTAAAATTCCTTTCATTTTCTTTGTCATTCTCCATAAAAATACAATTTATTCACAATGGTCTGCTATAAATCCCACTCCAAGTCAGATTTCTAAATGGGAAAAATGGGATTTTTGGATGAAATGAATTTAAGATGATTCCTGAGAGCTCCTAAAAGAGATTGATGATGTTTGGATAATCTAACAGATATCAAGGAAAAATGAGGCTCTTTCACTTCTTTAAGGAATCTGTAATTCAGATAACAGCCACCAACGAATTGCAAGATGAACTGCCTCATGGAAGTAAATTTTCCGTAGAATTCTGGGACAGGAAGAACAGTTTGGGAATGATCTATCTCAACAGTGCAGAATTTAGTCAAGCTCTTCTTTAAAAGACTCAAAATGGAGAAAAGAGGATGTGAATATAATCATTAATTAAAGAATAAATCAGTGAATAAATGGATTTATAAATCTATGAACTGGAATATAAGGTATATGTAAATGTATGAATATAATATTTAATTAGATAATAAATTTATGAATATATATCTCTCTATATCTACATAAATAAATGAACATGGAGCCTTTAAGTCCAAATGCAGTGATTTTAAATATGATAAAATAAATATTTCCTGAAAATTTTAGTTGAGAGGAACTTGTTGTAGATGTTGATTTGAATTAATTTACCAGCCAATTACTGGAATCTCTTCAGAGTATAAGAGTCAAGAGGAAATATCAAAAAAAATCTCTGATGTTGCCCTAAAGTGGCAGAAAACCAACTCTCCAGGAAACACTGCAATTAAGCAGCTCAGGAAAAAATATTTTAGGATTTAAGCAAAAACATTAGAATCCTCTAATTTGATTTTTGATTTAATTTCTTGAAAAAACACCTTATTCCTCAATTATTTTTTTTTGGTATGGAATTCAGCTCTGAATCCTCACTTCTGTGCCTGAAACCTGGGTTTTGAGCCAGAGTTTTGGCACAAAAAATCCTGAACCACGTTAGGAAGCCCAGGATGCACCTCCCGCGTCCATCACACCAAGCACTGAGCAACCCTTGTGGGTGAGAAGAGGATTAAACCCAGAAATCAATTTATATGACAGAAATATAGATAATACATACAAAGCATTATAGAAATAGGCAATAATAAGTGGAAATTATTCTCGCGATGGGGAATAATTGTCGAAGCGGCTCTGCTATGAAACGCATCCCCTCTGCTAGGACGTTACAAGGCCTGGGAGAGGAGGAGAAGGAGGGTACTCACTGCCGGTAGCTGACCATGACGATGAGGATGGCTGGCATGCAGCAGAGGATGATGATGACAGCCAGCGCCAGCAGTGCCCCTTCCGTGTAGCCCACGGCCTGCGCCTGCTTCTTCACGTTGGCCACCACGTCCGGAGTGCGGATCTCCAGGATTCGCCCACCCTGGCCCAGGTAGGGCTGGAACTCCTTGTTGATATCCAGCAGTTTGCCATCCAGGAACCTTCAATGGCACAAAAACACCCCAACATTAGAGCCAAGTTCATGAGGAGAGTTCTAATTACGGCAGGTTGATAGCCCAATAAAGTGCAAAAACGTCGTCTTTGTGGGCTTTGGAATAGTGGCAATTCCCTGTGATCCCAGTGCCAAGGACAATTCCAATGTATTTAACACAGTTTAAACAGGAGGGCTGAGATGAGTTTATCCTGATTTCCAGTAGCACCAAGTTCTCACTGGCATCAGAAAGGCCTTGCTTTGTGCTTTTCCTTCTCTGCTTTGATCCCGAGGATCAACCAACCCTTCCTGGACACACCCCAAAGGACCACTCTGCCCAAAAGATCACCTTCATCTGGCCCAAGGCAGTGGTGGAGTCACTATCCCTGGAAGTGTTAAAAAAACCTGTGGATGTGGCACTTGGGGACATGAGGCAGTGGTGGCCTTGGCAGTGCTGGGGAATGTTGGATTCGATGACCTCAGATGTCTTTCCCACTCTTAATGATTCCATGGTTGCTGTTACCCTAAAATCAGGCAAATTTCAAAGGATTTGCTCAGCTCCTTAGGGAAATTGTTTAGCTGGCTGGACAAAAAATACATTGTCCAAGGACTTAAATTCTGAAGGAAAATAAAAATCCCTGGATCACTCCAGAAGTGAGGACTGAGTGTCTCACAAGCTGCCCAGCACCAAAGACCAAAGTAGGAGATGTGTTAGGATGGAGGATCCTAAACAGTGGGAGCTATAGCAGAATTCCAGATCCTTACATGTAGAGCAGTTCTCCTGGAGAAAGACTAAGGTAAAAAAACCTCCAGAAAACTTCAAATAGAAAACAACAAGCTTCTGTAAGAATTTTTGTGTATAAACTCTGAATGTCTACAGAAAGCCTGAGATAGCTTTGATTTCCTTACTCTGATCATGAGACAGAAATCCCACGCCTCAAATACCATTTCTTCAAGGGCGGTAATTTCCTACAATTGACTTCCACTCAGATTAATTTCCTGATAAATCCTCGTGGCATTTCTTGTCCCTGTTTTTTATTTTGGAATTTTGGGGAGAATCCTCATTGTTTTGGGTGTGTAATGGATGAACTGGATCTCATCGCAAGCAGAACAGCTCGTCCTGAATTATGAATTTGGGCTGGTCTCACGGTACTGAGGGCAAACAGGCTGCTCACTCCCACCCTCACAAAGGTGTCTGGAAGAATAATTCCCATTCCTGATGTCTTCCACAAACCATTTCCTTGCTAGTTGAGAAAATATTCCTTTTGCAACCTAAATGATGGCATAAAGTGGATATAAACATTCTCTTGCTGCTCACTAGATGTCACTGGTGCATGTCCCAGGTCCTTTGAGCTGGCAAAAGCTTTCTCAGCAGGATGGCATTAAATCCCTGGATGACTTTAACTATCTCTCAGTTGAAATTCCGCTGGCATTTTCCCGACAGAGCCTTTTTAACAGGTTCGTAACTCAGCCGTGAGCGTTTACTCTGTGATGGAACCTGACATGTGGTGCAGGAGCTTCACAGTTTCCTTTTAATGGGGGACATTTTCCACTTAATTTATGCAGGAGGAATTTGTTGGATTCAACTGGTTTTTATGCTCCAATAAATCAAAGCCTCTTCCCTTTAAAAGATAGGAAAGGAAGCTGAACGTTTCGGTCTGGGAAATTATCTGAGTAGCCTCAGAGTCTTTTAGAGGTTTGTGGAAGAGGAAGGACATAGTGAAGTACAGGTACTATTCAGACCCATTTTTGGGGTGTAATCAAACAGATTTGGTGCAAAAATCAGATGAGGAGCGGCTGAGGGAGCTGGGAAAGGGGCTCAGCCTGGAGAAAAGGAGGCTCAGGGGGAACCTTGTGGCTCTGCACAACTCCCTGACAGGAGGGGACAGCCAGGGGGGGTCGGGCTCTGCTGCCAGGGAACAGGGACAGGACAAGGGGAAACGGCCTCAGGCTGGGCCAGGGGAGGCTCAGGTTGGACATGGGCAGGAATTTCTCCATGGAAAGGGTGCTCAGGCCTTGGCAGGGGCTGCCCAGGGAGGTTTGCAGTGCCCATGGCTGGAGGTGTTGATGTGTGGATGTGAGGGCATGGTTTAATGATGGTCTTGGAAGTGCTGGGTTAAGGGCTGGACCTGATGAGCTCAGAGGTTCTTTGCAACCTAAATGACTCTGTTTATGAGATCCCTGCTTAATAAAAACTTCAGGTAATCAATCATAACAGTCTGAAGGGAAGATATGGATCTCTCATCGTGTATCAATTTTACAAAGTACAGGACAGGGAAAATTCTGCATGTCTTTAGAGACACATGGGTTCTACCCCCTCGCACTGGCTGCTACATCCACAACTTCTAAATCATGCCTTTGTTTTTCAGCCAAACATTTTCCTGGAATTATTGTAGGATTAATATTATGGATTACGGGAGCCTCATGCTTTGGTTCATGGTGACAACTGTGACTCCATTCAGCTGCTGCTTGGGGACTTGCTGTGTCCACCCTTTTCTCCCTACTCCAGCTGCTTTGGGTCTGGATCCCTGACTCCTGCCTTTATCCCTATAGTTCTCCACCTGCTGTTCCACTTCATCCTCAATTCCCCTCTCATTTGATCTTCACAAATAATTATTTTTAAACAGTGGCAGGTTCACAAGGAATTCCATTGAATCAGAGCCTCCACTCTGCTTTTGAAGCAGGAACACAGCAGGTGTTCCCAAAAAAGCCCCATTCTGGAAAAGCCACAGGGATCTTCCAATACACAATCATTTGGTCAGGTGTGTAAAAATCCCAGCTGGCAGAAGTCACTAATTCTGTGCTGTTGGTCCTGGATACATAATGGAATTGTTGAACACTTGGAAAATCACCTGTGAGCATTTATCTTCCTTATCTTATTGGTAATTAAATGTTTAAAACAGGATGTTCTGTTTCTTTTGGACTTATTCACCCTTCTCCCCTCATATCCAGTTTATGAAATGATCCTGTTTCCCACTGATCCCTTTTCTGTCAGATCCAGAGCGGATTCTTGGCTGGCAGAAGTGTGGTTGAGATTCGTGGCTTCCCAGTGAGGGGACAACTGCTGCTGAAGTGTCCTGTGACCACGGCAGGAGGAACCCTGAGCCATCCCTCTGAAATCAAACTCCCAGGAGGGACCTTTATCTTTTTAGGAGGTTAAAATCTTTGTAGATTTGGGTACATCCTTGGCCCAAATCTCCTGATGTTCTCCCACTTTCCAGAGAAAACTTGGAAACAGCAGCTGCAAAACTCTGTCTCCTTACTCCAGTGAGCTGACAGTCACTCACCTCTACCCTAAAGCCAGGGAAGCATTCCCTGGGATTTTTCTGATTTAAATATATAAAAGCTTTTGAAGAGAAGGAAAAAAGCCCCTAAAAAACTGAGTGTGCAGGCAGAGGGAGCATTTAAATGAAGTTGTTTCTCAGATGAATCCTTCTTCCCTTCCTGTTGGAAAATCTGATTTTTAACCCGTCTTAACTCTATTCTGCTCTGGGTACTTCACTGGACATCTGAACATCCCTACAAAGACATTCCAATATCTTCAAAGGGTGCCAGAATGAAGAGGGACATTTTTTTCTGACCATGAAGAGAGTCTGCAAAGGGAAAAGTTTGTTTTTTCCTGGAATTCAAAGAGCCAACTGCCTCCCTGTTCAGATAACAGCTGATTTACATATCCTGATAGCAGTGGATTTACTGAGAGTTTTCCAAAGGGAGGAGGAAAAGGGTGTCAGAACCTTGAATAAAACTGGGAAAAGATCACAATGCCTCCATTCTGGAAATGACCAATACTGGACCACTGGACCACAAACACCCAGAACATCACTGAGACCTGAGAAGACTGAATGACCATGGGGATGCCTAAAAACAAATGCCAGAAGGAAGGAGGCTCTACTGCCACTCCTCTGAGAGCTGTTATTGCTATTAATTATATGCCATATAAATTTTTAATAGAAAATATTCATTTTGTTTATATTCCTAGTTCAAAAAAATGATGCTGGAAGACTGGAGTGGATGCAGAGAAAACTTTAGGTGATTAAAAGAATTAAAACATAGCCTGAAGCAAAACTTCTCAAGAATAAAAATACAGGGGATAATGCGAACATGAGCATAGACCTTGGTGGGATCCAGAAATTAAAAGCACCAATGGATGCTTTAATTTAGCACCCAAAGTTATAATAAAACTGAGCCTGGAAAAACTTAAAAAGAGACTAATTTTTGACAGGAAATTAACCTGCAATAACAACCCCCAGGTTGTAGTTGATTGGATTTTCTGGTGCAGTTGCTTTGCTGACAGACATGTTCCAAGCAGAATTAATCTGGGGAGTTGCCAAACTTGCTCAGACTGATCCCACTGATCTTTCCCAGCTTATAAAATCTGAATATCTGCAGGACTTTCCTATGCTGCAGTTCACCTACAGTCCAGCAGGAGCTTGGGAGAAGCAGCCCTTTTCCAACCCCATTTCCCTGATGTGGTTCACAAGCCTTTCCCTGCCAGGCTGCTCAGGACATGCTTAGCACAGGAAGATCCCAGTGGGGTTCTCACCGAGAGAAAAACCAACACCAAAGTGGAATATGTGCAAAAAAACCCCCAAACAAACTAAAAAGTTGTTTTTTTTTTTTTTTTTTTTCTTTAGAAGGAGAACCTGAGTTGCATTTGAAGAGCCTGATCTCCTGTGTGGAGGTGTGCTCTGGGTCGTGTCCCAGTCTGTCCCTTCCCTTCCCTTCCCTTCCCTTCCCTTCCCTTCCCTTCCCTTCCCTTCCCTTCCCTTCCCTTCCCTTCCCTTCCCTTCCCTTCCCTTCCCTTCCCTTCCCTTCCCTTCCCTTCCCCAGAAAAACGGATTCATGCTCCAAACAGAACCTGTGAGAGGCCTGAAGGTCAACACTGAAGCACGAAAAGCCTGGAGATCACACAGGACTCTGGGTAGATAGGAAGGAAATTCCTTGGAGGAATTTCAGTTGGAAGCTTCTCCACAGGGTGGAAAAAGCCTATTACAAGCTGTCATGGTGACAATGTCTGAGTCATGTGGATTGGGAAAATTTAGCCCAAGGCACTGGACTGCACTAGCAAGTGGCAAATTCCCAAGTATCCATAGGGGATATCCATGCAGCAGCTGTTTCAATGGATTTTTCTGTTCCTGTTATGCTGAACCAGTTCCCAACAGACCAAGAGATTCCCAAACAATCCGTGGAAACAGGGAGATCTACAAATACTCACTTGAACAGTTCGTTCCTCATGATGGCTCTGTTGGTTTGCGGGTCGATGGCGTAGACCATGAGGTCAGACTTGGTGTAATCCTCCTCAGAATATCCATCCCCAAACCTCCGTGCTCCGATGGATTCCACCACCACCGTCGCCCCCGGAATCTGGTCCTGGATGTAGCGTTCCAAAATCCTAAGGGGAAGACAGAGCTGGAAAGCTGCAGTGGTTGATTTGTGTTGCTCACCACTGACCCCAGCCCAAATGAGGTACTGAAAGGCAAAACCCATGGGATGAGAAGGATTTTGACCTTCAGAGCACTTTTAAAAAGGAATTGCTGTTCCATGTAACCTCTGAAATGCTGAACTCCTGAGAAAAGCTCAGCAGTGCTCGGAGAGGTCTCCAGAAATTGTGTCCTCAAGTCGAGCTCTTCGTATTTATGACCCCAGTCGAGTTTTAAACGGCTCATGGGAATCACCACCTATACTTCACACAAAATCCCCCTGTCAGCCTTTTATTAAGTTATATGATTCCAGCACTTCCATTCCAGCCTTCTACAGGGTGCATTCCATAAATTTTCACCCAGAGAAACAACCACTTGAACGATTTTTGGTGGGATATTTCATCCAGCCCTCCGATATCACACAGCATTTGAGGGGCTGCAACACCTGCTGCTCCAAAAGGCACCAGGTTTTACAGGCAGGAGGAAATTGGAATATTGGGCTGACACTTTCACCGCAGGAAATAAAATCAAATAAACTGCAGCAGGATTCCACAAGCAGGGGAAAGGAAGGCTGATAGAATTTAGAGATAACAACAATATCAACAAAAACAACAACAACCAGGATTGCTAAAGGTTGATGAGGTTTCCAGTGTGGGACTGAGAAAGGTTCACTCAAAGCCCACAGAGAGTTTCATAAGCAAAGGCATAAATGCAAATATCATCAACTCTGCACAAAAAAGAAGGAGGGAGAAATCAACCAGAGCATCTGGAAGCGTAAAAGTTCCATCTAAACTTATGAGAAAATATTGAATTTCCTGTGCTAATTGATATGATCATAAAATCAAAAAGTAATAGCGGAGCTGGGAGGCAAAAGCAAGGGAACTACAGGGAATGTGTTGTCTGATACATCAAGGATGCACCAGGGTGTGGAGGAAGACATATCTCCCACAAAAAAGGACATCAGTGACTTTAAGGTGTCACTTGTTTAACACAAAACCTTCTGCAATTGCTGAGGTTACATTTTTGCTGTTGCGTTTTTTTCCCTGACACAAGACTTCCACCAGCTCCTGATTTTTCAACACTCCTGATTCACATTTATCCAAGGAACGTCTCTTATCTTTGTGTGGAAATTTAGCGTGCCCTTAAAACCTGTTGTAAGCTTTTAAGCTTTTCTATAAGATCTTGAAAAATTCAGGTATGTCAAAGCCAGGTCATACCTGAGGAGTGAATATATGGAATTACTGCAGAGAAAATAGGGATACAGACTGGCTGACACGGTGCTTGTGGAGTGCTGTCCTCTGAACAAGCTCTCCTGTTGTCTGCAGATATGGAAAAATGCTTATCTCTGCTTCTGGCATGCTCTGCACTGCCAGCCAAGGTGAGAACCTGTCACACACCTCTCAGCAACAAAAATTCCCCCAGGGAAAACCTGACAGGACCAATCTGGGATATGGAGATTATAAAACCCCAGCAAACATGATGGGAGTGTAAATGGCTAAAAAGAAACCACAACCATTCTCAGAAGCGTGTTCAGCACAAGGTGTTAGGACAAGCACATAAAGATCTTGCCTCCGTAATTAGCATTTAATCATCTTGTCTTGCTGCAGGAGGAGATGCTTTTCAGGGAATCACAGAATCCCAGAATCCACCCTATGCCTGATGCCCACCTTGTCCCCAGCCCAGAGCACTCAGTGCCACCTCCAGCCCTTCCTTGGACACCTCCAGCCATGGGCACTGCAAACCTCCCTGGGCAGCCCCTGCCAAGGCCTGAGCACCCTTTCCATGGAGAAATTCCTGCCCATGTCCAACCTGAGCCTCCCCTGGCCCAGCCTGAGGCCGTTTCCCCTTGGCCTGTCCCTGTTCCCTTGTACAGAACTCTTGTTATACCCAAGACAGAAATGCTCCACCAGGTTGGAAAGTTATAATGTAGGGTCACTTCTGGCAGAATCCGTTAACAACATTCCCTTTCCTCAGAAATTCCTGGCATCCTGCTGGAATTCATTGCCTTTGAGAATATCTTTGCCTAAAACATTATTAAAACTGAAGAACAAACAGAATGTTTGGACAAGGGATGGAGGGACAGGACACAGGGAATGGCTTCCCACCACCAGAGGGCAGGGATGGATGGGATATTGGGCATTGGGA
The DNA here is from genome assembly GCF_015227805.2 of Hirundo rustica. NCBI lineage: Eukaryota > Metazoa > Chordata > Aves > Passeriformes > Hirundinidae > Hirundo > Hirundo rustica. The sequence goes on from NC_053457.1 coordinate 4,420,301, forward strand.
TATTCCCTGGCAGGGTGGGCAGGCCCTGGCACAGGGTGCCCAGAGCAGCTGTGGCTGCCCCTGGATCCCTGGCAGTGTCCAAGGCCAGGATGGATATTGGGGCTTGGAGCAGCCTGGGACAGTGGAAGGTGTCCCTGACCCTGGCAGAGGGTGGGATGAGATGGGTGTTAAGGCCCCTTCCAACCCAAACCATCCTGGAATTCTGTGATACCACTTCCTGAGAAATGGGTACATTGCAGCCATTGGCTATAGTGACAGTGCAGGAAACCACACAAAGTCCAGCAGAATGACAGCAGTGTTCCATTTGAAACACACAAATTGCACATTTAGGTTAAAACAGAGAATAAAATCACACTGAAGACTGAAAAGTTGCAATTAAAGAATTCACTTAAAAATAGGGTAGTTTTCCCTGTAGAGTTTGAAAAATCCTTCAGCTGAACTTGTGATGCTGAGAACACTGTAGTGTATTACAAGTCCTCTGGAAATGGCTACTTGCTTGTGTTTACTCACAAAAGCCAACCTATTTTAGATTCCTACTTTTAAGTAAGAACAGCATCCACAGTTCTGCTGTAATGATCAGCAGAATTCAAATTAAAATTAGTCTGTCATTCATTAATCCCACAAGGGTCATTCCCATCCTCCCAAGCGGTGTGTTAGAGGTGGAAGCAGGAGCAGAACAGGTGTTGAGACTTTCCAACTGCTCCAAGTCCACTGGAGCTGCTCAGTAGTGAGGGAAATGCCTTCCAATGTATCCCATTAGCACAGCTCTCCCAGTTCCCAGCACTGACACTGGACAAGAGGAGTTGATCTGTCACTGAGGGATCCTGAGGCCCAAAGTTCCCCGAAAATCCTGAGGTGATTTTTTTTTTTCACCTTTAGATGCAAAATAAATGGAAAGGCAAAACAATACAGGGGTGTTGGTCTGCTGAGCTGTCCCTTGGCTGGGAAATTCTGCTCCATGAAGTCCCAGAATGATTTGGGTTGGATGGGACCCTACAGCCCATCCAGTGCCACCCCTGCCATGGGCAGGGACACCTTCCACTGTCCCAGGCTGCTCCAAGCCCCAAAGTCCAACCTGGGTTTGGACACTTCCAGGGAACTATTCCTTCCCAATATCCCATCCATCCCTGCCCTCTGGCAGTGGGAAGCCATTCCCCCTTGTCCTGGCACTTCCCATTTTTGGGAAAATCCCATCTCCAGCCTTCTTGCACATCCCCTGTAGGTATTGGAAAGAGGCTTTCAGAACATTCCTGAACTGGTACTTCCTAGAACATCCCTGAAAGCAGCAGATCAAACCCCAAAATCTGGGATAAGGCACCACATTCCCAGCCTGCTCTCAGTGCCACGTCCATGTGTTTATATCCACACCTGAGGTTGCTGTATCCCCTTCCAGGCAGACAAGAGCCTGGAGAACACAGGATTAAATTTAGGTGCTCACCCTGGCACCACAGCAGGAAGTTCTTTAGGAATTTAACAACCTATTGTGTTTTTGGAGCACATGAAATATTTTAAGAAATGGGGAAAAAAAAGCCCCCAAACATTCTTTCTTTCAGGACTCAAATTACCAAAGACTTGGAGTGAGCAGTGTTGAAGACTCAATATCCTGCATTATTTTTGGCCAAAATTTTATTTCCCAAAAATAAGCTGGTGCAATAATAATGGTAAATTTGTATTCTAGGTATTTGAAAATACAAATTTGGCAACCATGCAGAGCTGAGAGCATCCAGCCCCTGCCATCAGCATCAATACAGACTTTTCAAGTGCTTTAATTAACTCCTCAATTCTGTTCCACTTCCCCCAAATTCTGGCTGTGTGGAGTCTTGTGAGATTAATAATTGACAACGAAATCACTGGATTTTCAACCGGACTTTCCCAATGAGACAAGAACCAGTTCCAGCCCCTCTGGTGCAGTCAGTGATGGATTTGGGGGGATACACTGGAGCCCCAGCTCCCAGATTTCTTATTACAACATAAATAAAACTCAGGGAAGGGTCTGCTCATCCTGCAGTGCCTAGGGTTCATTCCAAGCTTAAAAACATCCCTTTTTTATAAAACAGCCTTTTGCAAAGGTTATTTTTCTATCACATGTGTGCCCAGCAGGAAGGAGCAGCACAATTCCCACTGCATAGAATAACTTATGTAATATTTCATAATAATATTATTAAAAATATTCAGAAAATGACCCAGAACCAATGCTTTTATACCCACTTATCCTGATCCTATAAAAGCAGGGAATCAGTAATCATTAAGGCTGGAAAATGCCTTTAAGATTCAAGTCCCACTGTCACCCCAGCAGCACTACAAGCAGATTGGTTTGCACGCCAGAAAGGAAAATTGTTTTCTTACACACTGCTGAAGCTGCTTTCCCTCTCTTTGTGCTCATCCTGTAGAATCCTGCCCTCCAAAACCCCTACACACACTCCAACTTTTTATTTCAGCCTCATTTGTCCCAGTCGCAGAAGGAACATTGCGCTCATCCAAAGAATAATACCCAGGGACATCTCCCCTCTAACCCCGAGGACAATCTCCAGATCTCAGCACAAAAGGGCTTTTCCTGCAATTGTCAGCAATTCCCGGGGAAAGCAGGAGTTTACAGCTTAATCCACTGCAATAGAGAGCTTTGGGGAGATCCATTGCCACCACAACGCCGGGAGTTACGGAGAGCAGGAGCTCGCTGAACCAGGGCTTCCCAGATGCCAGGGCGAGTGACAAGCGGGAAAGCCGGAGCTGTAGAAGTTTTGGTCCCTATTACCCAACTTAATAAAGGTGGCCTGTAGTTATTAACGATCCTGATTGCTCAGGAGGGAGGGTGGAACTGGCTCTGTGAACGCTGCACCAAGCCCTGGGACACTCTCCCAAGCAAAGCCAGACTGGCTGGACATGAAACAGCCAGTTGGTGACAAATGTCCCCTCAATCTATTTATTTCATCAGATTGGAGCTATTTAATCCAATTCAATCAATTCTGTTATTATCTAATCTATTCCTTTTCTAAAGTTTGTAATTTAATTTGGAATGAAACATTACAGTGTGAAGAAGTGAGAGAGAAAAAGGGGAGGGGAGGTGGAGTGGAGGGACAGGAGCAGTGACCCCAAAATGTTCCTGTCAGAGAGGTGAAGGGTAAAGGGTAAAGGACAAAGCAGCTACAGCTGGACCTGTGACTCAGGAACGTTCCATAAAGAGCAGGAAAGCACTCCACTCCTCCACAGTGGAGAGGGCTCAAGGGCAAGGTCACTGCCACCACCCCAACAGTCCTGTCAGCTGCAATTAGACTTAGTTCAGCAATTAGCTGGCAAAAATCATAAAGTGAGCAGCAGAATGTGACTTCTGTGGGAAACGTAATGAGACTGAGTGACTTATACCCTGCAGCTGAGGTGTGATCATTTTTTACCAATTCAGAGACTCAGGAGAAAAAAAGCCAAAAACACAACTGCAGGGAAATCATCCACATCTGAAATACTTCCCTGAACTGTGTGTTCCAGCTCCCACATATAAAATTTATTGTCTCATATACTATGATTAGACATAAAATCTTATGTGATGCACAATGTACATGTGCTGTATATTACGATCTATAATTTACAGCAGTATTTACTCTTTAAAGTGCAGCACAGTTTCTGTGCATTAAGTAGAGCTCCTTTGAGGAATGATGGCAGTCAGCTTTAGATATGCAAACTATTAAGTCGGAAGGTTCAACGTTCATATTCCAAAAAACTCCCTCAGCAATAACTCCAAGAATCAGCACTTGATTCTACATTTGGATTTTCAGGAAAAAGCCTGCCTGGCCACTTCTGCATTGCGCTAGAGGGTTCGGCATGGATCTTCCATAAATGGGAACAGCCTCATTCTTTTCAGAACATAGAACTGACTGAGAAAAGCATAGCTGAAGTGAGGGGAGAGACCCAGGAGAGATGCACGAGGAAGACCTGGGGATCTGATACACTGGGGGCAGCAGGAGGAGCACTGGCAGCAGGGCAGGGAGCGATGGTGCCCCTGTGGCCAGCCCCGGAGGCACCTCTGGAGCGCTGTGTCCAGCTCGGGCTCCTCAGCACAGCGGGGCCAGGGAGCTCCTGGAGCGGGGCCAGCGGAGGCTGCGCAGCCGAGGAAGGGCCCGGAGCATGCGGGTGCCCGGGAAAGGCTGAGGGAGCTGGGGCTGTTCAGCCTGGAGAGGAGCCCCAGGCGAGAGGGGCCCTGAGCCCTGGGTGTCCCTGTGTGCAGGGAGGGCTCCCAGCAGGGCCCAGGCTCTGCCGCGGGGGCCCGGCAATGGCACCGCAGCCACGGGCAGGGCCTGAGCCCAGCGATTGCCCCGGCACGGGAGGCACAGCTTCTTCCCTGGGCGCTGCCCGGCCCTGAGCACATTGTCCACACGGCCTGGGGGGGCTCCTCCCTGCGGCTGCTGCAGAGCTGTGTGCGCACAGTGCTGTGCCCTGGGCTCTGGGATGGCCCTGCTGGAGCACGGAGGGGGCACCGGGTGCCCGCTGGGCTCCCTCAGCCTCAGCCATCCAGTGACTCTCTAGATTTGATCCAAACTCTCATTTTAAGCCACTCCACTATTCCAGCTCAGAGGAACTGATGTGATATCTCATCTATACAGGAGTGTGCAGAAGAATTCACTTCCCAAGACAGTTCTCTTCCCTGCAGGATGGGAGAAGCTCACGTCTCTCTTGGCAGTGTGGATTATCTGACTTTAGGTATGGCTTTAAGCGGCCCTCACACGGAAACGAGATAATTAAATGCTCTGAGAACCACTTTGGCTGTTTTATTCCAGCTGAATTTCAGGAGTGGGATTCGATGATGCCTCTGAGTTGCTTCCAATGGAGGACATGGTTCGATTCCATGGGATGCTGTTCCCTGCCCAACAAACAAGCACTCCCTGAAACTTCCATATTTCAAGAACACTCTGGCATCTGTCTCTGCCAAGTTTTCTCAACGAAAGGAGCACACACTGAATTCTTCATGAAGCCTCAGCCTATTTTCTCTACCCCTTCTGCAGCAGACAGAAAGGGGTCTCTCTGCACAGCTGTAATTAACGTGGGCAAGAGAAATGGCAAATGGAACATTGATGTGCAGCCCAGAGAACAGGGAAAGCTTGATGAAATTAAAGCAGTTGGAGGAGAAAATTGAATGAATTCAAAAGATCCTACTGGGAGTGTCAGGGAAGAAAAGTCCACTGTATCCCTCAAAAAACTCCTAAGCCAAATCGAGATGCTTTAAATCTTCTCTTCCCTGCTTTGCTCCCTTTATGTGGAACATTAACTCCCACCCCATCTCTGGCTGTGCTGAGTGTGGAAAAACTGAATTATATAATTCTTATTACCTCATAACTCATCGTGAAAATGGCAGAACCTAGTATAACTTCTCCTCCAAAGTTGTTTAAATCACTGTTTATTTTATTGTGAAAAATCACTGTAATTCCACAAATGACCCATGTACCCCTTCCCTAACAATCCCCATCACCATCTTTTGGCTAAATGTTCTATTTTCAGGGATTTATACTTGCCAAAATGAGAGGAGAAAGAGCTGAGTAACCAGTGTAGTGACTAATTAAAGTCACAGATCACAGAATGGTTTGTGTTGGGAAGGGATCTTAAGAATGATCTTGTTCCAATTCCCCTGCCATACACACGGGACACCTCCTACTAGACAGGGTTAATAGCAGAGTTTTCATCTTTTAATTAATTACACATTAAATTTTTATGAATTACTTCATTATTTGAAGTGGCAAAACTACTTCAGTCTGAGATTCCAAATAATTTGGTTTCCCTTTTCCTGTGGTTGCATACAAAAAATCGCAACTTCTTGTTTTGTTTTTATGGGCTGCACGAATTATTGAACCTGTATAAAAACAGGGAGAGGGTGATCTTTTAAATTTTGGAGGAAAACATGAGGAATTTGAAGAGAGCAGTGAAATAAATAGATTTCTCTGTGAAACAGACCTCTGTACCCAGCTACAAAATGATTTTTGAGTTACGTGCTCTCTGCAAATATTTTCAGGAACAAATGGGACAATTTGAAAACAAGTTGATGTAAATCTTCTGGCAAAGATTGTCCCTGAGAACTTATTCTTAGAAGAGAAATTCTCCAGCTACACTGATCTGCCCGTGGTGTTTGTGAAGGTAAAGACTTCCCAAGCTGATCTGGAGAACTCAAAACCTGATAACATTGTGGGGGGGTTTTTTTCTTGTTTTTTTTTTTTTTTTTAAACTTTGTACTCATTCCAAAGCTTTGTTCACTGTGAAATGCAGAACCACAGAATGGTTTGGGTTAGAAGTGACCTCCAAGGTCACCAAGTCCAACCATCAACCAGCACCACCCTGTTCACCACTCACCCATGCCCTCATGTGCCAATTCCACGTGGTTTTGAACACGTCCAGGCACAGCGACTCAACACTTGCCTGGACAGTCCCCTCCAATGATGAAATCCGCCTTTCCATGAAGAAATTCTCCCTAAAATCCAATGTAAACCTCCCCTAGTGCAGCCTGAGGCTGTTTCCTCTCCTTCTGTCATTTGTTACCTGAGAAAAGAGCTTGACCCCACCTCAGTAGAGCTTCCTTTTAGGAAGTTATTATTCCTATTTCTAGGCAATCCCTCCTTTCAGGAAGTTATTCCTTTCTAGGCAATCCCTCCTTTCAGGAAGTTATTCCTGGTTCCAGGAACAAAAACAAGCAGGATGGACCAAGCCTGTGGGAATCTGAGACATGCCACTCATCACTGATTGAAGTGACAACAAAAAGACAAGGATTGGTTATAAACTATTTCCTACAGCATTTTCTCTCCCACGTTGGCTAATGCCATGACAGCAAGTAGAGAAAATTGTCTCAGTGTTACAAAAGAAGCCAGAAGTGCAAACCTGACCCCTGGAAGTTGCTGCTGATGCGGTGTCTGGGGGCTCTTATTGACCAGACAAAAAAAACCCCTCCCTCACTCCCTGATGGATCCAACCCCAAAGCCAGGGAACTGTCTGATATTTGGGGAGGAAATAAATTGATTACCCAATGAGTTGGTCTTTGTTTTGCTCCACAAGGGTGGGAGGAACGTTGGAGACGATCACTTGCATGTCCAACTGATTGACCACGGAGACCTGGAAAGAAAAGAGGGAAATCCAATCGGCACTGCCAGGCACAGCCTTCTCCCCATCCAACAGCAATGGGAAAATTCCTTTCCTGCCTCCACATCACACCCTGATAGCCAGATTTCTCCCTCTAATTCTAAAGAGGAGAGCTGGGAAAGCTTGCAGCCAAAGCCCATAAACATCAAAGATTTAACTGGAATTGTAATTCCAGGTCTGCTTCGGAATTATGGATTTTTAAGGTGAGGACAGCAAAAGCTGCTCTTAGTTTAGACTTGGCTTAGAGAACCCCAGATCTCCCACAGGCTGTACTCAAAATTACTTCTGAGCATTTGGGTGGTTTGGATGCCAGGAAAATCCTCCCTTGGAGCCATGCAACGTGCACCAAGGGAAATGGAAATTCAGGATTAATTCCACAAAATCAATGCTGCTTTGTTAGAAAATCAGGAAGGAAATTGTTCATTTACATTGAAGTGATCAGTGAGAGGTTTTATTTTAATCTCCAATTGTTTAGCGTCTCCCTCTATCATAAAACTGCACATTTTACAACTGAGATTTTCCCTTAAAAATAAAAAGAAAAACAAAGCAGGAAAAAATGCTCCTAATCCACTCAATCCATGTGTGATTTGTTGGAATAAAATTGAATTTCAGTTTTCCACCAAGGTATGGAGTGATCTCAGAGCAAATATCTGGCAATTATTGTTTTTTTACTATGAACCCAACATCACTCCAATCCTGCAGAGGATTCTGGAGGAAAATTTGGAAAACTAGGCCAATGTTAAAGCTGATAAATTTAAAAATCAAGGGTTAGTTGATTCTTAAAGAAATAAACAAGCCCTGATTTTCCAAAGAGGAGCCCTGGAAGCACAGCAGCAGAAAAGCCTGATGTGCTTCCACATCAAACACTGATTCACCAGCTTTGAAGCTTAATTCAACTTTAAATATTTAAATGTTCTTGAAATGTCATCGGATGCCCTGATCAGCACGTACAGGCTTCTGTGCAAGAAACACAGAATTATAATGAGCTCCAAATAAATTTCAGACTAAAACCATGCAATGGAACTGGAAAGCAATGATTAATTTAATAGAATTAATTACATTAGCCAATTCAAGCAACCACTGTGCACCCAAGAACTGAAAACAGCGTAAAGGCAACACTAAAAACAAAGGCAGTAATTCCTTTACTATGGAAGAAATCACAATTATCATCACTTGTTCGTGTACAAAACCGGGGATAAACACAAATTCATGACAAGCTATAGGAAACCAAGTGTGTTGGACAAAAATCAAGCGACGTTTGAGGTTTCCATGGCAACATTAACTTGCTTGTTATCCCCATTTGTAAAGGCAGGCAAAGCAGAAAATTGTTGGTAACCTCTAGCCCACGAGTGATATCCCTTTGATCCCAAGCTTCGCTCATTAGGCACTTCCCAAGTTTTAAATCCAGCAAGGCAGAGCCTACAAAGAGTCCTGATTGTGATATGGCACCAATGGATTCCTGGGAATAGCTGGGACCCGAATGAGGAGGGGCCCTTAAAACCTCCTCAAACCCCAATAAACGTTTGATCAAAGATGATATCTATGACATCATAAAGATGATATTGGTGATCTCAAATAATGATAGCGAATGTCCACTATCCGCACTTCCTCAGCACCTTTAGGTGCTTCCTTGCAGAAAACTCATTTTAAAACATAATTCTTGTATCTCTTTCATCTCACAGACGCTGAGAAGGAAAACTCCATCGCATGGAAGCAAACTGTCAACCCACAGGTGTCTGACTTGAGCCATCCTGGTGTTCTTCCCATGGATTGTCCCCACCATCACAGAAACCTTTGACCAGGGGATCTGGCAGGTGCTGCTGCTCCCAGAGCTGTGCCAGGCTCTGGGGAAGCGTCCTGGTCCCAGTTCTGGAGGATACCTTGCTCTGCTCAGCCTTTTCCCAGCACTGTCCCTCTGGTGGTGACCTGCCCCTTCTCCTGAGCCCTTCTCCCACTGCAGTCCTACCTTCTTCCCCCACATCTTCTTCTTCTGCGTGGGAGTAATTAAATTAATTTCTCTGTTCTCTGTGCACTTTTTGAGCCAGTTTTGAAAGAAATAACACCCGAGAGCCTGAGCCCCTGACCCCACAGCAGGAAAATCCTGTTAAAATCATGGGAAAGGATCTTAGTGTATGGATCACACTTGATGCATAAAATCAGAGAATCCCCGAACGGCCTGGGAGGAAGGGAGCCTCAAAGCCCATCCAGTCCCACCCCTGCCATGGGCAGGGACACCTTCCACTGTCCCAGGCTGCTCCAAGCCCCAAAGTCCAACCTGGCCTTGGGCACTGCCAGGGATCCAGGGGCAGCCACAGCTGCTCTGGGCACCCTGTGCCAGGGCCTGCCCACCCTCACAGGGAACAATTCCTGCCCAATATCCTACCCAACCCTGCCCTCTGGCAGTGGGAAGCCATTCCCCCTTGTCCTGGCACCCTACCCCTTGGAAATTGTCTTTCTGTATTTCTTTTATCTCCTTCAGGCACTGGAAGGCCACAGTTGGGTCACCCTGAAGCTTCTCCTCTCCAGGCTGAACAATGCCAGCTCCCCCAGCCTTTCCTCCCAGCAGAGCTGCTCCATCCCTCTGCTCATCCTGGTGCCTCCCCTGGCCTCTCTCCAACAGGTCCACGTGCCAGCACCCTAGGCAGGATGGGGCCGGTCTGGAATTCTATCTCCAACTCTTCCAAGCTTCCAGGCCTTGCTGAAAGCAACTGGGTGCCCTGCTCATCACTCAGCCAGACATCATAAAGAAACCCCTATAAATTAATGAGACATCCTTCACTTTCTAATGTTAATGTCGATTCCCTCTGGCTATATTTTAATATCCCATTAGTGCATAACTTACCTAAGAATGCCCCATCATTTTGGGAGGTCAAGCGTGAGGGCATCATCGTTTATGATTATTTGGTGAATTCCTGCAGAACTCACCACACCAAGGATTGTGGCTCTCATCTGTATCCTTTGACAGTGTTCCCATGGAGTGGATAATGCACTCCATCCCTTTCACATTATGCTAATATTGAGCCAATCCATCAAGTTTATAGGCTTTAAGGAAATTTAACTTGGATGGCTGGATTAAGTCAATGTTCTCTGAACAGCACAAAGCCGCGAGCCTGAGGCCTAAAGATGGTGCCAGTTCTGAAATACTGCTTTCTCAGGGACTGAAAGGTTCATTCTCAGCCCAAAATTATTCCTTAACATTTGCAACTAAGACAACTTGGACATGGCCAGCAGGGACACAGAATCATAGAATCATGGAATGGTTTGGGTGGGAAGGGATCCTGAAGCTCATCCAGTCCCACCCCTGCCATGGCAGGGACACCTTCCACTACCCCAGGGTGATCCAAGCCTCCTCCAGCCTGGCCTTGGACACTGCCAGGGATCCAGGGGCAGCCACAGCTGCTCGGGGCACCCTGTGCCAGGGCCTGCCCACCCTCCCAGGGAACAATTCCTTCCCAATATCCCATCCAGCCCTGCCTTCTGGCAGCAGGAAGCCATTCCCTCTTGTCCTGCCATTCCAGGCTGTTGTTCCAAGTCCCTCTCCAGCTCTCTTGGAGCTCCTTCATGTCCTGGAAGGCCACAGTGATGTCACCCCAAAGCTTCTCCTCTCCAGGCTGAACAATGCCAGCTTTCCCAGCCTTCCCCTCCAGCAGAGCTGCTCCATCCCTCGGATCACCCTCCTCTGGATTCACTCCAACAGGTCACAAAATCTTTTGGTTTAAGAAACGAAAAGCTTTATTCTAGTGCCCTCAAAAGATTAAGCACAAGCACTTTATGGCTTTTCTCTAGGTCTGCCTGGAATTAAACCTCCTGCAGTGTTTGAATTTCCTCAGGAATTATTCCGTAATAGTAATCCCTGGCTGATACTTACGAGCACTTCTGCTTTGCTGCTCAGTCCTTTGCCGTAATCGTCAGTGGCAATGACCTGGAACTTGAAATAGGATCTCCTCATGTTTTTGAAGAGCATGGCAGTTTTGATCAGCCCCGTGTAAGCCTCGATCACAAAGCCTTCCTTGCCATCCTTGATGGGGGGAATGATGAGCCTGTACTGCATGGCGCTGTAATTCCCAGTGTCCTTATCATTGGCCTAACGGGGAAAACGAAACAAGCAGAGGCAAACAAGGTAAATATGCACGGAAGGAGTCATTAACCTTGTCCTTTAAATAAAGCTACATCTATGGCCCAGCAAATTTCTGCCACTCTGACATTTAAAACATTAGATCCCAGAGCACAGATATGGCTGCTACTTTAAATGCTTCATTTAACTTGGCTGCACTCGGTTTTGCTTTTCCAGCAATTTCTTCCTCCTCTGTGTGCATTAAACTGCTCCAGAAGAAAGGAAAAAAAATATTTAAAAAGTATAAAAATATAAGTTGACTTTCAAGTCTTCAACAATACCTAAGAACTGCTTAATTCTGAGAAACCTCTACTGCCAAATTCTCATTGAAAAGGAAATATCAAAGAAAAAACCATCTCAGCAACTCGTGCACAGACTTACACAAGAATGTCCTTCATCTTAGAGATATTCTGATGCAGCACAGGTATTTTTGGTGCAATCAAGTAACTTTTTATTAAAGCAAGGAAGGATTGAGTGGCATTCCTGCAGTGGTGCACAGGGACCTGCTGGGCGCCCCAGCTCAGGACACAGAGCTGCCCTGGCACCGTCACTGACCTGCATTAGGATGCAGAGCTGGCATCAACCAGGCAGCCCCAGGAATTGTTATTCCACCTTCCCTGCCCCTGACCACCCCGTGTAGCCCCATCCTGGCCTCTCCAGCCCCATTCCTTATGCTCCTGTTCAACCTGCATCCAGAGGGAAGTGTCTCCTGTGCTCCTTCCAGGGATCAGCGAGGTGGGAGCTAATTAATGCCTGAACACTCATAAGTCTTGGGCACGGCCTCAGCATTTGGGACACTTCAGGATCTATCAGCAGGTTTTTATGGAAATATTGGCGCTGCTCCTGAGGCCTGTCGCTTGAGCTAATGCTGGAATGAAAACCAGCCTTAACTTTGAAAAGGTGCACGTAAAATCCATGGAAAACCATACTGTGCCACAACTTAAGAATGAAACCCAATAAGGGTTTGTGTCAGCATGAAGAGTTTGTAGAATCATGGAACATCCTGAGCTGGAAGGGATTCACAGGGATCATTGATCTGGCTCCTGGGCTCACACAGACACCCCAACGATCCCACCCTGGGCACCCCTGGCAGCACTGTCCAAAGGCTCCTGGAGCTCTGGCAGCCTTGGGGCTGTGCCCATTCCCTGGGGAGCCTGGGCAGTGCCTGAACCCTCTGGGGGAACCTTTCCCTGATCTCCAGCCTGCCCTGACCCAGCTGTCCCCAGTGTCCTGTCCCTGGTCACAGAGAGCAGAGCACGGAGCTGTTTACGAGACACCACAGCTGCTAGAAGAGAATCATCTGTGCAAGGTCATTAAGCCTTCGATAGAGGGCCATTAATCATCATTAATTGTTTCCTCACCAGCACTGAACAAGTTCTATATGGTGGAAATTGTCCCTTCTGGTTTTTATTTTTTTTTTTTTTTTCATTTTCAGATTATTTTTCAGGGAATATCAGCACCAGATGAGGGATCCAGGTACTCAAAGCTGTGTATGCTCCATGCTGCTCCAACTCCTATTAGTCCAGATTCCCAGACAGAACCATCCAGAACTTAAAGGACAATATCCAGCTGGTTTAGCTGGAAAGAGCAGACAGGTTTCATTCAGAGCTGCCCAAAGGATGAGCTCCTGAAATGACACTGGCTGTCACTCATCAAGGACATACAAATGGTTAAATCTCCACTCCCTCTCAATATTTTGCTTTCTTCTAAATTCACATAGCTTCATCTGGCTTGACCACCAAAAGCATAAATATAAAATGTGTTAAGTTGTTTTTGTTCTCCAACTCTGTAGGTTTTTTTAAAGTATTTTAAAACTGAGATTGCTGCCTCCTGGGTGAGCTCAAACCCCTTTATTAGAGATTTTAGGAAAGACAGGAAGGTTAAAAAGCTTTCTGAAATTTATTCTGTTCTGTCAGTCAAAAAAATAAAGATATCAGTGGGCTTTTCTAGAGCATTCCAGCTTTCCAACTGGCAAGGGGAAATACAATCCCACATCCCAGGTCCAGCAGATAGGAGCTTGACAGGTGGAGAGTCAGGAAAATTGTTGGCTTTCCACATAAATAAATGGCTGAAGGAAGAAGTGAATGTGAAAACATGCTATGTCATAGAATCATGGAGTTTTTAAGGTTGGAAGACACCTCCAAGATCACCCAATCCAACCTTTGATCGTCACCTTGCCCATTAAACCACATTGTGCAATCCACTCATTCCTTGAACCCTTCCAGGGCTGGTGGCCCCACCACTCCCTGGGCAGCCCCACTTCCAATGCTCTGCCACTCCTTCATGAAGAAACATTTCCAAATATCCAACCTCAGGTCAAGGAAGTGGAGAGAAACTTTGGCTGGAGAGAAACACCAGGTGGATGTTTGGATGGTGAGAAACAAAGACAAAAATTAAAGCAGCACCTCAGCTGTGCCTGGAGTGCCGGCACACAGGGAATGGCTCCCCACTGCCAGAGGGCAGGAATGGATGGGATATTGGGAAGGGATTGTCCCCTGGGAGGGTGGGCAGGTCCTGGCACAGGGTGCCCAGAGCAGCAGGCTTGGAACAGCCTGGGATAGTGGGAGGCATCCCCGTCCATGGAAAGGGTGGGAATGGATGGGATTTAAGGTCCCTTCCAGCCCAAACCATCCTGGGACTCCAGGGCAAGTTCAGCTCATACAACACATCTCAGGATAAAGCCATGACCAATCCAGCAAAGTCCTGCCTGGCCAAACCCTCTGGTTTATCCACACTCAGCTTTACATGTTGGTAATGGAGCTGGAGGGGGGGAAAGAAAAACAGAATTCCTGCAACCCCACATGGCACACGAGGGACCCAGCAGCAGCCACAGGAGCAATGTCTGATCCAGCTCCTCCAGGGTCAGCTGTGAGTGAGCCAAGTTTCCCACTGAGTGCCCAGGGAAGTCCAAAAAAGGCTCCCCAGAGGTGCCCTGGAGAGGAGCATGACGCCCTTCCAATAAAAAGCCAATTTCTTTGTTAAAATGGATTTATGAGGTTGGTTCAGCTGGGTCAGATGCCCATCATATTTTTAATATTGGCAAATTCTCTCTCAATAAAAGCTACGGCTTTTAATAGTCGCTGCTTTCAATGACACCAGAAATCAATTTCACCTTCAGCATTTCACGCCTGGAGACGTGTGTGACTAAAAACAAACAAAATTTGGATCCAAATTAAGGTATTGATGCTGCAGGCACAGGCATTAAATGAAGTCAGGCATTCTGCACAAAGCTCGGGACACTGGAGCTCAGCACTAATGAGATGTTTAAGTCTTGCAGCTGAGTTTAAGGCATTAAGCTCCAGTGAAAGAGGCCTTTTGACATTTGAAGCTCTCAGCTTGTAAAGTCCTGCAGAGTTCAGGTGCCTCGAGCTGCTGGACAGGCTCTGAGTTAATTGTCACCAGTTCTGAGAGCTCAGTGCCACCCCAGGCAGCCTCAGCATTGTCACAGTTCAGGCTCTTTCCACATCCACCCAGGGATGAGCAAACAGGTGCCAAACAGCCTGGAAAAATGATCAGATTCCAGCTTCAAGCATTTTAACTTTCTTGTTTGCATCCCCCCCTTTCTCTGCTCCTTGGATCAAACCTAAGGACACGCAGCTTGGCAGGACCAGCAGAGAGAGCTTGTGAGCTGCTCCCAGGAACATCCCAAACTTCTCTAATGCAGAGGAAGGATGTTTGCTATTCCTGTAATTTGTCCTGAAGGTAAATATTTTTGACACTTCATTAGGAAGAGATCTATGACATCTCAAGAGTTGCATTATGACTGTCAAAGAAGAGAAAGAGCTGCACTTAATCTTAATATTCCAGCAGCATATCTGCCTTTTGTTCTGTGCAAGAAATACAGATGTCTCCTAAATCCTGCTGTGATTGAGGGCTGATAAATATGGATGATCTCAGGAATTACCAGGCCAAATTCCAGCGTCCTGTGATTGAGTGTAGGTGTGCCCACACAAAGGGAGTTGGGTCAGCACGGCTGCCGCTGCCTCCAGCCCTTTCCCGCCCCCTCCCATGGAGGAGGACGAAGCACAGATCCTGGGGTGCTCCCTAATCCCAGCACAAAAAGCACTGAGAATATTTTTACTCAGAGGGTGGGCAGGCCCTGGCACAGGGCACCCAGAGCAGCTGTGGCTGTCCCTGGCTCCCTGGCAGTGCCCAAGGCCAGGCTGGACTTTGGGGCTTGGAGCAGCCTGGGACAGTGGGAGGTGTCCCTGCCCATGGCGGGGGTGGCACTGGACAGGCTTTAAGGTCCCATCCAACCCAAACCATTCCATTTTCTCAGTGATCACCCCGTTCTTTTTCTCTCCTTTGTAAGAAGGCCCAAGAAACGGCGCCTTTAAAGCATAAATTAATTAATCTCTGGCTGCGTGTGGCTGCACAAGCACAGCTCGATGACAGGACACCCAGGGAGGCTGGTAAACCCCACTCGGGGTGACAGCAGCACCCTGACCCTGCCACCAGAAATCACCAGTGGCACCTTTGGGATGAGTATAAAAATCATCAGTGACTGCAACGCCTGAAGCTGTGGCATAATCACAGATGATCCCGGTTTTTAGCATTATCAGCCCGAGCGAAATCCGGATTTGCTGCTCAGAGTGAAATGCGGTTGTTCATTTGAAACGCTGCCCACCTCCCTCGCAGGGTCACCCTTAACCACAAGCCCGAGGCTGCTGACGGGGCACGGAGAACGGCAGGATTGGGATTGGGCTGCTGAGGGGGGTTTCTGCCTGTTCCTAGCAGATGGCAGCTGCAATGTTCCCAATTAGTGGCTGGCACATAAAGCAGCTTTTGCCGGTAGGAATTTCCAGTTTTCCGGTTCTGACGGCACAGCTGCCACTGACCTGTTTTAGGGGAGGTTTCACTGGGTGTTCCACAGACACCTAACCCTAGAAATCTGGGGTAGCCATTGCAAATTATTTCCTGTATTTCTTCATTTCCATGCTCCTTTACACCCTTATCTGCCTCAGGCCCTTTGGAGCTCCCACTCCTCACCTTGGTTTGCCACTGGCTGCCTCAGAAATTTGTATTTTTTTGACACAAAAGAGATTTTTTTTAAAAAAAACTTGATTTTTAAAAAAATGTATATTCGTATTGAAATCAAATTTATATTTATATTTAATATTTATAACAAAATATACAATATATAATATTTGATTTATATTATATTAGATGTTATTTACGTATATTCCCTCATATTTATATTCATATTGCTTTAAGTTTATATATCACTATGTTACTGATATCAATCCTTATCCAGCCCACTCCCAGTACCTGGAATTTTCTGAGAAACACAGGTAGAAAGAAATTAGGTGAATGGGAATTGCTCACTTTATCCTCCAGTGATGGCCAACACCTCCCAGGTGCCAAAGGAAACTGGGATTCCTTTTGACAGGCTGTCTCCTGGGAAGAGGTGCTGAATAAGAAGGGCTCCCAAAGTTGGCTTTTGAATCAAATAATTGGAAAAACGGATTTTACTTCATTTTTCTTTGGCCAATAGTTAGTGCTTGACAGAATAACTTTGTGTGTGTGTGAGAGGAAGGAAAGGCCACACACATGGATTTCTTCCATGGGATGGGAATGTTCCAGGCACACTCCCCATTCCCAGCTCCTTTAGGAGCCTTTACTCAGGAATGCACATGCAGGAAGGACCAACAGTCTTCAAGATGCCCCCCCAAACAAAATAATTGAAATAATCTTTAATTACATGGGAACAAAAAAAAAATCCCAGAGGGTAGGGAATTCTCTGATTGCTGCCAGAGGAAAATAATAGGAAAGTTAGGGATCCTAGATTAAAAATTCAGGAAGCCAACATAAAAAACAGGAATATGATTTTTGAAGGAAAAATGCTTGGCATTCCTGTCATATTTGCCTTAGCAGGACACACAGCGTTTTTGGGGGGCCAGATGTTCCAGCAGCTGGAGGCTGCACTGTTGTCACTGCAATGAGCTTTCCGAGGAGATTTTTACTCCTACCAAGCATCTGGGATCCATAAATCACATTTTAAGGAAGAAAAGGTTATGACCGGCAAAGCAGCTCAGTTTTGTGCACGAGTCGTGCAACAGCCAAAGGAGGGATGAGCCAAATGTTGCCCTGAAATCTGTCCTGGGTGCCCGAGGTGGAATCTCTGGAATTCCAGAACTTGCCACCCTGTCATTCCAAGGAAAAGGAAATATCAAAAGAAATCTACAGGTTATAGGTATAGATAGAAAAATAATGGAGCTTTAACATGGATAACAGATCTGGGAAAAAAAGCAATTCTGATATTCTCTCCCTATCCATAGACATGAATTTTAACTTTTATCCATTGATTTAGCTCAATTTGGGATCCCTAAGATGCTTTTGAGGTGAAGAAAAGAAGAATTCCTGCTCTCCTGTGTGTCCTCGGGGTCAGAACCTGCAGCCCAAAATGGCTTTGGTTTATTTTGCTCTCTTTTGTTTAGATATTCCAAAGATATTCAGTATTCAATAAAGGATATTCAAAGGGAATAAAAGATAAAGTTCCATTAAAAAGATGACCAGAAAGGGGCAAAGAGCACAGGAAAGAGACAGAATGAAAATACTGTACAAATCAAAGCATTTCCATCAAATAAAGCCATGTCCAGGGCCTTGGATTCAATGGCATTATTTAGGCAAGATTCCTTCCCTGCAATCATTTTCAGGACAAAAACACCTTTATAAACTGAGCAGGAACTCAGACAATTCTCTTTCCTCACTAGAATTAGGACCTCTGATATTTCCTCATTTAAATCTGTAATAATTCAGTAATTTAATAAATAAAGGAAGAAAAGCAGAGGTTAATACCATTAATATTCAGAAAGCAAGAGCTAATAACATCCCATAATAGGGAAAAGCCAATTCCTGCTGGTAATTTCCCTAAAGATTCCATGTTTGTGGGTTTGTTTCCTGGAGCAGATTGTAAATATTGTGTTTGGGGCTCAAGGACGCCTGGTTGGAATTCTGAGGGGGAACACCAGTCAAAAGCGAAATAATTCTAACACAAAGAAACACAAAGCAAAGCTCAAGGCACAGAATTCATAAATTAGAGGCTATACATGTTACATCTGGTTTTAATTAGTATATTCCAAATGAAAAGCACAGAAAGGTCTTTAATTAAAAAAAGAAATGGGCTCTCAAATATATTGGAATTTCTGGGGGGGGAAAGAGAATTGCAGAGAAGGGTACTTCAAGCAGCAAGGAGCAAATCCTTGGCTAAAAATTGCCATTTTACTCAAATATATCCCTTTTATTTTTTTCTTGGAGCATCAGTACCTTCCAGCTTTCAGAGGCCACTGCTCTTAATCCAGTCAGATCCACAGAGAATAACTCATGTGGTTTATCACTCCATAAATTAATTCTGATTAAAAATGACTTCTGGAGAATGATTTGTGGCATTCTGCTGAGCTTAAGCTTCCTTTTTATCTACTTAGAAGAATCTTACGATGAATCTAGAGCAGGGCAGCTCATTATCCTCCTCTAAAAGGCTTTTATACTCAAATTATTGTATTTAAGAGGATGCTGCTGGCAGCAAACCCAATGACCTTAGAGAGCTGGGAGAAACTCCGTAGGATTGGCCTTTGTACATATCAACTCCTTGGATGATGAGAGAAATTTTTATCCAATTGGTCTGTTTGTCTCTAAATTCAATTTTTGTGCAAGACTGTGGACTGAGGATTGGTTTCCTTCTCTCCCTATTTTTTAAAAAAAATTTAATTTATTTTTGGTGTTTGATTATTTTTTATTATTTGTGAAATTTTGTTCAAGGCAGAATAGAGCATGACTGAATCAACCGAAGGCAAGCATCTGAATGCTGAGCAGTGTATTTGTGATCAGTTGATCCAAAACTGATCCACATCAACTACTCTATTAACAGCTAAAGAGTGCAGTCCTTAATTATCCCCTTAAGTTATAATGTCCTGTTAAAGGAAAACTAACTGTGGGATTTTTGGGTGGTTTTTGAAAGTTGTAGATTTGCATTGGGTCTTTTGAAATGCTGGGAGAGTTGGGATTGGCCAGCCTGGACAAGAGAAGCCCTGGGAAGGCTTTAGAGCCCCTGCCAGTACTTAAAGGGGCTCCAGGAGAGCTGGAGAGGGACTGGGGACAAGGGATGGAGGGACAGGACACAGGTAATGGCTCCCCACTGCCAGAGGGCAGGGATGGATGGGATGTTGGGAGGGAATTGTTCCCTGGGAGGGTGGGCAGGCCCTGGCACAGGGTGCCCAGAGCAGCTGTGGCTGCCCCTGGATCCCTGGCAGTGTCCAAGGCCAGGCTGGACATTGGGGCTTGGAGCAGCCTGGGACAGTGGAAGGTGTCCCTGCCCATGGCAGGGGCAGGGACTGGGTGAGTTTTAATGTCCCCTCCCATCCAAACCATCCTGGGATGCTCTGATTCCAAGATCTCACGTTTGAGGTTCATCAAGGCTGTTGTCAGTGCCAGCAATAATTAGAAGATATTGAGAAAAATAGCTTCTCAAAATCACTCAGATGATGTGAAAGAAAGCGTTAATGAATGTAGAAGATGAAAGCATATGCATTAAAAACTCCTCCAAGAACCTGAATTTCCCCCTGGAATCCAAACCTGAATAATTTCTACAAGGCAAGCTCTGCATGTACTTTATTAATGTTCTCTTAAGTTTCAACTCGGAAAGCCGCTCATTTCATTCTACTCCTCAAGAACAGACATTCATTCGATTAATTATTTTTAAACCAGGCTGGAATGGGGATTGTGTTTAACTAACAGAGCAATTACTCTAGCTTTCTAAAGGCCACGAAAAAAGGTAACGAGCACTGACTGTTGCAAATGCTCGGTGCTACAACAATAAATTCTAGCCTGATCCTCTGCAACAAGAGCACTTCTTAATTATTTCCAATTTTACTTTCACTAAACACACAATTATGTTTAATGCCATCCACTAATATCAGCTCCTGGGTTAGGCCTCGTTCCATTTTGTGCCAGCAGAACCAGGGAGGATTGGAACAGAAAAAGCAAAAAGACATAAAATTGACATTTCTTTTGGTCCTCTTTTGTGGACTGATCACCTCTTTTAAGTCAAATATTTCTAAAGGGCAAAAGTAGATTCCCTCATCACATCCAAATTTCCCTTAGCTTTTCTCCACCCATTTCTTATCCCCCTGACTGACATACAAGTACTTGTGCCTAAGAAATCCCCTTGGAAAGCCAGGAAGGATTTCACAGCCTGTTCACATTTCATGGGAGGACTCCAAATGTGATTTGACATTTGTGGCTCATGTTTCGTTTGCTGTCAGATGGAACAAAACATTCCAATCCCTAACTACTTTGCCTTCCAGAATTTTTTACCTCCTCCAGTGCCTTTGGCCTGTTATCTGCTCTATACAATTCCCTGCAAGGAGGATGGAGCCAGGTGGGGATCAGTCAAGGGACAGGAGGAGAAGAAACAGCCTTGAGCTGTTCCACAGGAGGTCTGGATTGAATAATTAGAAGAATTTCTTCACAGAAAGAGTGGTCAAGCATTGACCAGGTCAGTGGTGGAGCCACCATCCCTGGAAGTGTCCCAAAATATGTGGAAGTGGTGCCTGGGGACATTATTGGTGGTGACCACGGTGGTGCTGGTGGATGGCTGCACTTGACCGTCTTAAAAGTCTTTTTCAACCTTAATGATTCCGTGATTCTTCAGCAGTTCTAAAGTACCTGGATTTGAAATGATTCTTGGATTCGCCACCATTTTTGGATTCCTAATTTTGATGAAGTAGAAGCTTTCCAATTCCCCCCTTCTCTGCCATTTCTGGGCTTATTTTGGGAAGGCCTCTTGTGAAACCAACAAAAAGCCCTCCAGCTATGGACAACTTTATAAAGCTCTGGCTGGTGCTCTAAACACATCATTTATTTGTTTTATTGAAAACAAAGAGCTTTTACTCTTGGCTATTAGTATCTGATGCTAATTGTAGTCTGTATATTATATATCCATTAATTTCCTCTCTCTTCAAGAAACAAAACCCTATGGATGGTTAATGTTACACCCACTTTCCTTCCTGTGCAAACCAGAAATTTCTGGACTTCCCCTTTAAAACCTAAACAAAGTGTTGACAAAAAAGAAAAAAACTTCAGGTGAAAACTGGCATTGAATATAAAGCAACTATTAAAACATTAACAGATCTAAAATGAGAGCTACAAACTGGCATGAGAAACAAGCACATAAAATTGAGTACAAAAACCTGGGTTTTAACTCAAAAACATCCTTATGTCAATGTCAACCATCAAGCAGCTTTGAAAGATGCAAATTTCAAAACTTCCTGTAAAAATTCAAACCAGTGAGTACAAATGTTCCCTTTATAAGTGAAGGTTATTACAAAAACTTCGGCCTTACCTTCACTTTAAGCACAGAAGAAAACATTCTGGCATCTTCAGACACCCCTCCAATGTACACTTTTTTGGTGAACACAGGCGCGTGGTCATTTTCATCCTTCACCTCAATAAAGACCTTGGCTGTATTACCTAAAAGAGGGAATGAAAAGGGAAAACAGAATATTTTGTAATGATTTGGAACATCTCCTGGCATTCACGCATTTACAGCTCATAGAGATCATGTAAAGTAAGAGTAGGGATTATAAACTAAAAATAAATCCCTTGGAAATCATAGAATGCTAGAATTGGATAATCCCAGAATCCCTGAGGCTGGAAAAGCCCATGGAGTCCCAGCTGTGCCCGATGCCCACCTTGTCCCCAGCCCAGAGCCCTCAGTGCCACCTCCAGCCCTTCCTCAGACACCTCCAGCCATGGACACGGCAAACCTCCCTGGGCAGCCCCTGCCAAGGCCTGAGCACCCTTTCCATGGAGAAATTCCTGCCCATGTCCAACCTGAGCCTCCCCTGGCACAGCCTGAGGCCGTTTCCCCTTCTCCTGTCCCTGTTCCCTGGCAGCAGAGCCCGACCCCCCCTGGCTGTCCCCTCCTGTCAGGGAGTTGTGCAGAGCCACAAGGTTCCCCTGAGCCTCCTTTTCTCCAGGCTGAGCCCCTTTCCCAGCTCCCTCAGCCGCTCCTGGGGCTCCAGCTGTGTTCCCTGCCCTAGAAGAGTGATAGGGATCCATATCACACCTTACTTCCACGGCTTTTGGTCCCATTAAATGCCCAGAAGTGTCACAAAGAGCTCATTAACAGCAGCTCTGCACCCTGCTTTATCTATTTTAATTATTCCTACTGCCATGCAAATACTTAACAGCTGATCCAGTCCTGGTGTCTGTAAACTCATAAATGGTCACACAGAGCCCTTGCTCAGCAGCCTCAACACTTAATTTCCTGTGTTAATTGAAAGCATCCCTAAGCCTGTTCTCCTCCCAAACCTGGCCTGGCACAGGGGAACTCCACCAGCATTGTCTCACCTGAGAGGCTCAACACAAAACACCAGAGGTTCAACACAAAACCCCACTGTTAATTTGGTTTTATTAAAGAGTTCCTGCTCCAGCCCATTGAGCAATAAACATCTCCATCCTTCTGCAAGGGGAAAAACATCCAGCAAAAACCATGGACCTGGTGCCAAACAGATTCCAGTGTGCAGTAATCTCCACCAACATCTGCTTCTCTCTTTCAGAACTGTATAATCCAGAAAGATTGCTGGAAATGATGATATCCAGTTCATTAAAACCACATTTGCAACTGATAAATTGCCTCCTTTCTGAGCTGGTCTTCCCAGCTCCTTTCAGTGCCAGTGTAATTTCTGTGTTGCACAGGTGCTCCTGATCTGAGTTACTTGTACAATGTGGGCTCTTCAGAAAAGGCTTAGAAGCTGTTTGTTTAGGGGAGCAAAACATTAAACCATAGACTATTTCTGACATGGCCAAAGTCATATTCTGCCTATCTGCTGGTCCAGCTGATGGGAAATAAATGATGGCTTCATAAATGGAACGGAAATCTGAAAAAAACCGCAATATTTAAAGTGCTGTCCCTGGGGCAGCAGAGTGTCCTGGGGGTCCTGGGGGACACCGAGCTGTCCCTGGGGCAACAGAGTGTCCTGGGGGTCCTGGGGGACACCGAGCTGTCCCTGGGGCAGCAGAGTGTCCTGGGGGTCCTGGGGGACACCGAGCTGTCCCTGGGGCAGCAGAGTGTCCTGGGGGTCCTGGGGGACACCGAGCTGTCCCTGGGGCAGCAGAGTGTCCTGGGGGTCCTGGGGGACACCGAGCTGTCCCTGGGGCAGCAGAGTGTCCTGGGGGTCCTGGGGGACACCGAGCTGTCCCTGGGGCAGCAGAGTGTCCTGGGGCCAAGGAGGCCAAGGGGACGCTGGGGGCAGCAGGAGGAGCACGGGCAGCAGGGCAGGGAGCGATGGTGCCCCTGTGGCCAGCCCCGGAGGCACCTCTGGAGCGCTGTGTCCAGCTCGGGCTCCTCAGCACAGCGGGGCCAGGGAGCTCCTGGAGCGGGGCCAGCGGAGGCTGCGCAGCCGAGGAAGGGCCCGGAGCATGCGGGTGCCCGGGAAAGGCTGAGGGAGCTGGGGCTGTTCAGCCTGGAGAGGAGCCCCAGGCGAGAGGGGCCCTGAGCCCTGGGTGTCCCTGTGTGCAGGTGGGATCAGGTGTTGGCTCACCTGTACTGGTTCTCTCTAATTCAAATTAAACATCATTTGCTTACTGCTCACTTTTGTCATGTCAGGCCAGTTTGGGTGAGGTGGCTGAGCCTTGTGCAAAGTTTGCCTTGCAACTTGCTCAACTCCCCGCTTGTTTAATTTGCTGGCAGTTCTCTGAGCTGCCAAAATGCTGATTTGCTTTGCAAAGGGTGAATGCTTTGACAATGGAGAGATGGAAGTCATTACATTGAGCGCAAAGCAAATGAAATACCCTGCATATCCACAGGCCAGCATTAGAACCGCCACCATGGAATATCTACACGCATCTCAGCTTCCTGCCTGATTTCTGAACACAGTCCTTCATTCCAGCAGACAGTGTGGAATGTGGCATCTGTGAGCTCCTCCCTCTCCCACCTTTGGATCCAATTCCACAGCTGGCTGCAGGAAAGAGCTACAGAAATTCCTTTACCCTCACAGTGGAATTCTCACTAAAATCCCTCAGCAGCAGCTGTGCCACGTGGGAAGGTCACGTCAGACTCATGTCAGACCCTTTCCCACTGGGGATTTCTCCCAGTCCCTCTGCTTGATTCAGGAATATTTCCTGCACAGGGGTATATTCTTGAAAACTCACCACTCCTGCACCCCCAGCCCCCAGTCTGATGGAAAAGGCCACCAGTGAAGCACACTCTTAGAGAGTCTGGTTTAGACTTTGTCATTAGACTCCTTTTCCCTCCATATTCCAAATTTTAACTGCTTTTCTAAACACTGTGTGTGGCCTGAATCCTCTTTGTGAGGACAGTGATCATCACAGGCTGTCAGTATTCACACCCTCCTTCCAGAGGGCAAATTTATACCCCCATGTATGTAAAACCTCCCACCTTTGGTGTTCTAAGTCTGGAATCCAGCTCCAGCTACCATTTTTATTCATGGATTCCAGGATTTGAAAGCAGGATTTACTCCTTGGTGGTAATTCTTGTGAGACCTCCCAGAACCCAAGTATAAAATCTTATTACTTATGGCTGTGCTGCCTGAAGAGCTGGCCCGGTGAAAGAACAAAAAGCATCTTTCCCTGGAAAAAGCAGCACAGGCTGCCAAGGTGGCCAAAAAGAGCCAAGAAAATTGGTTTCAGTGGTACCTCAGTCTCCTGCAAGGTTCCTTTTTCCTCCTCCAACCCCCTGGAGATGAGCTGCAGTGCACAGAAAATATAGAACTGCAGCTGCTTCTAAGTCATCCTCAGCTGGTAGGAACCAGCTAAATCATCGCTGCCAAGACTTTTGTATCTTTCAGCTTCTGTGCTTTGCTTAAGGGGAGTGAAAACACCCTGAATGCTGCTCTAAAGCAAAGCGGAGGAACTTCTGAAACACCTAAAATGAGTAGACTGTGAATAAGTATCACAGAAAACAAAGCCCAACAAAAACTCCTGGGTCACTGGCGTGTACTAGCATTTCATTCCCAGAAGCTTTTCCTAGAAGTTTTTCCCAAACATGGTTGTTGAAAGCTCTTTTCCAGTCTCCCCATCTAAAAATGCGACAGATTCGTGTGAGCCTGTAGCTCCTCGCCAGGCTGCGGAAATGAACTGAACTAAAGCGATGGGTTTTGGACACTGGGACAGCATCAACGATGCTTTGAGCGTTTCCAGGTGAGTTTTACTCTGTGCTTTCACCAGCAACACTGCACTTGCCTTCTGCACCATTCCAACGATCCAGCTGCTCTTCAGGCATGGATAATTCTAACATAAATCCCGGCGTCTCCAAAAGCAATTGTGCAGGAGGCAACAGCAGATTTCAAAGAACCTTTCCAAAGTTTGCCTGAATCCAGCTGGGAGGGAGAATTGTGATTTGCCAGGGTTTAGGAGCACTTTGCTTTACTCCTGCCTTACAAGTGCGTGGAGCAGGCTCTGTGCTTTGGCAGGTGAACCGTGCTGAACTGCAGCTGGGCTCCATCTCACATTCCTGGATTTGGCAGAACCAAGCAGGAATCAGCACTGAATATTTTTCAGTGGCATTTGGATCTAAATGAGCCCATAAAGCCTGAAAACCATCATGTGCTGTCACTGCTCAAGAGAGTGCAAAAAGAAGCAAACAGCAACGTGCTTGGAGGGGCACAGACCCAAGGTCTGATTTAAATCCATATAAAACCTCTTTTTCTAACGAATAATGACCTGAGTGGGAGCTCAGGTTTTATGCAGCCTCTCTAAAAATGCACTGCTTTGCTGCCCAAAGACTCTGGAAGTTTGTCCCAAGCCCCCCCCAGAGCTGTGAGGCAGCAGGATCTGCCCTCCAGGCTCTGCTTGCATTGAGTCCATCTGTCACAACTCCTGGATTTGGGAACTGCCAGAGCAGCCAACTTGTAAAGCACCACCAGCACCAACTTTTGCAACTAAAAACATAAGGCTGCTTTACTGTTACATCAACACCACAGGGACACAGAATTCATGCTCATATTTAACACAGTGGAATCATCGTTCCCAATTACTATGGAGCAGCTGCAGATTTTCAGTTGTAAAACTCCCATTTCCACTTTATTCCCAAAGGGTTTTTTGGGTTTAGAAAACCAAAAAACAGAAGGAGACAGGATTGTTGCCTTACCCCCAACACCTGAGGAAGGCCCTGCTCACAGCTGGGGGTACAGCAGAGCCAGGAGTGTGCCTCTGTACCTGCCCTGGGGTGACAAACAGGTCTACCTGACAGGATAAAACATGGAAATAATCAATGGAAGGGTGATTTTGTCTTCAAATGTACTGACAGAAAGACAAACGCCATGTCTAACAAGGTCCTCTCATAGAATCATCCAGGTTGGAAAAGACCTCCAAGATCATGGAGTATGACCTGTGACCAATCTCCACCTTGTCACCCAGTCAATTAATTCCTCTTAAATACAGAAAAAGCCACCACGGGGTTCTGTCATTATCTTTACATCTCTAGGAATGTGAAATCACAGAGTCCCAGAATGGTTTGGGCTGCAAGGACCTCAAAGCCCATCCAGTGCCACCCCTGCCATGGACAGGGACACCTTCCACTGCCCCAGGCTGCTCCAAGCCCCACTGTCCAGCCTGGCCTTGGGCATTTCCAGGGATCCAGGGGCAGCAATCCTTCTCTTGACTTGCTCACCAAAGCTTTGGTTCTACAGCTGGGACCAGGCTGAATTTGGAGGTAAAAGCCTCTCTTTGTCCCTCCTTGTCCATCCTGCTCCAATGTTCTTTGTTCCTGTGTTCAGGAAGCACTTTCTCTCTGCTGCTCCCTCTGCTTCCACACAAATCCTTCTGCTTCCTCCTACCCCTCACCTTCCTCCCTCAAGGAGCATCAAGTCCTGCACAGGACAGCCTCAAGAGTCCCACCCTGTGCCTGAGAGCGTTGTACAAACTCCATAAATACTGAAGGTCCTTCAGGGCTCAGCATCATCAGAATCCTCAAGAACTCCAAGCTTTTTAACACATCCTCATCACCAAGCTCAGCTCACCTTCCATTCACATGAAGTAAAACCACGCAGCAATTTCATACCATAAACTTTCAGTTAAAGTAACTCTTTAATGAGTTTGACTCTGCTGAAAGCAAGAATGTGACTTTGCATGATTTAGCATCATCTACGAAATGCCCAGTTTAAGTCACCAATTTGATGTTCTCATACTCCAAAGAACATCTCAATTTACTTTCTCTCCTCATATTTGTTCAATTATTGCCACGTTATCACCTGGCACCATCACTGAATGACAAGCTCAGTTACACTTGCTGCACTTCCACTTTTCCCCTGCACAGATGGAAACTTCAGCTCCTACCTCTCTATAATTATTCCCTATAATACCATCACGGAAAACAATTTGGTGCCCAGCTTCTGAGCTTGGTGACATTCAGCCCTGTGTGGTGGCTGAGCAGTTTGTCAGGGCTCTGTTATTTACAGAATCCCAGGATCTCTGAGGCTGGAAAATCCCTCCCAGCCCATGGAGTCCCAGCTGTGCCCGATGCCCACCTTGTCCCCAGCCCAGAGCACTCAGTGCCACCTCCAGCCCTTCCTTGGACACCTCCAGCCATGGGCACTGCAAACCTCCCTGGGCAGCCCCTGCCAAGGCCTGAGCACCCTTTCCATGGAGAAATTCCTGCCCATGTCCAACCTGAGCCTCCCCTGGCCCAGCCTGAGGCCGTTTCCCCTTGTCCTGTCCCTGTTCCCTGGCAGCAGAGCCCGACCCCCCCTGGCTGTCCCCTCCTGTCAGGGACTTGTGCAGAGCCACAAGGTTCCCCCTGAGCCTCCTTTTCTCCAGGCTGAGCCCCTTTCCCAGCTCCCTCAGCCGCTCCTGGGGCTCCAGCCCCTTCCCCAGCTCCCTTCCCTTCCCTGGACACGCTCAATTTGTATCTCGAAGAGAGGGGCCCAGAAATCCCTGCAGCTCCAGAGTAGGCCACTGACAAATTCCAGAACAAATTCCACTGGTTCAGGGGTATCCAAGACCAGAACTGGCAGCAGGTCACTGCCATTGGGTGTCTCAGCTCTGTATTAATTCACTGTTGCATAATCCTGAGGCTGTGCATTCCACATCACCCAGCTCCGCAGTGGTTCAGCAGTTCAACCCCAGCAAAGCCCACAGTCATGTGTTAATTGTGTCCCATCTCCTCCCACTGCAGGCTCATCAGTTCAGTGCCCTGGAACTGAGAAGTAGTGTTTAACCTGATTAAAATTCCTGAAAATTAAACAAAGTGATGAGAAAATGGAAAGGAATGCATTGTGTAAATGCAGGAATCAAACCCAGAGATCTCCAAGGGATCTCCACTACAAAGTCATAAGTGATTCAACTGGCCAGACACTTCTAAAATCTTAAATAAATAAATAAATACATTTATCAAATTCTTTAGCCATCCCTGCAGCACGGTGCACATTCTGAGGAATACATATGTTGTATACTCCTGGAGAACCAAAGGCACCCAGCTTGTGTTCCTTTAAGCTGGCCTGAAGTGGAACTCCAGTCATGATCAGGCATTCCTGGATAAAGTAATTCAGCCATCACTTTTTTGGAACTGCTGCTCAGCTGGGAGAGCTGCTCTAGTGCAGAGTGTGAGTCAGAAGAGGAATGGAGGGAAGGACTTGCTGACTCTCTCATGCCTTCAGCCACGTCAGAAAGGTTTGGAGCAGGCTGTGTGCTGCATGGAAGCCTGATCTGCCTCCTGGGCACCCCTTGGCTGTATTTTTGCGGCTATAACCTCATCTGGATTTCTCCCAGGCACAGGGAGAAGCAGACAGCTCTGCTTTTCTGTCCCCTGGCAGGTCCATCCTCCACGCTGCTAAACCAGCACAGGGTCTCACCCTGCTCTTAACAAAGCCAAGCTCCTGACCACTGATTAACCCTGACATGTCACCCCCCACACCCAATTCTTACTCAAGGGAAAATAAATACCTGGATAATCCAGGTTTGAAATCCCAAAATCTCCTGTTCTGTAGGTAGCATTGGAAAGAAGCCCTGGTGAAGGTACTGGAACTGCCAACCCCTGTCCAGTGTCTCTGGCAATTCCCACGGTTTATGGCATGTTCCCAAATATTTGAGCACCTTCAACTAACATAGAATCCCTGAATCCCAGAGTGGTTTGGGTTGCAAGGGATCTCAACCCCCATCTAGTCCTACCCTGCCATGGGCAGGGACACCTTCCCCTATCCCAGGCTGCCCCAAGCCCCAGTGTCCATCCTGGCCTTGGACACTGCCAGGAATCCAGGGCAGCCACAGCCCTGCTCTGAACAAGTCAGGCTGAGAGATCCAAAAGTGCATCGTGGGCTGTAATCCCCTCATCACCGTCACCCCCCTAACACAGCAAGGTCACTGGAGAGCAGTTTCAGCATTCCCAGCAAACACCAGCAGTATCTGTGTAAAAAAGATGGGAAAGGAACTGTTTCTGACACTTACTTTTGGAGGGGACCCGCAGGTTGGACCTCACCACCTGCATGGAGTCTGCCTGCACTCGGAGCTCGTAACTTTGGACGCTCTCATAGTCCAGAGGCTTTTTCACAGAGATCACTCCCGTCCTGTTGTTAATGGCAAACACATCTGGAAACCAGCAAAAATAACAGGAATCTCATGAGATGCATAAACACGGATTTTCTGTGCCCAAGGGTTTTATTTTGGGCATGACACTATTCTCTGACACTGCCAAGCAAGTGATTTCCTCCCTGCTTCCTTCCCTCCCTCCCTCAGGCTTGGAAAACCCCATGTAGCTCATCTTTGAAGATATTTTTACGGAGCAGAGCAGCTGGATCTGCCCTGCTACTGAGATAACCAACCCAGCATCACAGAATCATGGAATATCCTGAGCTGGAAGGGACCCAAAGGATCAGACAGTGCAACTCCCTGCACAGGACTTGAGTACAAATGGAAAGAAGGGACAAGACAAAGAGCCCACTCTCACAAAAAGGAGGATGGGGTGGGGAATTCTTTACATCCCTCCCAGTAATTCTGTGTTATTTTGTCAAGATGTCCGGGTGGAACACAGAGAGTATCCCAGCAGGATGTTTTGTTTGGATATCAGGCTGTAATCCAATATTTGTTGCAGCATGGCTGAGTCTATAATCCCCTAAACCAGATTTATAAGCAAGTACATCTCCATCAAAGCTATTTATGTTTTCAGTTCAACATGCCATGGACTCATGCTATGTGGCATCCATGGGAATTTTCACATCAGTGAGAATTACCTTCTTGTAATTTTGCTAATTAATCTGATCTTTCGTTTCTCTCCAAAGGCCTGATAATGGTAGTTACAGAATCGTAGAACGGTTTGGGTGGGAAGGGAACCTCAAAGCTTGTCCAGTGCCACCCCATCCCATAGGCAAGGACACCTTCCACTGTCCCAGGCTGCTCCAAGCCCCAGTGTCCAACCTGGCCTTGGGCACTGCCAGGGATCCAGGGGCAGCCACAGCTGCTCTGGGCACCCTGTGCCAGGGCCTGCCCACCCTCCCAGGGAACAATTCCTTCCCAATATCCCATCTAAACTTCTCTGTTCTAGCATGAAGCCATTCCCCTTTATTCTGTTCTTTACAAAAAGTCCCTCTCCAGGTTTCCTGTAGATCCCTTCCAGCCCTGGAATTCCTTCCTGCTTGTCCAGATGAGATGGGATTTCACCTCTACGAGCTGAGAGTTCTTTTCCCAACCTTTCTTGCAGATCTCTGGTGCGCCCACCAGGTTCCCCATAACCTCAAGACTGAAATATCAGTATTTATATTATTATTATTATTATTGCACTTACCCTCTTCATTCCCTGACACAATGGAGTACACGACTGTCTGGTTCAGGGCGGCCGCGGTGACAACGGTGACCACGGTTCCCTTTGGGGCGCTTTCACTCACTGGGGGAGGTCTGCAGAGTGGAACAGAAGGATCTGTGTTACATCCCTGAGCAGCAGAGTGGTGAAACCTATCCCTCAGGTCAGCATCCCCTCCATCTATTCGGCTGCCAAAGGATCTGTTATTAGGGAAAATCGTATTAAAAAGGAAAAGGTTTAACCTCTGACAATGCAAAACCCACTGAGAAGTCTGATAGACAAGAGGTGGCAACGTAAAGATCTAAAGATTCTTGGATCTGAGAAGTGGGAAAGCAGGGAATAATGGGAGGAATCAAGAACCACCACAGCCTGATAAACTGGAAGTAGAAGACAAAATAGATCTTTTCTATATATATTTTATATAGATCTATAGATCTCTTTTTTAATAGATCTTGAATATATTCAAGTCTACTAAGAAAACTCAGTAATCCTGTCAGAAAACCATGCAGGAAAATTCATTCATGGGTAAACTTCCATGCCTTAAACAGGAATCACTTTGGGGCCACCTCCACGGGAATTTCTGCTCTTCACGAAGATCCAAAAATTTGCCTGCAATTTTCCTGAAACTGTGTTTCCAAAACACATTTTGGTACTAAAACTCAGGATGCTTTTCAGGAAATGAACTGCAACCCAAGGCTATCCAACCACTGTAAAGATGGGCAGGCCCTGGCACAGGGTGCCCAGAGAAGCTGTGGCTGCCCCTGGATCCCTGGCAGTGTCCAAGGCCAGGCTGGACAGGGCTTGGAGCAGCCTGGGACAGTGGAAGGTGTCCCTGACACGGCAGGGGTGGCACTGGATGGGCTTTGAAGCCCTTTGAACCCAAACCATTTCCTGACTCTGTGCTAATGACTTTAAAGCAGCAATCCAAACAATTTCAACAAGCAGAAGTGGGAGGCTTGAGCTCAGCTCAAATCCTCCCCCTCATATTTTCCTCACGGCAAGCGATGATTGAATTCATGCTTCAAACCCTTCAAAATAAATTTAAAAGGATTTTTAAAAGGATTTTTTGACACTCATCCATGAATGTAGATGGGAGGGTTTTTTTAACGCATTATGCAGATATTTTCAAATTTTAAAAATTACACCAATTTGATAGATAACAAAATAAACACCGGGATCTGCTCAGAGAGGCTCCTGAGTCTGAGGAACGGGTGTGCACTGATCTTCAAAATTCTGGAGAGAATCTACAGCTGCTTCTTTCCAGGTAATACCATGGAGGTATTTGGAGGACCAATTGATACCGGGGGACAGTGTCAGTGCTGGGGCAACAGTTTAATTAGATGATCCCAGGGGTCCTTTCAGGCCTAAATAATTCTGTGCTTCCATGAATATTTTACCACTTTCCCCTTTCATCTTCCAGGTGTTTTTCAAATCCCCCACCCCACCGCATTTTCCCATTCTAAGGGCAGGGAACGGGCACAGCCCCGAGGCTGCCAGAGCTCCAGGAGCACTGGGACAATGCTCTCGGGGATAGGGTGGGGTTGTTGGGGTACCTGTGCAGGGCCAGGAGCTGGGATCAATGATCCCCGTGTGTCCCTTACAGCTCAGGGTATTCCATGATTATAGGAAAACTGGAATCTCAGAACACAATCCCAGCTACTGAACCCAATCCTTTCCCATCAAGAAGCGGCCAATATTCCCCTGAACTCTGCCTTACAAACACTTCCTCTGGAATCAATATTGCTTCGAACTTCCTAGAAAAACTTAGAGGTAATGAATATATGGAACTAGGTTTTGGATCATGCAATATAACAGGGATCTCCTCTTTTTTTCACTGATGGAAAAATCCCCTTTTACTCAAACACACATGCAGGGAGCAGCTCCCTCTGCTCCCACAGTTCTGTGTCAGTGGTTGGAATAAAATTCCTTGCTGCTCCTTAATCTATTAAGCTTTAAACCCATTGCTATGAAAAGCTTTTAAATGTGCATTTTACCAATGCAAATGCTAATCTGAGGGATTAAACAGCTGCCAAAAAGGCAGGGAAATACAGGGAAAGACAGGGAAAGACAGGTGAAAAAAGCTGCCAAAGCTGGAGGTTTTTTGATGAGGTCAGAGAGAAAAATGCCCTTTTAATGCTGCATTATAGATGATGTTTTCTTTGTCTTCTAAAGGGGTGGGAGTGGAACAAAAGCCCTACATTTCATTCCCAGCACAATTCCAAGATATTTCTGCAGTGGGAATGACCTTATAGCTCCCTCTGTCAGTGCTGAATCCAATGGATTGATAAATCAATAATAATTAGTGAGAGGGTTTGCGTTTGCTCTGGAGGGAGGGGGCAGAACAGACTCCCCCCGTGGTAATTGCTCTGATTTCATTCCCTTCCTTTGATTCCAGGGATTGGGAACAACAGGACCAAAGCATCTGCTGGAGTAAAACACCCAGCACATCCCTTCAGAGCATTCCTCTGGATTGTGGAGAAGCAAAGCAGCAAAAGATGAGCATCCAGCTTCCCACATCCTGCTCTTTATCTTGTGCTTCCAGCTCTAATAACCTTTCTAAGGGAATAAATTCCTTATTTTTCAGTCTTTGAATGGCTAAGATGGAAATTGGTGCCTTTTTCCTGTCATATTTTTTGAAGGTGTTTTAGGGCACAGGCAAAAGTGGTTTTATGCCATAAGTTTGTGTCACTGGATTATAAAAGCTGGAATTTTTGTGGGAAGAGGGAATCAGGAGAATCCAGCCCAAGGCACCCAGAAAAGGATATTAAACCCCCACGGGAGTGGAAGGGAATTTCTGTGAGCTCAATACCACTGTGGGGCAGGGAGGGTGATGGGATTGGTTTGTCACTGTCACCTGGGTGGGGCTGGGGTGTCACTGTCACTGTCATCGGTGTGGGTTGCTGTATCTCTGCCTCCCAGCCCAGTGCTGACTCCACAGAACCAGAATTTGCATCTCATGTCAGTGGCAGCTTGGATTCGGGAAAATGTGTGCGATTTTCGCTTTGGAATCACTGGTTTAGAGTGATTCTTCTGCTGGTACTTTATTTGGTTCGTAATAAAAAAATAGCAAATGTGGTTATAAAGTTAAATTACTTATACAGCGGGTACTGAAGCAGGATTTGCCATGGAAAAATTAGGGAGTGAGTTACCAGGTGATGACAGGAGAAGGATCCTTTTCCCCCTACTTTTCCTTGTGCTAGTAGTGCTGATTGCATTTTATTAAAATCCTTTACTTCTTTATGTCAAATGAAAAGCAAACGAGAATTTTAAGAATTATTTTCAATGGAACATTCTGGTGAGATGTTTCCTGGGGAAGAAGAAAATACAGGGAGCCAGATCCTGGCAGGGAATCTGTGCTTGGAAAAGCTGAGAGTCAGAGCTCCCAATACCACGTTAATGAAATGCAGGAATAAACCACTCTGGGGGTGTGGATATGGAAATTATCCATAATTTTAGTATTAAACCCTATTGGCATCCAGCAATGTGTTATCCTTCCAGCCATGTTGTCCTGGAATTTATCCCACCAGTCTGACCAAGGGTGTGACTGCGCCCCACGTTGTGCATGGAGGAAATTTTTCCCCCCTTTTTTCCCTTCTGCAGGATCCTGACAGGAATACTCCTGCCTTCATGGCCTCGGGCTTAATTTGGGAATTGGAGAGATAATGTGAACGCAAAGAGATCGGGAGAGCAGATCCTGACATTTGGGTTAAAATCCAATAGGTTAAGACAGGATCACTGGAGCAATGTCCAGATTCCCTTGTCAATTGTTTCAGAGATAAATACCATGGGAAAGTCAAAGTGCCTCCAACCAATTTGGGATTTGAGACAGAAAGGCAGGATATCAAGTCCAGGAAGGAATATGTGACACTCAGATGATAAAATACTTGATAAATACATCTAATTAAGAGATAATTATTCTTTTCCAGGAAAAAAGAAAAAAAAATCATTGCTTGGAACAAGCTGTTCAGGTAGTTACTAGGAAAGCAAAATCTTGATAAATTGATGGCTTATTGCTCTAAAACTTGATAAAATGATGGCTTGCCCTAAAATGTGTCCAGGTCTATCTTTTTTTTTTTTGATCAAGCACAGGAAGCCACACTAGTTTTCACGTGCTGGTGAAAGGATTAAAAGAGCTGCTACGGGGATGATGGAATTCCAGACTGGTTTGGATTGGAGGGGATCCTTAAATCCCATCCAGTGCCACCCCTGTCACAGGCAGGGACACCTTCCACTGCCCCAGGCTGCTCCAAGCCCCAAAGTCCAACCTGGCCTTGGGCACTGCCAGGGATCCAGGGGCAGCCACAGCTGCTCTGGCCCTTTCACCACCCTAAGAATAAAAATACCCTCAATGTCAATCAAGTTGAGGTGAACAGTGTAATTAAACAGCACTGAAACTTAATTTCTGAGGGGCTTTTATGGACCTCCACAAATTAAAATATAAATATATAAAAATATTTTCTGTTATAATATTCTACATAAATAGATATAAAATATAAAGTCCACAAAGCAGAGGCAACTGAAGTTGCTCATATGGAGTCCATTCACATCCCACTACTAAGCTTCAGCTCTAAACCAATTTTCCAAATTATTATTGGGTTTGCTGGCTTGAAATTTAATTTTTTATTAAATCTCGCATTCATGCTTTTGGAGATAGACAAGTTTCATGGTGAATTTAAAGCATATTGGCTATCAGGCAAATTGAAAACAGGGCTGGGAGTGATGTGTTTAGCACAGGGAAAAAGAAAAAGTAGAAAAGTAGAGAGGAAAAGTTAAAATTTCACTTGGACACTTCCAGTAGTTGTGCCCTGCAATGGTTTTGAGATATGCTGTCCCTTTCCCACTCTGATCAAGACACAGATAATTAAGATATAGCAAATGCAGAGTTTTTTGTTTTTTTTTTTTAATTTGTATTTATTTTCAGTATTTTTGTGCACAAAAAATGTGTTTATTTCAATCCTGTTCTTTTTTGTAGTTGCTTTGTTTATTTTCTGAGGGGCAAACCCATTCTGTGGTTTCATACTCAAAGAAATCAATGGGGTCTCTCCTGGTCTCCATCCCATCCTGGATCCTCCCAAGATAACCATTTATTATTCCTGTGGAAAAGTCAAAGTGAAACAAAGGGCCAAAATGCCACATTGCTGTGATGGCCATGGAAAAAACCACCGTGGAAATGGATGAAACGGTGGTCTAGGAATACATTAAAGTTGTCATGATCAAAGGGTGGTTGTGTGGAGAAGGGAAGATTAAAATTCTGGATTAGTCTGAGGTGGGATGGGATTAAAGTGGGTATTAATTGTGGTTTATCTCTAAGATTTGTGGGATGCAGGGGGATTATCATTCATTGCAAGGGACCTTTTTACATCCAGGGATGGGATGGATGTGGATCCTGGGCATGTGAGTCTTGGGAGGAATCAGAAATCACAGATTTGAGGAGGTGGTGAGTTCAGAAGTTCAGAGGAACCATTTCACTGAAGATGTTTCAAACATTTCAAAACAATTCCAGGGCAGGGAACGGAGCTGGGGAAGGGGCTGGAGCCCAGGAGCGGCTGAGGGAGCTGGGAAAGGGGCTCAGCCTGGAGAAGAGGCTCAGGGGGAACCTTGTGGCTCTGCACAACTCCCTGACAGGAGGGGACAGCCAGGGGGGGTCGGGCTCTGCTGCCAGGGAACAGGGACAGGACAAGGGGAAACGGCCTCAGGCTGGGCCAGGGGAGGCTCAGGTTGGACATGGGCAGGAATTTCTCCATGGAAAGGGTGCTCAGGCCTTGGCAGGGGCTGCCCAGGGAGGTTTGCAGTGCCCATGGCTGGAGGTGTTGATAAAATGTGTGGATGTGTGTTACCCTGGTTTTTCTGAGTTTCTTTATTAGCCTTTTGATTTTCATAAATGGAGTCAGATCTTTTAGTTACTGTAGAATATTAGAGCAGTTTTTCTACCTTTCCCACAGAAGTAATATAAACAAATCCTTTGTTTTTCATTCTCTGTCCTTTGTTTGCATATTTCTAACCTGAAAACAATTGTAACTGACAATTCGTCTGGCCACTGAGGCTGAGGGGTGGAAACCCCAAAAAGCCAATCTTCTGCTGGACCCACAAATGTATAAAAAGTAAAAGAATAAACAAAAGGCTCTCTTCTCTCCGCTCTTTCAGCTGGGAGCTGGATCAGAAGAACCTCTGTGAAAATCTCTTGTCTGCGTGTGATTGCTTTGTGTGTCTCGGTGACAGATGTGGCACCTGGGGACATGGATCAGTGGTGGGCAGGGCAGTGCTGGTTGATGGTTGGACTTGATGATCTTCGAGGTCTCTTCTCTTGTGAGATGCAAATTCCAAATCTATGTTGGAAGCTCCAGCTTAAGTGTGATGAAAACATTGACTGCTTTTACCCCCACATCTCAAAAACGCTGCAACTAGAAGGTTGCCTGTGGCCTTCCCTTAATAAAATGTAATTTCCATCCTAGTAAAGGTGGGAAAAGCCTGGATATGCTGGGAAAAGGATGATCCAAATGAATGCTCTAAATCTACCAGCATTAAACAAAACATTTTGAGGGACAAAACACTTTTGAGAGACAAAAACAGTCCCCTGTGGACTCTGACAAGAAAGGGAAAAGGATTCCTGAGGGGAAAAATGATCCCTAACAGGGGGAAATCCCAGGGAGCACTGCTAGGAGAAGAAAAGTGAAACTTGAGCAAACAGAGGTTTAAAGAAAAGCAGCTCAGGAGCAGCCTGATGGAAAAGCATCTAAGGTGGAAATGATATCCTGGCAGTGTCCAAGGCCAGGTGGGACAAGGCTTGGAGCAGCCTGGGATAGTGGAAGGTGTCCCTGCCCATGGCAGGGGTGGCACCGGATGGCATTTAAAGTCCTTTCCAGCCAAAACCATTCCGGAATTCTCTGATTTATCGAGGCCTCAGCCGTTCACAGATATTGAGAACCATGGAATATCCCAAGGTGGAAAGAACCTCTCTTTCTAATTCCTGAGCTCCAACCCAGAGCACTGTGGAGGCTTTTTCCACCTTTCTGAAGGAAGCACCAAATTACAGAAATCCCAGCCATGGAATGCCACCCTCTACCCTCACTGTCACTTTGCAGGGTTCCCCATTCTCTATTTTCCCAATGAGGAAAACTGAGTGAACAGCAGGAAACCAGGGAACTGGGTTGAAAAACTCTGGGAATAATTGACTCCTGATACAGCTCCATGATTTTGTTTCGTGAAATCCTTTTGCTTGGATGATGTTTGACTCCAACACTGAAGGATTTAATTGGGTGGAAAACATTACAACGTCTCTTCCACCGAGGGAGAGCGAGCTCCACGTGTCCCCCGATCTCCCTTTTCAGGCAGAACACATCTCCACAGCAGCGCTGGTGCTGGGAGAGAAATAAAGCTAAATAGAATTCCACACTACATTTACATCGAGTTATAGCCTGGAATTCACAGCTTCCCGTATTTCCCCATAAAACCTCGGATTGCTGGGCAACTGGACACATCTTTTCCGACAGGTCGGGGAGCTGTAATGCAACACTAACAGAAGCTGTAAGTCTGCAAAATTCCCCACT
This sequence comes from Hirundo rustica, assembly GCF_015227805.2. Classification (NCBI taxonomy): domain Eukaryota; kingdom Metazoa; phylum Chordata; class Aves; order Passeriformes; family Hirundinidae; genus Hirundo; species Hirundo rustica. The sequence continues at coordinate 4,458,819 of NC_053457.1, forward strand.
TTTCCTGTTCTGGAATGACTGAACACCTGGTTAATGTGCCCACAGGCATTAATTAGGAAGCAATGATGCTGCTCCCGGTTCCCATTCCATTCCCTGCTCCAGCAACACTCTGCTACGAGCAATGACCTTCCCCTTGCAGAGGATGTGGAATTTATTAATTAACACAACACCAAAAAGACCCCAAATCCCTTTCAACTTTTACTGTTTTAAATTGAGGACGTGCTCATAAAGAGGACAGGCTTGCTAAAAATACCTCTTTATATTCATCTGAGGTTCCAGTTACATCTGGTCTCCACTGTTTCATAGCGCTACTAATTAATATCTGTTAATTAAGAAATGAAAGTGCTGCCATAAGTTGTTGTGAAGTAATGGAAACTTCTGGACCGAATCCTTGATCCAGAGGTGATCTGGGTGAAGTCAGAACAAAAGAAAGAAGAGTTTAGGAAAGGGGCTCTGTACGGCAGATTCGATTTTCTCAAAAAATCAATTTATTTGGTTCATTGGGCTTTAACCTTCTTTTTTTGGTTGTCCAGAGGAGCTGTGGCTGGAAGCATCCAAGGAGTGCTGGACAGGGCTTGGAGCAGCCTGGAATAGTGGGAAGTGTCCCTGCCCAAGGCAGGGGTGGAATGAGATGAGCTTCAAGGTCTCTCCCAACCCAAAGCACTCTGGGATTCCATGGGTCTTTATCCAGAGCCCAAAGCAGGATGAGATTAAAGCCAGCATTAAAAACTTTAATAAATTGTGTGGATTGTCTCGCCTTGTTTGGGGCAGGGGTGTAGAAAGCCTCCCTATCTCCACCAACCCACTCTCCAGGCTCTCTGGGCTGCCACACGGGCTGGAGACACTGGAAGTGTCCATGCCTTCCATCAGTTCTGCAGAAAACCTGCAGAATCTGACTGACAGCCGACACCCTTAGGGAGATGTGGTGACAAAAGCAGAATCAGCCGTGTCCTTCACTGGCACCAAAGGTCAGCTGGGCTCTGAGGTGGCCCAGCCATCTCCAATTAAATGTCCACACACTCCAGCACTTTGATTCTTTGGGATTTTTGCCTCTTCACACTGTGTTTTTGTGGAACAATGCCTGGCTCTGCTTGTCAGGCACTGCCGCCATCAGCTCTCTGCGAGTCATCCTTAACACCCACGGCAAGGACAGACAAGGACCCACACTGCTAAAGCAGTTCCGCTCCTGGGCTCCACAGGGAAGATCCAGCCGGAGCACTGGGACCATACAGGGCTGACCACAGAGTCACTAGGGTTGGAAAATCCCTCAAAGGACATCCTGTCCCACTGGGAACCCAGCAGTGCCCTGCTCCCCACTAACCACATCCCCAGGTGCCTCATCCACACCTGTTTTGAGCTCTTCCAACGATGGTGACTCCACCCTCACTCTGGCCATCTCCTGCCAAGGCCTGAGCACCCTTTCCATGGAGAAATTCCTGCCCATGTCCAACCTGAGCCTCCCCTGGCCCAGCCTGAGGCCGTTTGCCCTTGTCCTGTCCCTGTTCCCTGGCAGCAGAGCCCGACCCGCCCCAGCTCCAGCCTTTTTCCAGGCAGTTGAAGAGAGGGAGAAGATTGCCAGGCTGCTGCTCTGCTTCGAAGAGGGAGTGAATGCTGGGGTGAGAAACATCCCAAATCCCACCCGGCCTCCTCTTCCCAGTCCCCTCCAGAGGAGCCAGGGATGCAGAAGATCCCCTCTGATGGACTTTAGGGGGATCTCTCGCAGTCATTAGGAAGGAACTATATTTTATCCCCTACTTATCGTAAATCAGCAACTCCATTCTATATTTTCTGGATCTCAGAGCCCTCAGCTGCCCTTTGCAGTTTGATACGGAGAGCACAGCAGCATTTAGAAGTCTTCAGAATAATTTACAATCCAAACTAAGAAGGCGAGGGGAAAAGAGACTAATTAATGCGCCCCAAATGATGCAATAATGCAGCGGGAGAGCCGGTGAATAAATACCAATCTGCCTTCATCTACTTCACTGGTGTCTCCTCTGGAAGTCACTGTGAGACACGGATAACGATCAATCAAAGTCTCCCTGGGTGTGAAGAGGGCTCCAAGCGGTGCTGGTGTTCCTCTGGCTCCGCAGCTCTGAGTGGCACTTTCATCTCCCTTTCTGCTCATGCCATCTGCTCTCTCTCTCCCTATTTTGTATTTATTTCTGATTTTGTAGCACAGGCTGCAGCTGTATTCTGTAAACCTGTTCGACTGTGACCTTTCCCTAAATACACAGGAAGGAAGTTTGTAAACCAGCTTGAGAACAGCGCTGGAATCATCCAGATTATGGTAATTAGACAAGCAAAGATCAATACTAATCCACTGTAAAGCCACTAATTCTCAATACATCTGAAATACAAGCACTCACATCCAGCAGTTTTTCATTTTGCAAGGGGCACCATTGCTCTGTGCTGCCTTTCACCCTAAAGGTATCCCGTGTTAACTGGAAAATGAGGTCCTGTGACACCTGCCAGTTCCAGCTTGCATCACTGCCAACAAACCAAACACAAAGCACAGCTTGCAGAGTGTGACAATCCCTGAAAACCTTAGGAATCAACATTAGTCCTGCTCCCCAATGTTTGAGAGTCTCATAGCTGAATCAGAAACTTCTGGGGTTGTTTTGATTCCATTTTTGACATTGAGGAAAATAAAGAAGTGCCTTTGCTGTCCCCAAAAGATTTTAAGAGCTTCTTAACACTGTGCAAAGAATTTCCCAGGAATGGAACAGGTGCTTTGGAAAGGGAAACCAGGCTGTCCAGATAACCCTGAACAGTTCACAGCGACACGAAGACAACCTGGGCTATTCAGGTGTTGTCATCAAAAGGTATTATGGGCTACGAGTCATTTTTACTGCAAGAGCTCTTCACTGTAGTGAAAAAACATTCCCAGGTCCTGGGATAAAACTGGAGCTCAAGGCAGGCTCAGGAGTCCCACAATCCCAGAGTGGTTTGGGTTGGAAGGGACCTCAAAGCCCATCTCATTCCCACCCCTACCATGGGCAGGGACGTCTTCCACTGTCCCAGGCTGCTCCAAGTCCCAAAGTCCAACCTGGCCTTGGACACTGCCAGGGATCCAGGGGCAGCCACATCTTCTCTTGGCACCCTGTGCCAGGGCCTCACACTCTCCCAGGGAACAATTCCTGCCCAACATCCCATCCATCCCTGTGCTCTGGCAGTCTGAACCCATTCCCCCTTGTCCTTACACTCCAGTTCCTGATGCAGGGTCCCTCTCCAGTTTCTCTGTATCCTTCACACCCTGGAAGGAGCTGTGATGTCTCCACACAACCTTCTCTTGTCCAGGCTGAGCAGCCCCAGCTCTCCCAGCCTGGCTCCAGAGGGAAGATGCTCCAGTCCCCTCAGCAATTTCTGGGCCCTCTCTGGATGTGCTCCACAGCAAATTTGCTCCAAGAGACATCAGCCTGCCCTGATCTGAATTTCCAGTCACAAATGGACATGTTTTTATTTGCTACATTGCCCAAAGTAATGCAGCAAACACTGCACACCTCTGGAGATACCTAAGGAACTGTAGGGAGCAGCAGGAATAATTTCTCTCTTGAGAAGAATCCTTCAGCAAAGGATTATTATTGGATGCAAAGTTTGTCATTTTGCACTGGTCCTTCAGACTTCACATTTGTTCCACGTTAAATACAAAATGAGAAGAGAGGCATGTTTTTACTATTTTTCTCTTCTTTAAGTGAGAAATAAGCTAATACTCCAATCATGAGGACAAACAGAGTGCAGATAACAAATTCTTGTCTAAATTAGCAAAGCAAGCCCATCCTTTAGGGCTTACTGAGGACAATTTATGTTCAATTTCTGATTTCTGATTCCCTGCTGTCCTTGGATTTGGAAGTATCCATACAAACCCCACTATATTCTGCTGCTGATTATGTCACTTCAGTGGCATAGAGAGAGCACACTGCAACTTCTTGATGTCTTGAAGCTGCTTGCCCTGATTTTATCACTTCCTATTACTGCACAGATGCCAAACTCATGAACAAATTCTCTGTTACAAAATTTAATAAACTAATCAGCCTGTGCCCCACTTTTTTTATCAATTTTAAGACACTGAGGTTTATGATATTGCATTGTCAGAGGGTAAACTTATGAAATCATGTCTCTGTGTTGATAATAACCATCACCCGAACTTCTAACACTGAGGAGGTCGAGTCTGAGTTCTCTCATGCCTCACACAAATGGTGCAGAGGATAAAAAAATGCCTCACAGAAACGGTGTAGAGGGTCAAAACACACTCCAGGAAACTTAATCCAGAGCCTTGGTGATCCCAGTCCCTATTTCAGGGCAGGAAATTTGTTTATCCAAATGACTGATATTTTCAGCACCTTCTGAGGGGAAAATTTCAAGCAAGCCTTCCCTCACCATCACCGTCAGCCCAGATCTTTCCAACTGGTGACATCCTGTTCAGACAGTAGAATTCCACCACAACAGAGTATTTTTGTAGATCTATTTCAGACGAGCCTCGAAGCAGGACTTTAATTTGACTTTAAAAATAACCAGTTTTAGGGTGAAAGAATGAACTCTTTACCTGTATTCGTCCTGTGTGAAGCGTGGGATGACTGAGGGCTGCAGCACCGCAATTTCCACCGTGGTGGTGTTGAACTTCACCGGGTCCCCATCGTCGTAGGCAATGACCACCAGCTGCAAACAACACAGAAAATCAGGCTCTGACTGCACAAAAGAACATTTTTCATCCTGACTTCCAACAATTCTGGTGTTTGCAGGGTCTAAAAACCCACACATGATTTTCTTTTGCTGCCGGTCACGCGTTGTGTAAGAACAAAACACAGAGGGACAAGGTGACGGCCATCCTCAGGTTGAACCCCTGCTAGAAAATTTACAGAAGCACGGTAAACTGGAGGAATTTCTTCCTGGAAAGGGCTGTTAAACATTGGAATGGGCTGCTCAGAGAGGTCTGGAGTCCCCATGTCTGGAGGTGTCCAAGAAACCGCTGGACGTGGCACTCGGTGCACCGGTGGGGATTGGTCACAGGTTGGACTCGATGATCCTGGAGGGCTTTTCCAACCCCTGTGATTCTGGGATTCTGTAACTCCCAATAAAACAAACAGGAGAAGCCCTGGGTGAGAACTATCTGTTGCTGACGTTAATATCTAGAACTAAGGGCTCACGTTAGAACTCATGTTAGAACAGAGAAATTACCATTACTTCCCACCCCCCTCCAAAAAGTCCTCTGCAGAAAAGAGATGCTCAAACATGGGCAAGACCAAATTATCCTCTTTTAAATGAGGCCTATTATAAATATTTTGATTTTTAAAAATCTTTTCTCGTGTCCATTTGTTCATTTAATCTGTGTTTTTGTGCTGGCACAAGCAGGTTCATTTGTTTGTAGTAGCTTTCACATGGAATCTGCTTGCAAAAGGATGCAACTCCAGACCACTGAAGAAGGAGTAAGGGGCATTTTTCCAGTTTTCTCCCTTAATTTTTCCTTATTTCTGGAAGTTGCTATATGAGGCAGGTCTGAACCTCATTCTAGCAGAGCATTTTCAACACATTTCTGCCAGTCCAAGCTATTCCAAAATAACCTCTTCTTTTTTTTTTTTTTTTTTTTTTTTTTTTTTCTTCCCCCATCCAGTATATCACGAAAGTCACCAGTGCAAGATATAACTGCAGAAAATATCCAGATGTTAAAATAGTGACTGGAAAAATTCCCAGAGCATTCAGCAGCAGACACAAGCCCAGTGGTCTCGAAGCAAATACCAACTCTAAGTGTTCCCATCACTGATTTCAGGAGCCTTCTTTGCGCTTTTTTTCCTTAGAATCCACATTTTCTGAAAAGTAATTACTTGCTGAATGTCCCATTTACTGCCCTGATATGAAGCAGTGTGGGACAGATCCCAGCTTTGGAAAACAGCCCCACAAAATAAGTACTAAAAAGTAAAAACAAGTGCAACAACAGAAAAGTTCCACTCTGGTGGATGTTAAACAAGGAAAAATCCTCTTCTCCCTTGGATTTTGTTATACTAATTAGAAACTCAAAAGGACTTTAATTAGCACTGTCCTAAACCAGGGACTGCTCCAGCTCAAGTAGCCCTTGATGGGGCACTCAGGAGTGGAAAACAGTGGGCAGCTTTATTCCTCATAATGGAAAGTGTGCAAATAAACCTCTCTTTAGCCCTCATTTCAGAAATAAACAACAGAAGGAAGAAAAAAGCATCTCAATGACTGTAAGGAAGTTTCCAAATACAGAAATTACATCAAACCCAAGATATCGTGGGTATTATTTCTTCTTTCCTTACTGACCCACTTGTATTTTCATTTTTTACTATCCCCTCCCTTCATGGATCTTACAGGGCAGGTGTTCTGCTGATTTAGGTTAAAATCATACCTCAATCCACACTGATTCACTCCAGACTTTTCAGGACCAGTGACAACAAAATGGCAATTTAGGTTTCCTTAAAATCAACATTTTTACATTATAACACTTGTGAACTGGAACTCCTGAACGACCCAGCTGTGCAGTAACATTTTTACAAGATATCTTCTTACAAAGGTCACCCCAGATTCTCACCAATAGCCCTGCTGAAAGTGAACTTGGGAAAAATGAGGGTTCCCCAAGCTGCCTCTGTTTCCCCACCCTCCCAACAGGTGCAACCACATCCATTCAAGACATCCCTGAAATCACAGTGGCACAAAACACATGCCAGGAGAAAAGGAAAGAAACAAAGGAACAAACAGAATTGAAATTTTGCACGGAAATCCAGTGCAAGGTTGGACTTGATCTGGGAGGTCTCTTCCAACCTCAGTGATTCTGGGATCTTTCTGTGCAATACGAAAAAAACAAAGGAGAACCACGTTGGCGAAAGGAATCCCAGCAAATCCAGGGAACATTTCCTGGCACTGCAGCTGATTTTGTACCTTGAACACTGTGCTGGGCTCTTCATTGAGGTTCACTCGGGTGACGACACGTCCAGAGTTCTCCTCCACGTCAAAAATGCTGGCACTGTAGGGGAACTGGACAACATCCACCTTGTAGCGGACCCGACTTGCTGGGGTGCCCTGCAATGCAAAAAGAAGCAAGTTTGGGTATTTTTATGTTTTTACACAACTCCTGAAGGATTAAAATGCAACATTGGTAAGGTCATCACAATCAAAACTTGCTGTTTGTCCTCCTCAAACCTGAGCAACCCATTCAATCCCACCAAAATACCTTCCATGACACCTGGGAAAGAAGGAAGGAAAATCACCAGAGGTTTGGAAAGAAAAGGGCTGAACCCCTGCCTACTTGACTCAGAAATGTTTTATAAAAACTGAAATTTTTAAACATTAGATGAGCATATCTTAAGGCTGGTTAAAATACTGTTCAAATATATTTGGACTTGCTATAAAACTCAAAGTTTAAGAAACTTATGAGGGGTTAAATAAAATGCCTTTTTGCAGATGGATTTTAAGCAGCCCCATAAGGAACAATCCCCACGGTTCAGACCCTGCTTTGGTGACAGGGACCCAGCCCAGGCAGCCCCTGGGCGTGCCACAAATTGTCTGAAACACCAAAGCAAAAGGGGGATCAGAAGCAGCACTGCCAGAGGGTTGAAGAGAGGAGTTTTTCCCATCAGTATCTCAGCATTTTCTAATTGAAAGCTACTTACCCATTTAACAGTTTTAGCACCACCTGCCTAAAAATAACAATTATTGGAAGGATGTAGTTTCTCAGGGTACCCATTATTTTCCAACGATCCCATTTTTGAAAACACCTCAGGGGTCATTCCATCCAATCATTAGAGCAGTGCTCCCGAGGCCAGCACTGACCCATGTCCCCAAGTGCCACCAGCCACATCTTTACTGAACACCTCCAGCCATGGGCACTGCAAACCTCCCTGGGCAGCCCCTGCCAAGGCCTGAGCACCCTTTCCATGGAGAAATTCCTGCCCATGTCCAACCTGAGCCTCCCCTGGCCCAGCCTGAGGCCGTTTCCCCTTGTCCTGTCCCTGTTCCCTGGCAGCAGAGCCCGACCCCCCCTGGCTGTCCCCTCCTGTCAGGGAGTTGTGCAGAGCCACAAGGTTCCCCCTGAGCCTCCTTTTCTCCAGGCTCAGCCCCTTTCCCAGCTCCCTCAGCTGCTCCTGGGGCTCCAGCCCCTTCCCCAGCTCCGTTCCCTGCCCTGGACACGCTCCAGCCCCTCCAGGGCTCTGTGGCCCAGAACAGACCCCAGGATTTGAGGTGCCAGCAGCGGGGGACAGGGCACTGTCCTGGGCCTGCTGGCATCCAATACATGATGGAGATTGTCCTTAGCCCACTTCTTGTTGCTGACACATTTATGGAAACATTTTTTATTTTCTTTTATGGCTGTAGCCAGGGGAGTTCTAGCTGGGCTTTGGCCCTTTTCTTTCCACACGCTCCAGGGAATTGGATCTCCTGGATGTTTTATCTCTGCATATCCTGTAGGGTTTTGTCTCTGCAGAGTTTCATTTCCTGGTAGGTTGAAGTCCCACATGAGAACCAGGGTTTGCAATGGGAAGACTTCTCCCAGCTACTTGCAGGATGTCTCCTCTGCCTCCTCATCCACGTTAGGGGGTCCAGGAAAGATTCCCTCTGATCCTCTTTGCACACTAATATCTGAATGATGATTTCTCCAGGACACCAAAATCTGGACACACAAAGATTTGGGACATTTTACAAAATTCCAACTAAATTATTTGCCAAATATGTTGGGAGTAGATTCAGAGAAACACTTCTGTCCTAGCAACAGCATGATTTAATTTTCTGAAAGCCTCTGAGTCTCAAGCTCAGATCAGGCTTTGCCCTTTACATTGTGTTTAAACAGCCCAAACATCATTAATGGTGGATTGCTGGTTTTCACCTGCATTCAATAATGTGCTTTGTTGAGATTGGGAATATATCCTATATCCCATGCCAGCCATAAACTACATGGAAACAGAACATTTCCTTTTGTAAACAGCAATGGAAATGGCTACAAAAGTGATTTGTGCTCACTAAATGCTATCATTTTGCTGATCCAACAGAAGTCATTTGAGTGTGGCCTCTTGGAGCTCTCCAAGGAATTCCAGCCTGGGCAGGGCCTGTGAGGCTGTCAGCAGCTTTAATCATCCCAGCTGTGTCTGCCAGGCACGTTCGAGTGGTTAGCAAATTAATAAATGATTGTGCTCGTAGTTAAAAGCACTTCACACGTGCTAAAGAGGGCAAATCCTAGAAAAAGTGAGAAATTTCTGGGATCACGGCATAGCAGAGTTCATTATCAACTTCCCCCCGGCATTCCCTGCTTCAGTCATTTTTCTTCAATGTTATCATTAAGAGAAAATTACCTGCTGCAATCCAGCCTATTTGGGCTCGGAGTAATGGCCTTAAAGTTGCTTGGAAGACTAAGAGTCCTCATCATCATTAAAGCTCCTCACACCAGGTAATTTGTGATTAAATAAACAAAAATCTCATCAGGTTATTGTTGCTCCTGATGTGATTATCAAGTACACTTCGCTTCTGTCACTTCAGAAAAATAACAAAATCGGGATTTACTTTTTATTTATGTTATTTTGGCACTGATGTAATTAGAAAAATCTCCAGAGAGATTTCCCGGGGAAATCTGTTTAGAAGTGAGTTTTAATTATCTGAAATATTAATCATCTTTCACCTCTGTTCTAAATTAATTTAGATGCATTATTATGTCTGCAGCAAAACCTGACTCTAGCTGATAATATTCCCAAATAAACCACAGAGCAAGGATTGCGCTTGGCAGGAATCACATTCATTCTCTCCAAATAAGTTTCCCTGAGATTCAGGACTAACATGAAACTTTAAAAAAAGTTCATCCAGCTCCAATTATTTCTTCCATGGCTGCATGATTCCTTAAGATTCCATCAGCTCGGGGGAAATGCCAATTTATTTCTGACACAGGTGACAGCTACAAACACGTCCCCATCATTGGTGAGGCTTCCCCTGGAAAAAGGTCCTTGCATGACACACATGTGCACTCTCCAGATAACTCCCAGCAGGAAAATTATAATGGAATAAAGCTGGGGAAAACGAGGAAAAAGGAAACACCATAATCACATTGTTTCAGCAAGCAACTCAAGAGAAAGCCCGGAATTGTTACTTCCACTCTCCAGGGGAGGAAAGCTGGAGCACCTCTGCTAGGAAGACAGGAGGAGACAATTGGGAATGTCCAGCCTGGAGAAGAGAAGGCTCCAGAGAAATGTTAGAGCTTCTTCCAGTGCCTAAAGGGGCTCCAGGAGAGCTGGAGAGGGACCAGGGAGAAGGGATGGAGGGACAGGACATAGGGAATGGCTTCAGACTGGCAGAGGGCAGGGCCAAATGGTTTATTGGGCAGGAATTGTTCCCTGGCAAGGTGGGCAGGCCCTGGCACAGGGTGCCCAGAGCAGCTGTGGCTGCCCCTGGATCCCTGGCAATGTCCAAGGCCAGGTTGGACACTGGGGCTTGGAGCAGCCTGGGACAGTGGAAGGTGTCCCTGAAATGGCACAGGGGGTGACACTGGATGGACTTTAAGGTCTCTCCCAACCCAAACCACTATGGGATTCAAACTGGTAACAGATGCAAAACCCTAGAATTCCTTGGCCAGGAAAGAATGGGGGAAAATGGATTTCACTTTTACTGGAATTCGACAGGGGGAGATCCCAGGCGTGCCTGGATTTCACTCCTAAGGACCAGTATGGAATGGCAGCATCATGAACACAGGGTTATTTCCCAGGTCTCTCTCTGTATATTATCTCCATATACAGATTTCAACTCAAATCTGAGCCATTTGTATAATAAGGAGTTCAATAAGGAAAGTTTTGTAAAGCTAGTTCCAGGAAAAAAATCAGAAAGTGGGGCTAACCCCCCCCAAATTTATAGGTTTTTGTAGCTTACTCAAAGCAACCACAGAAGATGGGACAGCCCAGAGCAGGTGGATGAGTGTGGTGGGTCTTACACCAGCTCAGGGTCGTGAATGGTGCACTCCTGTAAATTCACTCTGATTTCATCCATATAAACCCTAAAATTTGAAGGATTTTGCTCTTTAGTAGGTAACTCAACAAGAGGGCCTGAACTTCTTAATTGCTAAAGCTGGAAATTCTGAATTTTTAATTCTCACAAGCTGAACACAAAAAAACCCCATCAACTTTTAAAAAGCCTTGAGATAAAATTACTTGAAGAACTGGAATTTGTAGCCTGTGTCCTATATGATAATCTTCGGCAGCCAGTGAAATTCTACAAGAAGAGCTTTTAAAAGCTGTAGGGCTGGCCCACCTGAAAATGGTTTTACCTCTAATTAAGATGCAGTGAAATCCTTAATTAAATATCTCATAGCCTCTTACTTTTAGTGAGTGCATGAAGACAATAAGGACAATCACTCCCAATTTGACAAGAGGGCTCCACTGAAGGAAAGCCTCAGGAGGCGTTAGGAGAATGGATAAAGCATTAAATGGGATGTTCTGGAGCTCTGGAAGCTGGCTGCTCATTAAAATTAGTGTTCTGCATCTGTTTCTATTAACATTTTCAATCCAAAAAAAAAGGGAGTATATGAGGGGAATTGCCCATGGCAGAAATATCCCAGCTTTTACAGTGATAACCCACATCAAAAAGTGGATGTACAGGAAAAACAAACACTGCTTTTTATGTCAGTCCTGGGAATCACCTCTGATAAATAAACGGAGCATTTATCAAACAGCTCCTGGCGCTCTCCTGCCCACATTTTTGCTGGATTAAGAGTTTTGAGATCACTCAGAACCATTTTTTCATCTCTCATTACCAGGCCACTTCAGTGGGGCATAAAATGTTCACCAGGAAGAAAACTCTCCTTGTCTCCAAGGGATTTATCCAACACTAATCCAGGCTGATGATTTCTTCAGCTACAAAGGATGATCTAAATGCCCAGAAAAGAGGTGGCTGGCAGTAGGTGCTGGCTGGGAGACTGGAGACTGTGCCAACAACATCCAGAAGTGATGGCAGGTGACTGAGCCAGGTACTGGCTTTGTCCAGGCTTTGGAATCTTTCCCTGAAAACTCTGGGAAATATCAAAGAGGAGCCAAATCGGAACACATTTGTGTTAATTAAAGCAAAGCAGGGCTTGAAAGGAAATATTTTTATAGAGGTGCTTCTCCCCCTTCACTCTGCTCAGGTGAGACCCCACCTGGAATTCAGTGCACTGTTCTGATGCCCTCAGCATAAGAAGGTCATGGAAATGTTGGAGAGAGTCCAGGGGAGGCACCAGGATGAGCAGAGGGATGGAGCAGCTCTGCTGGGAGGAAAGGCTGGGAGAGCTGGCATTGTTCAGCCTGGAGGGGAGAAGCTTTGGGGTGACCCAACTGTGGCCTCCCAGTGCCTGAAGGAGCTGACAAGAAACATGGAGACAGCTTATTTCCAAGGGATGGAGTGCCAGGACACAGGGAATGGCTTCCACTGCCAGAGGGCAGGGCTGGATGGGATGTTGGGCAGGAATTGTTCCCTGGGAGGGTGGGCAGGCCCTGGCACAGGGTGCCCAGAGCAGCTGTGGCTGCCCCTGGATCCCTGGCAGTGTCCAAGGCCAGGTTGGACTTTGGGGCTTGGAGCAGCCTGGGATAGTGACCTTGAAGATCATCTCATCTCAATCCCTCCCACAGGCAGGGACACCTCCCACAGTTCTCTCTGTCTTTGTTTTATTCCATTTCTGTTCCCAGTGTGGGCAGCCAGGCAAAGCCAGCTGGGAATCGTTCTGGGAGCACAAATCCAGCCAAGGCTGTTTGGGTGCTCCTGCTCACCTGGAATTCCAGGGCTGTTTTGGAGGCAGAGCTTCCCTGCACGGGGCTCACCAGTTGTCCTGGTCACAGTATCCAACAGCCTAAACTCACCCACTCCAAGGGACTGAAAAAACCCAATAAATGGAAAATCCCTTAAGCTGCAGCTGGACATCACCTCTGGAAAGGAAGCTCAAGCTGATGTGTGAGAGAGAACTCACAATTAAAGGGATTTTTCACATGGAAAAAATGCTCAGCTGCGTCAACAATTCCAGTTGCAACGTGTTTAAAATCGAGGATTTTTATTCTTATAAGGTTTAGAAAGAAAGAATTGAAGCTGTTCCCAAGCAGCCATGGCTCTACTTTATCCCCATCATTCCCTCCGGCCTGGTTTTGTTGCTTTTTGCTTAATATTTCCTGCTTCTACCTGGAATTAGGTAGAAGCTCCTCCGGGAAAGGAAGGGTGAGCAACTTTAAGATGCACCAAGTAATTTGAACAGTTATTTATGCATTTATATAAAATGTTACTACTTTAAAAAATGTAGATTGTCCCAAACTATCAAAGGACAAAATGCTGATTTACTAGATTTTGTGAAAACAAAATTTGCAGGCAAAGCTTCCCAGACTTCAATGACCAGAAGGGTGTTTCAGGTTTATAACACATGCAAAAGTAGCTATTAAAGCATAATTTACATTCTCAGTCACTGCAAATAAAAAGAGAATTAAAACTAGAAAAGAAAGGAGCAACTGGTAAGAATTTAAAGTGACATTTACTCAAAAGAGCCCTGAAAATCTTGCTGTGGCCTTTAGAGAAAAAGCTCTGGGTTTTATATTTTAATTGACATTTCACCAAGGACCTGAAGAGTAACTATCAGAGGTCTCTGATGCCTTCAGGCCAAGGGGCTTTGACCACTTTGAAGTCCACAGGTTAAAATAAAAAACATCACAAAGCATCTCTGAGGAAGTGCTTGACTCTGGCACAAATTATTTCTGTTTTAACCGCGCAACTCTTCGTAATAATCAGAAATCTGGGGGGTTTTTGCAGCACAACCCATCTTCCTATCAACAGTACATTCTAATGATGGCCTAAGGTTTTAGGCAACAGTTAAATTAAGAAAAATCCCACATTTTTCACCTTCAGATTTGTTCATATGGATACACATTCCTACGTGGAAGATACACTGAGTTGTAAATAACTCCGTGTGTGATGGTTTGATGGGAAGATATTTTAAAAATAAAACCAAGAGGCACTTTCATCTCCGTAGCCAATAAATGAAGTTCTGTTGGATTAATTTAATAGTAAAAGCTCACTTTTACCCCATTATGCTAAAAATTCCTAAATATTTTGGAAATACTCATAGAAAATGATGTCCCAGGTGTCTTTCACCCTCCGGTGTTCCATCTAAATTAATACTTGTTTGTTGAAATGGAGAGCCCACCTCCACTGACATCATTCCCACCTCCTCCACCTTTCCCCAAACCTGCTCTTCTGCTCCTGGAAAAATTCAAAATTGCCTTATCTGCAGAGGAATCCCACACAGGTGCTGGGTCTTTCCAGCTGGATCCTCACAGCATCCATATTAATTTAACAACGTGGGGATTTGCTGGAAACAATGCTCGTCTCTGAGGAGCTGATTAGGTCTGAAAAGCTTTTATTGCAGATGATGGAAAAATCTGGCTGGGCTTCTATTCTGGATATGGGAATTACCTACATTAGTGGCAAAATAACAATGGGAAAAGTTAAGCTTGGAGACTTCAATTTAGTTGGGCTCTTATAAACAGGCATAATTTAAAGCTACAATTATTTTTTTTTTAATAGACACATATTTCTTTCCCTGAACTGATAAAATAAATGTATTAGTACCCTGGAAATAAGATTCCAACAGGTTTAAAACCCCCAAACCACACAGGTAAAATACTGATGATAACTAGGAATATTCCATCCCTTAAGGCAAGTTTAGAGCAAGGTCCCCTTGCTGAGCAGAGAAAAGGTTGTACGCTTTTAAACCAAATTTCCAGTGAATTCATATCAAATACTTTGTGACACCATTTAATGTCAAAGCCAGCTTCAAAAAAATAGAGACTTTCCAGTAGCACAGGCTGGCTCAGGCAGAAAAAGAAACATAGCCATTTATGCCTGGTAGTTTTACTTTTAAAATAAAAAAGATGAGGAACAAAACTACCTGCTATTATTTTAAAATAAAATACCCCTTTCAAAACCTCCTTTAAAAGCTTTCCTCCATAGCTGGCTGACTTTTATGGCCCCTGCATTTATTAGACGCTTCAGGGTAACTTCATTTTTAAATCTTCATAAACATCAACAGGTGTTCATGTGATAGTGACAAAAATGTTACAAAATGTTCCGTCGGGTTTGGAGCTGTTAAATGAAAAATGAAATAACTTTGTTCTGGAAATGCTGATTGCACAGGACTAAGGATTATAAATGTACTTAATCAGAACTATTTTGTTTCCCCTCAGTGATCTCTTAGTCTTGAAAACTTAGACACAGCAATTACAAAATGGAGCTTTTATCAGAATGGGCAAAGGGAGCCCAAAATTCCTCATTGTAAGGCAACAACTTTTATTCAATGTTAAATAAAAGCTGCCCAAACCCCAATCACACCACATTTAGCTAAGCTGTACCTGATTTGTGTCCAAGCACTTCATCAGCTTTTAATGTGCATGGCACGTTCCCCGTGAACTCTTCCCCCCGAGGATTATTCTCCTTCTTATGCCAAACACCGGCAATTAAAAATTAAACCCGGCTGGCAGAACAGCTCTGGCTTTTCCTGTCCTCAGAGGATCATCTGGTCACTGATGTTCATCAGGGACTGATGACAAAAATTGACATCAAACTTCAGAACAGGCAACGAGTCAGGGGTGCGTGGCCAGTCCTGTCACTTGAGGGCTTCATCGGGAAGCAGCAGAAAAAAACAGGGACAAAAATAAACTTTATCCCCAAGCCAAATGCCCTGGGTTCAAATATTGCCCATGGAACGTGCAGCTGGTGACGTCTGCAGTCCCACTGATGCCTTAAGTTTGAGCTTTCATGTATTTCATGTTCTGTGCTGCCCAGGGGTGCAGCTCTGAGCTCACATTCAGGGTCACTCAGCTCTCTGCACACAGCAGGGACACAAAACAAATCCTTTTCCTGCTCAAGACCAAGAACAACTTTCAGCCCCAAAGCACAAACAACTGTGGCTGGAGGGAGGAACAAGAAGGATGGGACCCCACAACCTGAAGATGTCACTGGACAATTAAACCCCAATATGCAAATGGACCAAAACTTATAAAGATGTAAGACCTCGTGACCGCTCAGCCATTCTGTGACCATTCTTGGTCCACCCTGGGTGTAGCCCTGGTCAGGCTCTTGTCATGCCCAAGGTGGATCCTAAAGACCTTTCAGTAAATACCTACTTTATTCTCCAGCTCTGTCCAGTCTCTGTTCCAGGTCAGCCTGCCCAAGGCATCACCACATCAGTGTGGGATGGCTCAGCTGGCGAGTGCACGGTCACTGTGACATCAGCGACAACCTCCCAAAACTGCGGTTTCTTTCCTCTTGAACTGCTCCAAAGACAGGCACAGCTCCCCCTCCTGCCTATTCCTCTCATTCTCTGAAGCTGGATAAAGATCTTTCCTAAAGCCTCCCTGACAGACAGGAGCTGCCGCATTGATTTTCCAGCTCCAGGAGCTTTGGAAATGCAGCCTGAACAGCAAAGCCAGGCTGACATGAAACAAATGTAGGAGTCACTCCTCTGTGAAGCTCCGAGACGACGGGAGAGTGGGAGCACTTTGGAGGGTTCGAGTTTCCTCCCCTTGGGTGTGGAATAATTGACAGGAATGTTTTCTTACCGGGGGATCCTGATCCTCAGCTGAGACCGTGGTGATCACGGTGCCCTTGACTGCATCAGGAGCAACCATTCCCCTGTAGAGCTTCTGGCTGAACACCGGCGAGTAATCGTTCATATCCTGCAAAAACCAGAATCCAGAGTTTAGTCCTGGAGTTCCACCAAAATTCCAGCTGCATTCACAGATGTTATTGTTGAGCCTCTCCCTCCCTCCCTCCCTCCCTCCATAGGGATTGCCTTTCCCAGGCTCTCCCTATTCCATTACCCCTGTGCTAAATGAGGGGGGAAAGTGCTGAAGATTCACCAAAAAATGGATGTGGGACTGCAGCTGAAGGGAATTCTGCAGGAAAACACACCCCCACAAGAGAACAGAGCAGAGAATCCCACACCACCTGCTCCTGTGGCAGCAGGCTCGGCTCATTTTCCAAACAAAATGAGCTGCTCTGGCTTGATGTTGTTTCTTACCTCTAACATCCAATAAATTAAGGGGAAATAAAATGTCTTTTGTGAGACAAGAGGGCATTTGCACAAACTCTTGTGCCTGAGACAGGCAAGGACACATAAATATTTGTATACACCTACACATATCAAATATTTTGTAGGGTCATCCAGAGCTGCACATCTCTTTGTGTGGAGATTAAAAATAAAGTCAGGGTTTTTTTATTTTTCCTTTTATAAAACAAGATGTCTACCAAAACACTTTTTCCAATTACAGTTTATTCTTCTCTAGAAAGTCTTTAGGTTTGTGGTATATTCAAGTCAGACCAGTCTGTCACTCATTTAATGTTGTGTGTCATTAATTAGGAGATGTCACTTGGTCCAGTGGAAGATGTCCCTGCCCATGGCAGGTGTGGAAGGGGATGGGCTTTAATGTCCCTTCCAACACCAACCATTCCATGATTCTGTGGGAATCTGGAGGCAGAGATTTGAATCCAAGGAGTGCTTTTCCCAGAGCAGTGAAGGAGGAAGAAGAGGGGGTTTAACACCCAGGTATTAAATATTTGCATTTTTAACTTAGTGGGGCACAAGCATGAAAGGTCCCTTGGTGTCCCCATAAATCAAAAAACCAAGAATGACCCTGTGTACAGTGACATTCCCAAGGCTGTTTTACTGTCTGCACCACAGGGATTTTTCTCCTGCTCTAGCTGTGTTTGGCCTGTCCCCACCTGTCTGGGGGCACCTGGGTTAGTATCAGTGCATTACAGCAAGTGACTGGCTTAATGAGGTTTAAATTACATATCGATTTCCTCCTTAGCGCCCGCCCTCCCCTCCTGCTTTGTTTCTCCTCTTTGGCATTCCCAGATGACAGCCTCACTTCCCAACATTTTTGTTCAGCGCTTTCAATACTCCTTGCAGACAGGGCAGTGCTTGTTTCCCACCAATCTTTTTCCTAACTTCACAGCCCTGTGTAAGTCTTGAGAACGAGCTGTGTCCTGCTCAGAGAATAAGGAATGTGGTGGGGAAGCATCAAGAAATCCCTTCATAGCTCTTAACTTGCTTTTGAAGGTGCAAATGTGGATTCTCCAGAGCACCAACATTAA
Source organism: Hirundo rustica (assembly GCF_015227805.2). Taxonomy (NCBI): domain Eukaryota; kingdom Metazoa; phylum Chordata; class Aves; order Passeriformes; family Hirundinidae; genus Hirundo; species Hirundo rustica. The sequence continues at coordinate 4,476,903 of NC_053457.1, forward strand.
ACCATTTCTCCCAAACTGTGCTTTCTTGGTGCTTCATCCTTGATCTTTGTGCAGGGGAGGGGTGCCAGGATCCTGCAGTGCTTTTGTGCTGCCCCAGGGGAGCAAGGAGGAACAAAACCAACAAAAAGTGGTAGACAAAGGGTATCTATGGTAGGGAGACAGCTTTGAGGGTGTTATGTTTTGACTTTCGCTCTGTTTTGTAAATAAATCTGTATAAAAATAGAATAAATCTGCAGCCAGATAAGCAGTGACACAAAGGCTGGTTTGCAGTGACCTGTAAATACGTGGCTGTTATTACGTTACTGTCAAAATGGGCAGCTCAGGTATTTGAATGTGAGAACTATGGAGAATCCATTACCCAGATTTCCCATTTCCATATTCTGGAGCATGTCTGATCGTTAATAGGAGCCTGGGTTTGAGCTACTGGCAGCCTGGATTTATGTGGCTGGGGAAGGTTTTAAGATGCTGCAGTTTGGCTGCGCTTGTGGGATTATGCCTCAGATTTAAAAAGTGATTTCATGACTTCTCACAACCACTCTGGAGGAGGTTTACTGCCCCATTCCTGAACCTGTGCTTGGGGACTGGACTCATGTGCTGCAAACACTTCTGTGCAAGGGCTAGAGGTGTTTGAAGAAGCCAACAGACATAATCTTCAATTATTTACCTGTTTACCAGCAAAACACGTCAGGGGCCTTGGTCTCTGCTCAGAACAAAGCCCAGGACTTGCTCCAAATATTTGCTGTCCAAAGTCTCTCTGTGTTGAAAACCTGAAAACTCCATCCCTGCATCTGTCCAGCATTAAATTCTCTTTGATAGCAATGATTGGATTGAGCACCTTGGAGAGAGATAATTTACAAGGGATGGAGGGACAGGACACAGGGAATGGCTTCCCACTGCCAGAGGGCAGGGCTGGATGGGATATTGGGCAGGAATTGTTCCCTGGGAGGGTGGGCAGGCCCTGGCACAGGGTGCCCAGAGCAGCTGTGGCTGCCCCTGGATCCCTGGAAGTGTCCAAGACCAGGCTGGACTTTGGGGCTTGGAGCAGGCTGGGACAGTGGAAGGTGTCCCTGCCCATGGCAGGGGTGGCACTGGATGGGCTTTGAGATCCCTTCCCACCCAAACCATTCCATGACTCTGGGATCCTGGGACCATGGGGGCACAGGTTTTGGGGCTGGAAAGGAGCAGATGGAGCCCATGACCTCTTGGGTTGTTCCCAGAACATATAATGGGCTTTTTTCTCTGCTCCAACAAAAACAAAACGAGCTCCAGGCTGTATTCCATTCTCAGGGTGCTGCTTTGTGCCCAGTAATCTGTAGTTTCTTTCTGTGACTCTACTCATACCAAGGTTTCTACTCAACTCTGTCTAAGTGGAAATCAATATTCCCTTGCTATGAAACCCTCTGAGCTAACAAATGCATATCAGGCCTTTACAGCCCCTTTGCAGTCTGCTGCCTTTTATGACAAAGGCAATAAATAGGAAAAAAAAAAAGTATTTTTAGAGCCATCTCCTCTTCCACTCATGTTGAATGTCCAGTCCCACAAAGGAAAGAGTGAAGAGGTTTCCTCCAGAGCACAGTATGGAAATTCCTCAAACTTCCCACTCTTCCCACAACTCCAGTTCTGGCTCTGCAATTTTCTGCTGTCGTTTTGTTTTGACCATCTGCCACTTCAGTCAATGCTGCCTCCAAGTGTTTAATCGTTCCCTGCTGTCTGGGGACTTGCAGGGGCGCATTTAACGTTCCTATAATTATGAAAGTCCTTTCTAGAGAAAGCAAAGGGGTGGTTTGGTATCACTGTACTCGACAATTCCTATTCCTCTGGTAAAACCTTTAACTACAGAAAGTTCTCACTCAACCCCTGATTCCCAAAACCAAAATCCAAGATATTTTATTGTTACAAAACCAGAATGGAAACTCCATAAGGCTACAAGATATCATGGCCCCAAGGACATTCACAGCCATGAAAAACCTAGAGGAGCCTCCCCAGACCACACCACCTGCTCTGGGCCCAGAATCCCACCTTAGCCCTGCCCCAGGGATGCCAAAGGATTCGATATGCATTTTATACATGACAGTCTTAAAAATACATTTTAGAGTTCTTCAGAAATAATGTTCCTGGGTGTGAAGTGACAGAGACAGAGTGGAAACAACTGAAAATATGGGCGGTGACTTCAGAAAACAATTTGCTCAGAGCAGAGTTTATTTTTCTGCATGAAAATCAAAGTGTTATTCAACTCTAATTCTTTTATGGGAAGATTATCTTTGCCCCTTCCCTTAAAGGAATGTCTCCAATGCCACGATGCCCTGGCACAGGGTGCCCAGAGCAGCTGTGGCTGCCCCTGGATCCCTGGCAGTGTCCAAGCCCAGGTTGGACTTTGGGGCTTGGAGCAGCCTGGGACAGTGGAAGGTGTCTCTGCCCATGGCAGGGAGTGGAACTAGATGAGTTTTAAGGTCCTTTCCAATCCCAGCCACTCTGGGATTCCATGAAATACCAGATTTCACCAGACACTGGAGTATCCAAGCCCCCTCCCATCCTTATGTAGTCTCTTGGTCTCTCATAATGAACACACCTTAACAACACCAAGTTCAAACCCTCGTGATGGTGCTGATGTGGCCAAAGTGGCACCTTGAATTTTGTCTGTGAGTGGGTGCAGAGCTGCTTTACACAGGGCTTTGTCTAAAGCTGCACAGAACAGGGCCTGGCCCACACGGCACAACTGCATCTCTTTCCCATTTAGTGCTCAGCAGCCCCTAAAGTAGCTCATCCTATAAATTAAGGGATAATATTCATGATGGAATACATGAGGCAATAAATGACTGGCAGATGATTGAACTGATCACTTAAGACATAAGGAAAGAAATAAATCTGTTTACCAGCCCTGTAGCCCAACCCCAGGCCTGTTATTCCATTAGTGTCACCAGAAATGAGAAATATTTTGGAGGCAATCCAGGTGGTTTTTTTTTTTAAATCTTCCTGTAAGTTTTGTGATGCTGCTCTGTTCTTTAAATGGGAAAATATGTACATTGTGTGGCTTCTCCTGCAGCCCCCAGGGTCCTATTGGCCTCCTTGGCCCCAGGACACTCTGCTGCCCCAGGGACAGCTCGGTGTCCCCCAGGACCCCCAGGACACTCTGCTGCCCCAGGGACAGCTCGGTGTCCCCCAGGACCCCCAGGACACTCTGCTGCCCCAGGGACAGCTCGGTGTCCCCCAGGATCCCCAGGACACTCTGCTGCCCCAGGGACAGCTCGGTGTCCCCCAGGACCCCCAGGACACTCTGCTGCCCCAGGGACAGCTCAGTGTTCCCCAGGTGCTTCCTCACAGAGCTGCTCCAGCAGGGATTCCCAGTGCTGGTGCCTGGGGTTGTTCCTCCCCAACCATTAATGAAGAATTCAAACAATCCTATGCCCATTATTGAGCCTTGGGGCACCCCAGTGACAGCCACCAAGCACAGCCTGTGCCACTGATCACCCTTGTGATCAGCCAGTTCTCAATCACCTCTCTACCCCCTCCCCCTCATTTTTTTGACATGTTAGAACTGAAACTCTCTGTTTTTATTTATTCTTGTTGCTGTCTCACTTTGAATCCTTCACCTGAGACAATGGCTTCGTTACACTACACAATGTCCTTGAAAAACTCCAAAGCAAATCATTCCCTAACCCAGAAGGAGGAGAAAAGCGCTTCTACAAACAAGAAAGAGGCAAAATAATATAAAAATAGTGCTGGTAATAAGAAGAGGAGGACACAGCATAAAATATGCAGAGGACTTACAGGCCTCATGACACAGAAATTCCCTATATTTGCGTTTAGGAATGCATTACTCACTTAAGAGCAGCTGTTTCTGTTAACAAACCCTATTACAACAGTAGTTGCTTCCAAATGCTAAATCCTAATAATTTGAACTGCAGGGATTTTGCTTTTTCCAGTATTGGGAATCATCTGGATTGTGAGGGTACAACAAGAAGCAAAACAAACTCGGCTCTCCCAGACACCCTGGGGCTCCTTGCAGCTCCAGGGGAAAAGTTAAGAAAGCAGTCAAAGGAATCTGAGACCAGGGAAAAGAGAAAAATCTTGGTCTGTCTGAGGTGGTGGGAAGAAATCATTGCCACTTAGACTATTCCTCCTTGGAAATACTTGAATGGATGCAAAAATTGTTCTATGACTCCCTGAGAGAGGTTGGAGTCAGGTGAGGATTGGGTTGTTCTCCCAGGGAGCAATGACAGGACAGAAGGAAACCATTTCAAGCTGTGCCAGAGGACTTCGAGGTTGGGTATTAGGAAAGATTTCTTCACCCAAAGGGTGGCCAGATATTGGAAGGGGCAGAGGTGGGGTTACAATCCCTGGAAGTGCTCAGAAGACGTGTGGATGTGGCACCTGGGGACACAGTTTAGTGGTGCGGGGTTAATGGCTTCACTCAACGATCTCAGAGGTCATTCCCAACTACATGGTTCTATGAATTCATTGATTTACCGTTGGCTTTCTCTGCCAAAGGGGTCCTAGGACATCCTTACAATGCAAGGAGCCTTTTGGCTGCAGCAGAGGCCAGTAACTTGTTCCATCCCGACATGAGGGTACAGATGAAGTTATTCCTCCTGCAGTGAAAGCCCTGCTCTCCAATCTGTGCCTCGACCTAGCTGAGGGCAGGTTAATACGAACTATTTGTAACTTGTCATGCCAAGGGCTGGGAGCGCAGAGAACAGCCCAGCGTGCCTCCCCCTCCTGCAGCCACAGGGAGCGGGCGGCTCTGGGTGCGCTCATTCCGCTGGATAGCGCACAAATGATGGACGACACCGTCAGACATCCATAGCTGCTTAACAGAACTCCATTACCCAGGAAAAATTACAGCGCTTGCAGTGAAGAGCTGGGCTGGGAGGAATGACAAATGCGAGCGGAGCGGCGGGAGCCCTGGAGGGCTGGGGACCTCGGTAATAACACAAATAAAGTTCTGAGGGTTGCAGGGGCTGGATCTGTGATGGTGACGTGAGCTTGGCCCCAGCACTGCTCCGCTTCCCTCTAGTTCAGTTTTGTCTTATGCTGGGGACTGCGGGGCATCTGCACTTGGTTTAGTTCCTGTTTGGGCTCTCAAACCCTGTAGTAAAGTAATTACTCAAAGCCCAGCTTCTAAATAAAGGGAAAGCTCAGGAGCTACGCAGAGGAAACACATCCAGTCCCTGCAGCAGGAGCAGAAGATGCTGAGTAGGAGGGAAAGGGTCGCCTGTTCTTGTTCTCACTTGGTTTCAAGACTCTGCACCCTGCTCCTGCTGCTCTGACTCTTGGATCAGCCTTCCGAGGTGTCCTGAGGATCCTTCCCACCTCAAACAGAGACAGCACAGGGTTCTGCCTTCACCCTCCGCCTTCTCCCCCCAACCCTGTGAATTTTCTACTGCAAAGTTCATCTTTAAGCTCAAATTAAACCATCCAGACACCTCTTGTGACCAATGTTCAAAATATCTGCCACCTGACATAAAACCCCCTAATGACATCTGCCCAACACATTGAGATATTAAATCTGGTTTTTCTGCAAGTCCTCTTCTGTTCGCTCAAGTGCCACTCGAAATTCCCCTGCCCTACCTCTCACTCCAGGCTGGAACCTAAGCACCATCTTCATCTCAGCACTTAAATAGTATTTGATTATGTCCCCTGATCTGCTGCAGAACTCAGCCTGTCACTGAGTATGAAAACACTCACCTTAAACTGGAAATTTATTTTCTTTCTCAAGAAATCCCTGCTCATCCTCCCTCCCAGGCCCTGTTCTGCCCCCAGCCAAATACCTTTTTACTCCAAAATTGCTACTTCTGGCTCCAGCCTGGTATTCCTGCCTCTCCAAGGCATCATCATGCTCCCACTTTGTTGCTCATGTGTGGGAAGAGTTTCCAGGAGAGCAAGAACTGATTTTTTGATCCTATTAATCCCCTCCTTAAACTCCCTCTTCCACAGCACCTCCTTTGAGAGTGCAGAAGCTGCTGGTACACTGAGGGCACTGAGCTGAACTGTAATTTTCCCTGACATTAATTAATACATCAACCACACAATCTAACAGACAACAGCTTTTCTCTGAACACAATCCTACCTGAAAACCTTTTAAAAAAACCCAACAAACCCACCCAAACTACTCTTTCAAAAATTCAGTGTGCTGGGAAAAGGTTCATTTTAGGAAAAAGCCCGAGGTTTGAGCTACTTGCTGTGTAAAAGTCCAACAGAAGCAGCTCGGGGAATGATGGAAAAGCTTCTTCCTGTGAATGACGTGGAATGTGTTGGGGAAAAGCACAGATCAGTCGGGAACAGGTGACCTGCACCTCACACTGAGACATTTTGCAGACAGGGCAGCATCATTGAAGCCTTCTGGCATTGTCACCAGAGCTCATGATGGGAGACATTTACTGTCCTAAAAGAACTGTGAGCTCAGTAGAGACCGATGAACTCAAAACCCCGTGGCAATTCAAACACCTGCAGATACAGAACAGGCTGAACCCCAGACTGCCAAATACTTTCCACAGACAGATTTAAACTGAGCTGTGCTTTTGCTCCTGATACAATTTTTGCTCCTTTGCTAAAATCTGAGCAATTGAAGTCTCTTCTCTCCCATGGTTCACTAAACTCAAGCACCTACTCAAAAGGACAGAATGACTGACAGAGCTGCACCTTTGGGAATGCCAGGGGTAGGATTAAGGCATCTGAGCTCTCCCCTCCTCTTGGACACAGGGAAATGAAGATGGGGAATTGCTGCTGTCCCAGCTACAAACACTTTTCATTTGTGGATCATTCCCAAACAGACACCAGCTCCCCCCATATTCCTGGGGGGGCTCCTGAAACTCTGAGGCGAGGCTGTAACTCACTGCAGTTCATGGTGCAGAGAGTAAATCACGCTGTTCCCCTGCAGAGATGGATTTTCCAGCAGCAGAATCTGGGGTTCAGGATGTGCTGTGCCCCACCAGCACTCAATACACCCCAGTGGGTCTTAAAATTACAATTTGTGGGCTGAAAAGTGATGGTGCTACTTTTGCAAACAATTCCATGAGGGGTTTGTTTCAGCCTTTTAGGAATTCTAAAGGACAAAATGTTTGTATTCGTGTCAGGTGTTCTCTGATTTCGTAAATCCAGGATTTAACTACCTGATTGCACACGGGAAAACAATTACAGCTGTTATATAGTATGTGTTTAACTGAACAAACTGCTGGCAGAAAAAGGCTCAAACAAGTGAGACGCAGGAGAGCAGAGAGTCCTGGTGTTTCCTAACTGCATGGTGACGGAATATTCTGGCAGGACTGGGACAGGATGCTGTTGGCTGAGGAGTGACCCCTTTACCTTGACTCTGACGGTGACAGTGGCCAGCCCAGGGGGCATTGTGCCCTTGCTGTCGAAAGCTTCCACGAGGAAGGTGAAGGTTGCTTCTGCGTCAGAGAAGGATTCATAATCCAAGGATTTCCTGAGCGACAGCTCTCCCGTGTGCTTGTTCAGCGCAAAATACTGCCGGGCTTCCTCCGTGCGGATCCGATAGTTCACATCAGCACCCAGGTCCACATCCTTGGCCTGCAGGGAACAGAGGGACATCAAACAAAATCCATTCTCACAAAATAGCCCTCTGAGATTTAAAGGGCAAACTGTTGTAAACATCTTGAATTTAGTTGTGTTGGAATAATTGTAATCAACGTAGACAGACAAGAGAAGTGAAATGCACTGAAGGTTCAAGCCATAGGAAAGGAGCACAGTGTTCTGGGAAAATGGCAGGGGAAACTGAATCTGGTTTTAGTTCTCCTCCCTGGGCACCTGCTATTGGCCACTGCCAGGATCGCAGAATCCCAGAACAGTTTGGGTTGGAAGAGACCTTAAAGCCCATCCCATTCCACCCCTGCCATGTCAGGGACACCTTCCACTGTCCCAGGCTGCTCCAAGCCCCAATGTCCAGCCTGGCCTTGGACACTGCCAGGGATCCAGGGGCAGCCACAGCTGCTCTGGGCACCCTGTGCCAGGGCCTGCCCACCCTGCCAGGGAACAATTCCTTTCTAACATCTGATTTGTATCTCTCCTCTTTTAGCTTAAAACTCTTCCCCTTGGCCTATCGCTGTCTGTCTGTGTAGACAGTGGCAGTGTAGGTTTTGTTGTTTCATTGCTCATTTTTATTAACTGCTATTATTTCCTAAATAACCTTATCTTTAAAGGCTTTTTTTTTTTTTTTTTTTTGGTACCTGGCTAAAAGCCAAGCATTTTTCAGAATCATAAAATCCCAGAAGGGTTTGGGTTGAAAGGGACATGAAAGCCCAACCACTGCCACCCCCTGCCATGGGCAGGGACACCTTCCACTATCTGAGGCTGCTCCAAGCCCCGTCCAGCCCGGCCTTGGACACTTCCAGGGATCCAGGGACAGCCACAGCTTCTCTGGGCAAAAAACTTGCCCCCAGTTATTGCAGTCTCACTGCCAAGTTAAGTAAGAACCCTGAACACTGCAGAACAAACACACACCGCTTTCACCCACCAACGCTTCCTTACCTCCAGCTGCAGGAAGACAGTTCCTGGCGGGAGATTTTCTGGCACACACACAGTGTAGGAGGCGTTGGTGAACACGGGGCTGTTGTCATCAATATCCAGCACCTTGATGGCCAGGGTGAGCGTGGAGCGCCGGGGGTCCGCGGCTCCGTCTGTCGCCTCCACGATGAGCTCGTAGTAATCCCTCACTTCCCTGTTCAGTTTCACTGCCGTGTAAATGCTGCCGTTGGAGGTGATCCGGAAAAGGCTGTTGAAGTTTGCCAGGCTGTAATGGACTTGCCCATTAACCCCAGCATCCGCATCTGTAGCCTGAAGAGACAGCAGGGAAACAATGGATTAATGCACAAATTGCAAACCTCCGAGGGAGGCGCCCACAGGAGAGAAGCCGGGTGAGGAAGGGAAGGAATCTGCCAAACCTGTGGTGTCCAGGAGGGCTTGTTTGGGGCAGCCTGCCTCTCTCTGAGCTTTGACTGAAGATAAAACATCCCCCAGAAATAAATGGCTCCATTCCCAGTGACAGAAGCCAGGCTAAGTGGATCCCAGCTGGATTTCTTCAGGAGAAAAAGCACATTTAGCTGCTCAGCCTCAGAAACTTTTGACAGGACAAGACAGCGTAATCTCAAGTTGTGTCAGGGGAGGGTCAGGCTGGAAATCAGGAGGAATTTCTCCTTGGAAAGGGTGGTCAGCCTTGGCAGGGGCTGCCCAGTGAGGCTGGGAGTCTCCATCCCTGGAGGTGGCACTCAGTGCTCTGGGCTGGGATCAGGCACAGGCTGGACTCAACCCTGTAAGTTTTTGCAACCTACATGATTCTGGGATTCTATCCTATGATTCTCTGAACTTCAACAGAAGATGAATTTGATGCTTGTGAAGCCAAGCCCTCAGATAATTCTAATGCTGAAGGATCTTCAGGATTGGGTGATCTCTGAGAGGAATTTTTATTTAACACTGATAAAGTGTTTCATTGCTGCCCAAATCCTTATGGAAGATGAATATAGATGAAGGATGGATACAGACAGACAGAAGGGACACATCAATTAGAAAGTTTCTTACCACTTAACACATTTTTCACACTCAGTGATATTTTCATTGCTGCTCTCTGAAGAACTATTCAAATTTCTGTTTTGTTCATCAAACCCAAACATTTTCACATTTCATCCTTATTCTTCTGTGCTCAGAACAGGCTGATGATTGCCACAGAAAACCATCTCTGTTTCTCTGGTGGGGATCTTTGTTCTCACACACTGAACCAAGCCTCAGATTTCAGTGTCAGCCAAATAATTCTTGTTATCACATAATTATAGGGATGGACAAAATTAATAGGTTTTCATAGAGCTCTCAGGTTGAAATGCTGACCTGTTATTTTGCCTCCTTTTAATTAAATTAGGGCATGATGAACAGGGTTATGTAAATTAAACAAAGGGCACACCGTGAGCAAGGTATTCTCATTTATTTGCCTTTATGAATGACATCTGTGAAGATCATAAGAGATTTGCATGTTTTGTTTTCAGAACAGTTGCTAGGAATGCTTAATTCTGGTGACGGTGTTCATTGTAAGGCTTGGTAATGAAACCATTTATCTTGCTAGAAATCAATTAAAAGTTAATTAAAATTGCTAATAAGGAAAAAATCACAGTGTTTCTTCCCTGCATTACACCCATGTGCTAAGGAGAGTTTGCTACAACTTCATTCTGACTGGTCCACAGGTATAAAGCATCCTTATAATCCACATCTGTCAGCTGGATTTGCTTAATTTCCAATCAATTCAATACGCCCTGTAGAAATAACAGATCTGAACAAAAAAAAACCAAAAACAACCAAACAACCAAAAAGCCCCATAGGAATCTCCAAGAGTAATCTGAAATATGCCTACAACTGGAAACCATGACAAAAAATTCTCATGAGAAAACAGATTCGTATCAGGTTAGTTTGGAAAGATGTTTTAGAATAGATAAACTTCTTGTTTCAGAAAGGAAATTAAAATGACTTGCAAATATAGGGCAGGCTTTGCAACTGGGTCCCTAAAAATATTGACTATGAATGTTGTGAACTCATTTGGGCACATCTTTAGGCAGAAACACCTTTGCCACATTCTGCAAGACTGATCTGATTCACAGAACCCCAGAAGGGTTGAGCCTGGAAAATCCCTCCCAGCCCATGCAGTCCCAGCTGTGCCCCATGCCCACCTTGTCCCCAGCCCAGAGCACTCAGTGCCACCTCCAGCCCTTCCTTGGACACCTCCAGCCATGGGCACTGCAAACCTCCCTGGGCAGCCCCTGCCAAGGCCTGAGCACCCTTTCCATGGAGAAATTCCTGCCCATGTCCAACCTGAGCCTCCCCTGGCACAGCCTGAGGCCGTTTCCCCTTGTCCTGTCCCTGTTCCCTGGCAGCAGAGCCCGACCCCCCCTGGCTGTCCCCTCCTGTCAGGGAGTTGTGCAGAGCCACAAGGTTCCCCCTGAGCCTCCTTTTCTCCAGGCTCAGCCCCTTTCCCAGCTCCCTCAGCCCCTCCTGGGGCTCCAGCCCCTTCCCCAGCTCCGTTCCCTGCCCTGGACACGCTCCAGCCCCTCCAGGCTCTGTGGCCGGGAGGGCCCAGCACTGGACACAGCCCCCGAGGTCCCTCAGCAGCGCCAGCCCAGGGTTCGGGCCCTGCCCTGGGCCTGTGGCCACCCCATGGCCGGCACAGCCCAGGGGCCATTGGCCTCCTGCCCCCCCGGGCACCCCCGGGCTCCCGCGCAGCCGCTGGCACAGCACCCCCAGGGCCTTTCCCGACGGGCCCTTTCCAGCCCCTGTGCCCCAGTCTGGAGCTGCAGGGCCTGGGCTGAGCCCGGGGCAGGACCCGGCACTTGGCCTTGCTGATCCTGAGCCCATGGATCCAGCCTGTCCTGATCCCTCTGCAGAGCCTCCTGCACATCCACACTCCCAGCCAGGCTCGGTGTTCTTCACAAACTGACTGAGGGTGCACTTGGATCCTCTCATCCAGATCAATGATAAAGACATTAAACAGTTATTTCCACAAAAAGTAGCAATCAAAGCATCATTATTAAGTCCAATTATCTAATTGGGATTATACCACCATAACACTGGCGAAGAATTAACAGATTTATCACTCTAAACTTGAAAAGAGATAATGTTCTCTTTATGGATAAGAAAGAAAGAGTTTAATCTATTTCCTAAGGGAATCCTGTCTCAAGGTTGCATAACTGTTCCCACATGGCAGTAATTTCCCAGATCGTCTTGGAGCCTGTGGGAAAAAACTCCTTGGACAAGGACTTGCTATTGGTGCAGACATTCTCTGTCCCTCTTTGCAGTCATCACTTTGTACCAAAATGGACACCTTTAACCCCAATTTCACCCCCAGATCTGTCATCAACAGATGCAAGACTTGCCAGGAAGTGAGGGAACAGAATGTGTGAAAAATGGGGAGTTTTCAGATTCTGCTTCAAAAAAACCAGCTCTGGTTGAATTCATCTTGACCCTGACAACAGGAAGAATCATAAGAACAATCATAAGAAACTCAGGGAGGAGATTAGAGAGGACCTTCTCCAAATCTCAGCAGTACAGATCAGAGGTTCTGGTACCCAACGCAGACGCTCCCTAGCTAGGGAGAGAGGATACACTCCACGTGCTGAGCTGTGGTTCTTCCTGCGGGACTGTGGAGAAAATATGAACAGATGGGATGGAAAATCTACGGCTGCCCTGGCACAACGGGTGCGTGAATTGAAGGAAGTCAAGATTCAAAGAGGGAGTTCCACCAAAAGGGAAGCGGCTCCAGCTGCCCGTAGCCGAACTGCCAGGTATGACGATGATGACATGTCCGACCCCTTTGAAGGAACCTCCAAGACATATGCTCAAGGAAAGAAGGATAACCAGGCTTAGAGGGGCCCTGCCTCTAGCCAGGTAGAGGCTAGGGAAAACCGTGTATTTTGGACTGTGTGGATTTGTTGGCCTGGCACATCAGAACCACAAAAATACGAGGCCTTGGTTGATACTGGTGCGCAGTGCACATTACTTCCATCAAGACATGTGGGGGGAAGAATCTGTTTCCATTGCTGGGGTGACAGGGGGTTCACAAGAGTTTACTTTGGTGGAGGCTGATGTGAGCCTGACTGGAAATGAGTGGAAGAGACACCCTATTGTGACTGGCCCAGAAGCTCCATGCATTTTGGGCATAGACTTCCTCCGAAATGGGTATTTCAAAGACCCAAAGGGATTTAGGTGGGCATTCGGGATAGGAGCTGTGGAGACAGAGGGTGTCTGTTATATTACATCCCAGTAAATTTAATCCCATTTGGTCATTACCCACACAGGGCTGAATTCCGTGAGTGAACAGGTACAGAGGTGGAGAGAAACAAGAAAAAACTTAATTGCCATATAATCTCAATCCTAAAGAAAGTCCCAAAGCCAAGGAGAAAATAGCAGGACTGAAAAGAGGCAAGAGCACATTCCTGTGCCCACTCAAGGCTTTCCACCACAACTCATCTCTAGTGATTTGCACAAAAATTATGGTGAGAGTCCTGAAGTTTTGGTAGACAAAAGGCCACCAGATGACAGCAGGCCTTAAAAGGAGCTGCAGGTGTATTTACAGGCAGAAGGCTCTTCACAGCCTTGCAGAGGTTGAAATGAGGCAGCAGAAACAGCAGCTGTGATTGCTGGAGGCAACACAGCCCTCAAGGGCCACCGGGGACACAGGCACCACAGAAACTGAGACCGAAAAAACCCCACAGCAGAATAAAAAAAAAAAACCAACAAAAAACAAAACAAGAGGAGAGAACTAATAAAAAGGGATAAATTACAGAAGGAATAAAAGAGATTCCAAGACAGGGCCATAGTGTCATTGTAGGGCCATAGTGTCACTGCATCTCAAATGTTGGCCCATTTCTACCTTGCCCATCTCATAAAATCACAGAATCCCAGAAGGGTTTGGGTTGGAAGCACCTCAAAGCCCATCCAGTCCCAGCCCCTGTGCCATGGGCAGGGACACCTTCCACTGTCCCAGGCTGCTCCAAGCCCCAGTGTCCAACCTGGCCTTGGACACTGCCAGGGATCCAGGGGCAGCCACAGCTGCTCTGGGCACCCTGTGCCAGGGCCTGCCCACCCTCCCAGGGAACAATTCCTTCCCAATATCCCATCCATCCCTGCCCTCTGGCAGTCTGAACCCATTCCCTGTGTCCTGTCTCTCCAGTTCCTGTTGCAGATTCCCTCTCCAGTTTCCCTGTATCCCTTCAGACCCTGGAAGGAGCTGTGAGGTCTCCACACAATCTTCTCCAAGCTGAGCAGCGCCAGCTCTCCCAGCCTCGCTCCAGAGAGGAGGTGCTCCAGTCCCCTCAGCATCTTCATGGACTCATCCAGACCTGCTCCAATAGTTCCTTGTCCTTCTTACATTGCAGGCACCAGAACTGCGCACAGAACTCCAGACAGGCTCTCACCTGAACAGAACAGAGGGGGAGCATCCCCTCCCTCCACACTGTGCAATGAGCCCAGGATACATCTCCTGGTGTTTATCCAAAATCAGGAAAAATGTGTCCATCCAAAGAGACAGAGCAAGCACTGCTGTTATTCTGGTGACTCCTCAGATCTCTAGGATGCCTCTTATTTCCATCTCTAATTCATGATAAGTCAAACCTGGAAATCTGGGAATACAAATGACTCACTATTTTATTTCCCAGAAAATACATCCCATGTTTAATAGAGAAACTATCACCTACAAGGTCACATCCTTTACCTGATGTGGTAAATTCAGATTTGTGTTACTAGCTCTGCTTCTGCGTTACCAGGAAACCCTCAGGAATATAAACCAACAGTGCTTCAGACTAACAAATTGTCTCCCTCCACCTCAAACAGCACGAAAACACAGTCCTGGGAGATGGGAATGACTAAGACACCTCTGAAGGATCATTAATTCTGAAATATAATGACAAGGGCTTGAATGTCAACAATATTCATTATATCATCATCATCCTTTGCAAAAGAAACCTCCTATTATATCCTCAACTCTTGCTCACGATGGTGACAGGATTTAGGCAGGTTAATTGAGGATTTGTGCCTGGAATGTTGGAGCTGGAAAACAGCAAAACAAGGTTGTTATTCCTACTTGTCTCCAAATCAGAGACAAGCACGATGAGTATCCCCCGTTCCTGCAGGCTGAAACATTTCTTAGGGACTACTCTGCCACAAAAATAGCTTCCTTCAGTTTAAATTTGCCTTCTTCAGGAGCAAAAGTTCCCCACAATCCCTACCCAAGCCAAACAAACTCCTGATTTTGGACAACTCGCCCAATATTCCAGCAAACCCGACAGATAAAGGTAGGAATTGTGCTGGAGGATCCAAATGATGCTGTTGGTGAGAATTATTGTTCTCATGGCAGATAACATGATGTTTTTATTACTAGAGGTTTAATAGGTTTATTACTGAGGGTTTAATGGGTTTATTACTCTGGGTTGGAAGTATTCCCAAGCCCTTCATTTGTGTCAAACAGCAAATCAACTGTGGGTGGGAGTGGTAGATTGGATTTTGTACTTGTTTTGCGGGGAGATTACAGTTTTGTGCCCACAAGACAAAATTAACATCTCCCAGATGCAGTCAGAGGCCACAAATATCTGAAATGTGCCTGACCTCTTGGTCATAAACCGAATATTTGTAAGTATTTTAAGGAGTGAACATCAGTCATCCATAAAAGTTTGGACTTTCCTCCTTTCCTAAAAAGAAAGGCTTTTCCTCTCTTTTGTTGCTTCTTGCCTGCTTTTACACAGCCTTGCACTTTTAAAATTTTCTTTGAGGGCTGGAGCTGCTCATCTGGGAGGAAAGGCTGTGAGAATTGGGATTGTTGAGGCTGGGGAAGAGAAGCTTTGGGGTGACCTCACTGCGACCTTCCAGTGCCTGAAGGAGCTACAGGAGAGCTGGAGAGAGACTCTGTACAAGGGATGGAGGGACAGGACACAGGGAATGGCTTCAGACTGCCAGAGGGCGGGGATGGATGGGATATTGGGCAGGAATTGTTCCCTGGCAGGGTGGGCAGGCCCTGGCACAGGGTGCCCAGAGCAGCTGTGGCTGCCCCTGGATCCCTGGCAGTGTCCAAGGGCAGGTTGGACACTGGGGCTTGGAGCAGCCTGGGACAGTGGAAGGTGTCCCTGACATGGCACAGGGGGTGACACTGGATGGACTTTAAGGTCCCTTCTAACCCAAATCCATTTAGGATTCTTTGATTTTGGCTGTCTTACAATTTCAAGGCAAATTCTACTTCTTTGAGACCCAAGTGCACACACATCCTTTGGAAAAATTCTGCAGGCTTTGTGGATATCCTCCAGAAACTTCAGCATCCTACTGAATTCCCAGGTCATTGCAGCTCATCCTTCACTCTATTCAGACTAGGATAAAGGAAACACCCTGTAAATTATCAAAAACTGACATAATTTTAGGTATTAGACAAGCCAGAAGAACCCTGGATGATTACTTCCATGGTCTCTGCTAATTCCAGTGCACCTGGAGGGTTAATTCCCAAACTAATGAAATGTGATTCCAAACAAAACTGCACATTAAGATAAACCCTAAGAGCAGATATAAATGAAAATGAAAATCCGAAAGCTCATGGCTGCAAACCCGTCACTGGATGGGCTGGTGAGCCTCCTCCATGAGTTAATCACATTTTAACACATCATAGCCTCAACCAGCCCAGCTCTCTTCAGCTGGCACACAATGAAATCCTGACCTCGGAGACTTGGCTGTCCTTGAAGGATGATTAAAAATTTGAGGTTTTGATGAATATGTTCTTTGACAATGTTATGATCAAGAGATAAAACCAATGCATTTGCACACTAGAAAAAATTAAAACACCAAAAAGGCCCTCCCGAAACAAAAACTTTCTAAATCACAGATGGAATATACTGTTGGAAATGTCCACATTTAGCTGGACTCCCAAATGCTTCTCTAATGTCAACCCAATTTAAAGTTATTTCTGGAATTTCTCTTTGGGTTGGAAGGGACCTTAAAGCCTACCCAGTGGGCTTGGGACACCTTCCACCATCCCAGGCTGCTCCAAGCCCCAAAGTCCAACCTGGCCTTGGGCACTGCCAGGGATGGGGATCAGGCGTCAAAATCCTAAAAGGGCATGAATCTGTGACATGAAATCACTGATTCAAAAGATTTAGTTTGGCATCAAGCTGAAAGAGATACTAGGGCTTAAAGGCATCCCAAAATGTAGTGTCAGCAGACAAAACCAAGCATTCCTTTCATGGAAAATCCTTGGACTCTCAATAATCAACTGCCACGAACGTGCTGAAAACAAATATCAATATTTCCACTGCAGTAAAGCACGAATTATTATCTGCAGGGCAAAGATGGAAATGAATGCACAAATATAATAAATTTTGGGAACAGGGAAGACAAGAGCACAGCTTTTGAAATCCCTTTCGTTTAAGAGGCCACGTTATAGGTGGCAAGGAGCTTTGTTAACCTCTTTGATCTGTGCCCAAGCTGACCTAAGTTCACGGAAGAGTGGAAAAAGGTGAGGAACTGTGGCTGCAGCCACTGCTGCCAAATATCCTCCAGGAATTCCCTGGTGCCAGCAGGAAGAGGTAATTCTGTCTAGCACTGATGGTCTGGATAATAAATAACCCAAATCTATGACCCCATCTCCTTCTCCTGATGCCACGGCTTTGGGCTTGAGACATCAGTCCTGTTGTGAGAGGAATTTGCCTGCTAACAAACATGAAAATCCAACTAGTAGCACATGAAATCCTTTCTGTGACCAGCATCTCCCTGAGGATCTTGAGAGAGACAGTGCTGAAAGTCTTAATAAAGTCCTTTCTACCCTTGCTGGGGACAAATTCCTTAATAACCTGAAGGAAACGATACCCCAAAGTTCTCTCCCAATGATCTAGCAATCATCCAGCCACTCGTAAGAAATTAAGTCTGAACTTTCTCTGGTTGGAATTCACCTGCCACATTCTGATTCTCTGTTTTTGGGGTCTAATTACATTTTTTTATGGATTCTGACTCTCAAATCCCAGCTGCTCCTGTTGGTTCTACATCTATGAGATGAATTCAAACTGCATTTTCAGGCACTGGGTCATGCAGTGAGCCGGAGTCCTGGACTCACTCTGGGTATTTGAGATTTAGAGCCTGTGATTTTACTCTTCCCCAAAGGCTTAAGAACTTTCCCTCCTGGATTGTCCTCTCCAGAGCCTTCTAATCTCCTTTTTCCCTGGTCTTGTCCTATCTCCTGCACCTCTAATTTTAATTCCTTTTCCTCCTGCATTGTTCTCTCCTGCCAATAAATCTCCCTTTTTTCCTGGTCCTCTCCTTTTTCCTCCACCTCTAATTTTCCTTCAAGCTGTCATAAAGCCCAGGAAATTTGGGAATTTAATTTCAGGAACGTGTATTTTTAACACAGACAAGGTGTCGTCTGCAGCGCAGGTTTCGGGAAATCACACCCTTCACATGCAGAACAAGGGGATTTAGGAAAACTCAAATTCCTTTCTAGACTTTTCCACAAGATATTGTAACGCAATAGAACAATAGAATCACAGATGCTTTGGGATGGAAAGGACCTTGAAGCTCATCTCATCCCAACCATTCCATGCACATGGGCAATAATTCTTCACCAGCACTTTAAGGAGTTTTCCTGCCTGTAGAAACACAGAATGAGCTGCTTGTGAAAGTTCTCCAGAGGTCATTTAGTCCAACGTAACAAGCTTTACCCAACAGCCGTGAAATTTAAATCAGGCTTTAAATCCAGGGTTTATCCCCTTATGAATTTATTAAATAAAAATAGGAGCCTGTAAGAATTCACTGATACCCACGGACAGAAAGCTCTGCTGGGAAATAACTACATTTCATCAGCATTCAGGAGGGCTAGTACGGTACAACCAGAATTCAAATACAAACAAAATAATTCCTCCAAACTTTCCCATGTTCTCCAGAAGGAAGAATAGATCCATCCTAAAAAACAACTTTCTTGAAGCATTTCTTTTATGACTTAAAACCAAGCAGGTGACAGAGATATCACAAAGCCAGCAAACTGCTCTCGTTACTGGAATCGATTTATCCTGTTTTCATTTTAGGGAAGATCCAAGGGCTGGTGATACTTGAGCACATAGTTCTTTATCCCCATTTTCCATCTCATTTCTTTCCCTGTCGCTCTCTCTCCGTGATAGCAACATGTTCATGCTGAAGTTTTCAAACAGTGCTGATCAATGACACCAAAATATCCAACAATAAATGAATTATGGGGTTGGGTGAAAGAATCTGGGTATAAATAAAACCTCACACGAATAAACACTTCAGTCAAGGGATGTCTTTCCTCTCCAGGGCCCCATCTGCTCAACAGCTTTTTAATTAACCCCAGGCTGCTTTTTCAGAGTCTGCAACAAACTGCTGGGGACTGTCTTCCCCTGCCTGAAGGTGTGAACGTGCCTGCAGATCAATATATTGATCCTTTTCCTAAGTGTCATTCCATCTTTTTCACCTCCCGTGCCCCTGGGATTGACTAAAGTGCCGTGTACAATGTAGATCATCCTGATGCCCCATCTCCAGCTGGTTTAGACTGCAAGAAAGTGCCTGAATTTCACTGTTGAGTTTCCAGCTGGAGCTCCTGGATTCCTGGGGGCCCTTTGTGGAGACTTCCACTCAGCAGCTGTGCTCCTGCATAGCTGGGGTATCCCCAGGATCAGAGGGGAAGGAGCAGCAGGGAATCCAATCCACCTCTGAATGCCCCAATTTAGAGAACACAGCGTGAAATAAAAGGATTGGAAACACATCTGCTCCACTGGCAGCTTCATCCTGTCTGGCTTTTGTTCTTTTAATCTTCAGGAGGCTCCTGGAATGCCCACAGGCAGCGCTCCCGTGCCAGTGCCTCCAGCAGCTCCAGCTGGCAGCGGAGCTGCCGGAGAGGGAGAACACATCCAAGAGTGGATATTGTCTGCCTGCCTGCATGGAATAAATTCTCCAAACCCTCCCTCTGCCACAAGAAACCTCTCACTGCCTTTCTGCTGCATCTCCTTAGGAAACCACCCCCCAGATATTATCAAAGTCCTTACGGGAATCCATTTGAAAGTCCAGCTTTGCCGCTGAAAACAAAGCAGAGCATGGAAATCTCTTGTCTGTGGCAGGAGTTATTCCTGGGATATTGCTTAGAATCCCCATCCCTGGAAGCATCCAGAGCCAGCCTGGACAGGCCTTGGAGCAAGCTGGGATGGTGGAAGGCATTCCTGCCCATGGCAGGGCTGGAATGGCATCAGAGTTAAGATCCCTCCCAACCCAAACCACTCTGGAATTTTGACAATGAGCTCAGGCACCCAATCCTGAGACCAAACCTCCTGAGTCCAAAATCCTGAGGGATCAAAGTGGTTGAGCACCTTTCCCATGTCCTTCCTCACCAAGTTCTCTGCTCCCATGAGCAGCAGGGCCAGATCTTGGGTTTTAAGGTAAAAATCTCTTGCTATTTTTTTTTTTCCCCAGGTAAAATGGGAAGGTGGCATTCAAAAGGGGAAGGGATACAACAAAATCTGTCTTTTTATTTAAAATCCTCTGTGTGACTGCTTGTTCTGATGGATTTTAAGTTTCTGTTTGAAATGAGTAAAAAGTTTTCTGAAAAGCAGCTCTGTTAATAAGTGGGTTAATTCTTGGCAGGGAAAACACATGGCACTATAAGGATTTCTTCTTTCACCAGGCTATTCCCACATAAAATAGCCCTTTATTTAAATTTTATCCACATTAAAGCTTCCATACAATATTTTTTCCCATTAACACCTCTCTCAGTGGTTTTATCTACAGTGAAGCACAACACACCAAAAGCTATTTCAGTTTGTAAGGAATATCCTGAAACAACACAGCTACACCCAAACTCTCATCACCATTATTTCAATAACCTCACTGGAGCCAGGAAAAAAAACCCCAAATGCCCCAATTTCTCTTTTCTATACTACGGAATGGCATTTCCAATGGATATCCCTGTATCAATTTGCAGTTGTGAACGTGAGACAGGAGAAATACACCCAGTATTGGGGCTATAAAGAAAAAGCTTTCTCCATCCAGGGATAAACAGGACAGGAAATGACAGATGCAGTTTCTGTCACTCCAAGTAGGAATAAACTATCCCAAGGCTTCAATAAATATTTTCATTTCCACACAACTCAGAAATTGCACTAATTTAGAAGCCAGGGAGCTTCTTGTGGCAATAACTTGTTGCATTTTACAGTTCTGTCACAGCTAAAAATAGAGGCAAGCTCGTGTTTGAGAAGATGATTGAGCCTTGAGGGCCCTCAGCAAAGCACAAAATGGATTTGAAGGATGTTCGGGACTGATTGGAAATGTTCCACCTGTGCCTTTTAGGATGCAAAATGAAAAAGAACCACACAGGAAGGCAATGACAAAAAGCAGAGCAGTAATTTAACGATTTGTGAAAACTGACTTAATTGCACGGAGGGATCCTAACTTTGTCCAAGACCAGCTCTGATTTCTTATTAAATAATGTAAGGATGGGAAGGAACATGATTATTATGGGTATTTGGATTCCCGTGGTTCCCAAAATGTCCTGTTTTCCAGAAGCTTCTACCTAAGGAGCTCTCTTGATATGGTTGCTGCTGGGTAAAAAAAAAAAAAAAAAAAAAAAAAAGACGCATTTTCCACCTAAATTCCTGAAAAACGCTTCCCAATTCCTCTTTTACCTACAGCTCCTGCTGGATCCAAACTTGGTGCAGCAGATATGAGACATTACATTCAACTTCTGGATTGAAAAACCCTCTAATTAATATTTTCTTCTTTCCCTTGAGTCAGGAAAAACAAATATTACCAAAAAAAGTGATGTTTTCTTCAAGAGACTGAATCCTCCTCCAGAAGACCCCCGTGTGTTATAAAAATTTACAGTTTCAAACCCAAATTAACACTACCCCCTATTTTTATATGCCAGGTCAGTAATTATTCTACTCAAGGGTTTATCCGATTTTCCCCTTAACGGTCTTACAATTTCCTCTCGGTGTGACAATTTCCTGCCCCCGGGTGTCCCTTGCTCAGCATGTTTGAATTCTATCTCAAAACAAATAATTTCAAAATGTGGCAACACTCCTTTAACCCTGTAAATCTATTATCAGCGAGTTTTTACAGGGGAATTTCTAAACAACAAGCTTTTTCCGTGCTATTTTTAAGTGACAAAGTGTTGTCAGTATTTAGAAAAGAAAACAAAACAATTCCAATATTTCAAAGCCTCAAAATGTGACTTTTTAGCAACAAATAGAGAGTTTGCATTTCAACTGAAGATATTTGGATGGGTTTTCATCTAAGGCACAATTATTTTGTGCTCTTTCCTCGTTGTCTGGACAGCTTGGGTAATAGAATAAACAATTTTAAGGACTTACCCTTACTTGACCAACGAAAGCGTTGGCTTCCTCCTCCTGCACAGAGAGGTTTTTGGGGAGAAACATGTCAAAAACTGGTCCGTTGTCATTGACATCTGTCACCACTATATTGACTGTAGCAGTCGAAGTCTAGGCAGAAAAAGAACATTTTGCAGAAATTCTCGTTATTTTACAGCTTCCCAAGTGACAACCCTACTGTTATCTATTAGACAGAATCACAGGTAAGCAGATTATCAATTTTTTAAACGTGTTTTTGTGAAAAGGGAAGCACTTCAAGAGTTTATGTTGAATTTTTTGAAGACAAAATAGGCTGAAGACCGACTCATACATTAGAGCCGCATGATAAATATCAGGTATTTTTTTCTTTTTTTACACAGTATTTTATTGGTTTAAGGAGTTTTTGTTGTGAGTGGAGGGAAAAATCTGAAAATATCAAAATTTGCCAGAATGTGAAAAGGAAACTAGTGATTTATCAGTCAAAATATGCCAAAGTGATGATCAATGAAGCAGATGAAGTGGCAAAATCATCCTGTATCATCCTCTTGTGCCATCCTTCCCCCACCCCACCCTGATGTTCTGTTTTGCAACCCAATTTTAACATCCCAGGAGTGGGAACAGCAGAATTAAATGTATTTAATATAAAATGTCAACAAAATATGTCTGTGCTATGGAAATTTTCTCTCCCAATTAGAAAGGTGGAGAGGTGTTTGCTTGACTCACATCCCTTTTCTCTGCTCCCACAGACTGAGAGCTCCAGACCAAAACCCACATTGATGTATTTAATAAATTATTGTGTTCAACATATCAAATTTCAAATCAATTCATCCAACTCAGTGTCTTAAATCTTTCTTGTGCCTTCTGATACTTTGCATCAAACTCCTCTGAGGGAAATTTGGGCTCTCCGGACCACAGAGCCCTGGAGGGGCTGGAGCGTGTCCAGGGCAGGGAACGGAGCTGGGGAAGGGGCTGGAGCCCCAGGAGGGGCTGAGGGAGCTGGGAAAGGGGCTCAGCCTGGAGAAAAGGAGGCTCAGGGGGAACCTTGTGGCTCTGCACAACTCCCTGACAGGAGGGGACAGCCAGGGGGGGTCGGGCTCTGCTGCCAGGGAACAGGGACAGGACAAGGGGAAACGGCCTCAGGCTGTGCCAGGGGAGGCTCAGGTTGGACATGGGCAGGAATTTCTCCATGGAAAGGGTGCTCAGTCAAACATTGGCATAGCCTCAGAAGGGGAGTGGTGGAGTCTCCACTCCTGGAAGTGCTTAAAAAGCGAAAGGATGTGGCACTTTGCAGTCATGGTTTAGTCACAAGGTGGTGCCTGGTCACAGGCTGGACTTGATGACCTTGGAGGTCATTTCCAACCGTAGCAATTCCATGATTCCATTAAATGTTTATGACAAGACAGGCACAGCAATTAAACCATGGAGATGTGACCCCAGAAGAAGTCCCTTGATTCAGGAAGAACAAAGGTGTTTGAAAGTGGAACCTTGCAGGCTTCACAGAGGAAGCTGCAACCATCTTCCCTTAACAAAAACTCCAAAACAGCAAAATAAAGGAACAAAGGAAAAACCTAACCAAACAAAACCCCAACCAAAAAGTCTGAATGGAGACCTGCACCTTCTTGTGCTCTACTGGTGTTGGAATCAGGCTCTCCCCAGCTCCACATCCAGATGGTGTGGTTTCAGTGTCCCAAGAGCTCCCAGCATCTCCATAAAGTAACTCCTCACTACCTAAAAGTATCCAAAAATCCAGAGGATATTGAACCGAGCCAGCACAAGGTGCTCCCAGGCTGGCAGCTTCTGTTTATTGAGCCCCAATTATTTGCTACTTGTTCCTGAATCTGCCATTCCCACATTCCATTCCTAAAAGGAAAATGCACTTTCTGCCTTCTTGTCCATGTCAAAGCCACTCCACAGCTCTGCTGTGATGCACACTGAATGCAAATCAGCTTTTCCAAACGTAACTCCACTCCATGAAATTCAGGGAAATAAACACTCTCGCATTTAATAAACTGAGGCAACATGGTGTTAAATAAAAAAGGCTTAAGGCGAGAGTTCCCATTTGGAAAAGATTTCCTTTCATTCCAGATAATTTTCATGGGCTGTGGTTGATCATCTGCAGCATTTCTTCTCTTTGAGAGATTTCATAAGGAGAAAGATAGGGAGGAAGGAAAAGAAACATTTGGAATTTTTTCCCAACTCTTGCCTAAGGAATTTCAGTATTTTTCACATTCCTGCCCATTCTTTACTCATCTTAAGCACCCCCCTTGTCAGCCAACACACCCAGGCCAGTGCTCCACTTGTCACATTTAAATTTTTATTTCTGAATTTAAAAGGCAAGATTTTTGCAAAGAAATAATATTTCGCAAGGGAAAAAAACCCCACCTTATTCAGATGCCAAATAGTAGAATTAGTTTGGAAAATTTTGTCAGATGCTCCCCTCCCTAAACTTGCAAGTGCATTAAAGTAAGATTCTGTAAGAAGATCAACATTTCAAGTAATCCCTGTTTTTATAAGAGTAACAGTTTGGAAAATTATCAGATGCGAATGAAATTAAAATTCACTGTAATAAGACCAATATTTCATATAATCTTCCTTTTTTATTAACCACAATTTAGCAAATGACCAAAAGTGGATGAGATCACAAGAAGCATTCAAAGCAGACTCTGTGTTAGCAGCAACCTCCTGGGTTCTCTTCCTTAAAATCAGTAACAGCCTCTGAAACTGAGAAGGGAAATGGAAATACTCAAAATCTCCCTATTTCACCCGAACACAGGAAACGTTTGTCATCTCACTGTTATCTCAGCAATGCCCACCTCTGCCACAAAGTGGGACTCAACTGTGTTGTCCCTCACTAACACCTGAAAGTGCTGTGATCAAAGATTATTAACCAAAACCAACGTTTTTAGATCCCCATTAGATGGCTCCAAAGATTTGCTGAAGCTCCCAGCCTCAGATTGATGTGCTGTTCTGAAAAAGCCCTCATCTGAGAACCAGAATGAATTAGAAGGGCTTCTCCAGAACCGCAGCATGGAGCAGGATTGGGAACAACATCATCATCCCTGCTGGGAATCACCAAAGTCACCAGACACTAAATCCCACTGACTAAATAATCATTGACAGTGTTCAGGGATAAACCAGAACCTCTTTTCAGCCTGACACTGGATAAGAAAATACGGAAGGGTGGGCAGGCCCTGGCACAGGGTGCCCAGAGCAGCTGTGGCTGCCCCTGGATCCCTGGCAGTGTCCAAAGCCAGGTTGGACTTTGGGGCTTGGAGCAGCCTGGGATAGTGGAAGGTGTCCCTGTCATGGCAGGGGTGGCACTGGATGGGCTTTGAGGTCCTTTCCAACATTAACGGTGATTCCATGACTTTTATGTGAGCTCCCAGGGAACAATTCTTTCCCAATATCCCATCTATCCCTGCCCTCTGGCAGTGGGAAGCCATGCCCTGTGTCCAGGTCTTTGGAAAGAGTCTCTCTCCACCTTTCCTGGAAAGTGAATCCTTTCTTAAAAGATTGCTTAAAGAATTACAAAAAATTGCCGAAGTTTCTAGAGGATGCTAAAAGAGCCACAGAAACAACAACAACAAATTCTTCACAAGTATTTAAATACCACTAGATCTCTTAAAAGAAGTAGCTCCCTAAAATAATATGACACACCTAATTCACAACCAGTTTTCCAGGGATATTCCTCATGCAAATCCTACACAGGAAGGTCTGAAAACTGCTTTGGCTGGTAAAAAATGAGGCTTTTCTACAACAGAATCATCAGGCAGGGTTTGGGAAGGAATCCTAAAGCAATTCCTAGAAATTCAGCCAGGGAAAAAACACCTCAGCCTTGTATCAGGCATTTCCTATTCATTGCTGGAGAAACCCTACTTTCTTCTCTTTTATAATGAACATAAATAAAAGATCCACAGCAGCAATTTATATCCTTCGTAGGGGTCCTCAAATAGTTCTTAAAGAGATAATTCTTCCCTAAGCAGTAATTGTAAAATTTACATCGCCTGCACAAATCCTAAGGATGCCAGGCGCAGATAAATGTTATGGATGATAAATCTGAAGGAAATTCCACTTTATTCTTATTTTGTTTGTACCATGTCATTTAAATTGAAGCTGGGAATTGATGAGAGCATTCTATGCCTTGGAGAGGAAACATTCTTGCCTCTGCTGTTGGGCAAGTTTATTAATTCGGACAAACTCTAAGACAAACTTGTCATGTTGAGAGATAATTAGTTTGCAAATAATACAATTGGAGGCAAAGCTTTTATTTGATCAAAAAAGAAATGGTGAGTAGTGCTGCTGATCTCCATATCAAGATTTATTGCTATTCATCTCAAGAAAACTATTTTTGAATGGTGATAGAATTAACAATTCTATGATTCTATTTTCAGACCTTTCCTTCCGTGAGAAGTTTAAAAGAAGTATCTCTCCACCTCTCCAAGCTATAAAGATGAAATTACCAGCTGGACTGCAAAGAAATTTTAAAAGAGAAGACCCTGAGGTGAAAGGAAGGGTAATTCTGGACTGTGTCAATAATTACAATAATGAGAAAACATCCCAATGAGCCTGGAGACGAGACAAAGACAAAAACTGTCAGAACACCAAAGTAAAGCCCAAAGGGAAAGCTCCCAAAAGGAAAACCTCATAGATGGCAAAACATAACAGAAAATACGAATATTTCATGTAGAAAGGAAGAGAAAATCACGGATGTTGAAGGAACATCCTTAAGAGACATCCTTGTTTAGGTAGGAAAAGCCCTCTAAGACCAGCAAGTCCAACCTTTCCCCAGCACTACCAAGGCCACCCTGACCAATGTCCCCAGGTGCCACATCCACATGGCTTTGAACACCTCCAGCCATGGGCACTGCAAACCTCCCTGGGCAGCCCCTGCCAAGGCCTGAGCACCCTTTCCATGGAGAAATTCCTGCCCATGTCCAACCTGAGCCTCCTCTGGCCCAGCCTGAGGCCATTTCCCCTTGTCCTGTCCCTGTTCCCTGGCAGCAGAGCCCGACCCCCCCTGGCTGTCCCCTCCTGTCAGGAGTTGTGCAGAGCCACAAGTTCTCCCCTCAAGTTCCTCTTAATGGGAACTTCTTTATTTGTAGTGCTTATTTAGGAATTACAGTCTGCTCCAAATCTTGGATTGAAAACTGGGGTCAATCTATTGCTTTATGAGAATTCCTTAATTCAATCCTTCCCTTTCTGCACACGAAATCAAAGCCTTTATAGGGAATGTTACCCATGATAAGCCACACGAGCGCTCTAAGTTTGGGAGGCTCCTAAAGCTTGCTGTAATAAAAGAGCTGCTGCTGGAAGAAAAGCCTTCTCTCCAAGAGGAGGAAATCTGTCTGGAGAAACTCCTCTTGCGCAAACTGGAATTCACAGATCAGCCGGAATTTGTAAGGATTTCTTATACAAAATACAGAACTTGTCAGGAAAACAGCAACAGGCAGTGGCTCTAATTACAGCTTGGAAAGATAATAATTTGAGGAGAAGTTCTTTCAAGGATAAGATCAAATTATGGATCTGTGCATATTGTTCCCTCTCATATAATTAGGAATATTCCCTCTAGCTTCCTTCTTGCTGGATAATGGAACTCGTGTGGACTAGAGACAGGAGTAACAGAAACAGTTACAGTTCCAAGGAGTAACAGAAAATTTACAGCAATTAATAAATTCTCTGTGTGCTACTCAAGAAGTAAATCTTTGTTTAAATTACCTTGATTCAGGGCTGTTTGCTCTAAGGAAGGGAATTAATTCAAGTGTCATGGGAGACAGAGGCTTGGAAGTATGAATGATCTTTTTAAGATGGCCAAAATCCCTAAATCTAGACTTTCAGGATTAAACACAAAGCACAAAATCACAGGATCATGGAATGGTTTGGGTTGGAAGGGACCTCAAAGCCCATCCAACACCTTCCACTATCCCAGGCTGCACCGAGCCCTGTCCAACCTGGCTTTGGACACTGCCAGGGATCCAGGGGCAGCCACAGCTGCTCTGGGCACCCTGTGCCAGGGCCTGCCTACCCTCCCAGGGAAGGAGTTGAGGTTTCTTTAGATTCCCTCAGCTCCCTGTGGTTCCCACTACTTTTCAACTGCTGCTTCCTATGACCTTCAAGGATCAGCAGAGTTCTGCATCCAGTTTGATCCCTGCCCTCAGTGCCCAGAGCACTGGGCTCACTCTCAGATGCCTTTCCTGTCTCCTCAGGGAATGTGGCCCCAAACCAGTCCTGGCCTGTGCAAAGCTTAAATGTTGTGGTTTTTTTTTTTTTTTTCCTGAAGTTTTCATTGCAGAAGGAATGGGCATAGATCAAAGGGATAGATCTTGGATTCATGGCTTTCAGAGAAAGCCTCCCAGAGCCAGGTCACCTCTGATCTTCCCTCTCTGGTGAATCTTGGGATATGCCCTGAACAGCTGGATGGATGACAGCTTCTTCTGGACTTCCAATGGAGTTTGGTGGCCTGATGGCTGAGTCTTCTAAGACAAAAATCTGAACCCTGCCAGTAATTTCTGAGTACCCCCAAGTGACCATGACCACAACACAGCCTGGTGCTCCTTCATATGTGATAAAAAGGGGGGTTGGAGCTGGAGGTTGGGAACATCCCCTGGATGAGTGATAACTTTTAAGAACACTTAATTCCTAATTCCCAAATCAATTTATAAACTAGGCACTGAGCTGCTCTGCTTTGCCAGGCAGAAAATCCCATTTCTGCAGTGCTGGATGAATATTTTCAGGATGAGACATTAGTATTCAGAGGTTGGAATTCCCCTTTTCACACAAGACACACTAAGACAACACAACGGAGGTGCTGTTTCATCTCTCTAAATCAACTGACACACACAAGCCAAAAATCAAGAGCACAGAAGGCTTTTTCTTTCTTCTGACAAAAGCCACATGAGTTTATTTCAAACTTATCACTCTGAAAGGTGAAGAGAGGAATTCTTGCCTTGGAATTACATCCAAACACACCCCAATTTGTGAACACAGCTTGAGCTTGGAATGTGTTTTCTTCCTTCACATGCCACTTTGCCCATCTACAGCTCAAAGCCCACTACTAGGGAAATAAAAGCATTTCCCTGCCTGCTAAATTAACGCAGCCTTAATTGTTTGTTGTGTCGGACTGTCAACAGTGACAAGTTGCATTTTCCCGGGAAAACCCACAAGCCTGTCAGTGCTCCAGGTCATAACACAGAACAACAATAATTTGGGAAGCACAGCTGAGCATTTTAAGCAACCAGGAGCATTCCAGGGAAGAGTAACGGGAAGGAGGCAGCCAGGCCATCCCACTCCATGGACAGCCATGGTGCTGGGTGAGGGCATATGACTAATGAGGGCTCATGACTCATTTTGATGGAATCAGCAGCCCCCCAAAGTCAAACAGTGTCACCATGACTGTCACCACAGCACATGAATCAGTTAAATCAGCCTTGGGGCTTAGAAAAGAGAAACCTCAGTTACTCCGTGCCACAGCAGCCCTGTCAAACCTTTCTTAGGCCTTTTGGTGATGACACAGAAAAAGGAGCAAGAAAAACATCCAAAAATCTTAACCACCCCAAAAAATTCAGGTGTGTGGGATCACATGCAGACTTTCCAAATGCAAAAATGAGCTCAACAGACTTCACAGATGATGACGGGGGTCAGATATAGATTTCTCTAAAGAATATCAGGGATCAAAAGGAGAGCCAAAACCACATTGTATCCTTGTACTACTCCAAAGGATTTCAGGGCAGGCACAGAGCACTGGCCTGTGCTGGTGGCAACTGTGGAGGAACGAGGTCCAAGATGAAGAATCCAGAAGCTGGTGGGTTCGGAAAGGAAATAGGTGTCTTCTCCAGGTATGAGAGGAAATGACCTTGAGCTGTGCCAGGGGATGTTTAGCTTGGATATTAAGGAAAACTTCTTCACCAAAAGCATTGTGAAATACTGGACCAGCTTCTCAGGAAGGGGTGGAGTGCTCGCCCCTGGAAGTGTTCAAGACACACGGCACTTGAGGACATGGTAGTGGTGGAGCTGGTTGATGGCTGGATTTGAGGATCTCAGAGGTCTTTTCCAACTTTAAGGATTCTGTGACATTCCTAACTATGGGAAAGGCATCCAGAGGAAATGCTGCTCCTCAAAAGTGTGAGGCTGGGGCTGCTGGACCCCAAGCAGAACCACAAGCTCGGCTGGGAAGTGTCCTGCTGTCCTCCAAACTCCTGGAGATACCAGAATGGGAAGAAAAATCTGTTTTAATGTGTCTCCCTGGGCCAAGGAAGATCCCATCAGGGCTGGAGATACCTGAGCCTTGCTTAGCTCCATGGAGAAAAACATCCCTGGTTTTATGAGATCAAGAGAGTCATCACATTGAGACAGAAAGCTTTCAAAGCAGTCTGGGATAAATTTCTTCCTGAAAGCATCAACAACTTTCAAGCATAGCAACCTTTCCCAGCTGAGGTATTCCAGGATTTCATATACTATTATTTAAAAATTCATGAGCAGAAGTTTTGCCCCTTTGCTTTCATGTCATAACAGCTAAAACCCTTTGTTCACACAGAGTTTGACTAGGACGTATTGTGGATATTGAAATTCTGGAGTGTTGGTCCCAGTTTCTGAACCAATATCACTGGGTGAAGTTACAAACACTGAACTTACTGAGTATGAAAGACCAATACAAATGTTGCCCCTTTTTCCACTCTGTGAAGGCTTTTTGGGCATGTTTATGCTCGAAAGGTATGGATTAAATATCCACATTTAAACTGTCAGTGCCTGAGGGGAACATCAGCTCCTGAGATCCTGTGCAACTGGAAATTATCTGGGGATCCTAGGAGCGTTGTTCACAAAACCAAAAGCCATAAAAGCTTACAAATGCTGATTATCCATGTCATAACTGAGGGGGAAAGTTCTCCTGGACTGGGTTTGTGTGGCAAGGTTCTGCTAGTGAGGGGTTATAGGGTGGATTCTCTGAGCTGCTGGAAGTTCCAACGGTGCTGGCTCTGGGGAATCCAGGATAAACCTGCTGCTGACCAAGGAACAGATGGTGGTGATTGATGCCCCTGGGATAACTGATCTGAGATGGAAAATTGTTATTGTGCAGTTGTACTTGTGGCCAGAGAAGAGTGGAGTGAGACCATGGGACAGGAGCAGCTCTGCAGACACCCAGGGCAGGGAGGGAAGGGAGGCAGGAGCTGCTCCAGGCACCGGAGCTGAGATTCCATGGGGAAGTCCATGGGGAGGCAGCTGTGCCCCTGCAGCCTGTGGAGGCTGCAGAGATCCACCTGCAGCTCCTGCAGGAGCCTCCACCAGAGCACAGGGATGCTGAGGGAGGTGGGAAGCTCATGCTGGAGCAGGGACTTGTGGATCCACAGAGAGAGAAGCCCATGCTGGAGCAGGATTGCTGACAGCACTTGAGACCTATGGGGGACCCACACTGGAGCAGCCTTTTCCTGAAGCACTGACCCCATGGAAGTGGATCCACATGGGAGCAGTTCACAAAGAGCTACAGCTCGTGGGATGGACTCACACTGGAGCAGCTCATGGAGAACTGTCTCCTGTGGGATGGAGCCCATGCTGGAGCAGGGGAAGGACTCCCACTCCTCTCTCTGAGGAAGAAGCAGCAGCACAAACAACACAACCCCCCATTCCTGTCTCCTGGTGCCACTGGAGGGGAGGAGTGAGAGCCCAGGAAGGAGGGAGGGGTGGTGGGAAGATGTTCTTGAGATTAAGATTACTCTGCTCTGATTTTGTGGGTAATAAAACCAATGGGTTTCCCCAAGTTGTTTGGCCCATGACAATATTTGGTGAGGGATCTCTCCCTGTCCTTATCTCAACTCCTGAGTCTTTCCTTATATTTTTCTTTCCTGTCCAGCTGAGGAGGGCAGGGATAGAGCAGGGTCAAGCCACCACATCTCATTAAAAAAAACCCCACAACAATAACAACAAAACCCCCTCACACCAGTAAAGTCTTTTTCCTCTGCATGCCTTTCAAATCTTAAAGAAACCCCAATCAAATACAGGAAATAAAATTCAAAAGCTGACTTTAAGTAGGTTTGACTCTAATAGCTGGTTTCATGTTGGATGGAAAGGGATCAGGCTGGATATGTTACCAGCTAAAATATGTTAATGGGATTTAAATGACATTGTACCTGCCTGGGGAATTAATTTTGGGATTTTAGGCAAACTGCAACAAGGCATCTGGTGACATCACCACTTTTCTGTAGGCACTAATGGAACTGTTCACAAAAAGCAGAGCTGGATGACAAACTGCAGGTGAATGAGCTGGGGGAGCAGCGGTTTTCTAATTGTAGAAATATTTATCATTTTGTTTTCTTCCCAAAAAGATACTGTTACTTCCTGAATAAAACTAGTTCAAAAGCAAAATTCCTCCATGAAATGGCAGGAATCCCGCTTGGACCAAGGATCTGTGTCCTCAGAAGGGTTTGGCATGGTCCCAGCCGGGAACATTGGGTGAGTCCTGACCCTCCTCCAGCAGGGGCCTGTCAAACAGCAGGGAGCACATCCAGAAGAGCTGCAAATCGAGGAAATTGTGCAAAGACACAAGGAAGCCTGGCGAATCAGTCACACCCACTGATTCCTGGCATGGAAAAGGCTTGGAGATTTAATGGCTTGGTTGAGCTGCCTTGTTTCATCCATTTGTTTGTAAAACAAAAGCCAGGGAGCTTATCCAGCCTTTTTTGCAGTCCTGGCAAGCCCAGCTCTTAACCTTTTCCAGCTGCTGGCACCAGAAGCTTTGGTCAACAGAGTGCTACTGCACTGGACAATCCTAAGAAGAAAGGTGCCCCAACACTGACAGAAAATACGAACTGCAGAAAAAACCAAGCAGGCAGGTAAGGAACAGTGACAAAAACCCCAAACCAGGCAGAGGGAACATGCTCAAGCTACAGAGCGCGCCCACGTTTCATCCTGAGAACAGTGCCCACGCACCTGCAGCTGCAAAAGTCCAGGGGAAAAAATTTGGTATGAAACCGTGTAGAGTTGTGGAACCAAGAAGGCTGGAAAAGATCTCCAGGATTATCAAATCTGATCTGTGACTGAGCCTCATGCCAGAGCACCGAGTGCCACGTCCAGGCTTTCCTTGGACACCTCCAGGTGTGGGGACTCCAAACCTCTCTGCCAGAGGGATTGAGGGAGGAGAGGAGATAATGAGATAGCAATGGAGGGATTTCTGAAAGTGGATTTTGCTGTTACAGCAAGGAACAAGAACCTCAAGAGGTGTTCAACAGCACAGTCCAGGGATAACTCTAAAGGAGCCCTCCACGGTTTATTTTGGGTGGTTTTTCCAGAGCTGAGCTCCAAACACCATCTCTCAGCTCACATACAACTGCTTTCTGCTAAGCACTGTGCTATGATTAACAGGATTTCCTTCCAAAACCCCAACTATCAGCTTCAGAATGTTAGAATTAATCTGCTGGCCACTTAATCCCTGGGCAAAGCGAATGAATCTCTCTCCAGATGAAAGGAAGAGGAAGAAGCTTTTCAGTCCCCCTTTTTTTTTACAGACAGTATTTCAGGAGCACAACACAGCCTGAACCAACTTGCAGGTCTTTCATTTACATCTTCAGATTTCTCTGGAAGATTGAGATCAAAACCACTGAACTCACAGCCGTGAGAACAGTTCATGAAGAACAAACCCACAAGTTTTAAGAGGAACTACCACAAAAACTGCATCCAGATTTTTCATGGAAAAGGTGGAGACTGTTATAATTACTCCTTGTTGCCACTAAATTGTATAAAGGCTTCCTTGATATTTCCATGTGTGTGCGTAAATTCTGAGTAAACCTTGAGCAGGAAGGCAAAGCTTGTAAGGTGAAGAAACTAAAAAGAACACGAGATAGAAAAAATAAACAAGATTTTCTTCTGCCACAATGAGTACAGGTCCAAATCCCAGAATTTTCATGATCACTCTGTGGCAATGTGTCAGAGATGTCCCTGTTTCAATCTCAAATCCTTCAAGAACAGCTCAGATAATGCGTTCTTGTTATTTATTAAGTATGAGAGATATTATTTTGGATCTGCCCTTATACATGAGGTCAGACGCACAGAGATGCGTCTATTATTCCACCTGCGCTATTATTCCATGGCAGAGCTGCTGCATTCCCAGGTACCTCGCACAATCCAGCTGCAAACTTTCAGGAAAAATAATTCCATTGCCTCTGCTTGATCAATAAACACATATCCTTAAACAGTCCCCCATTTTATAATATGAAAATTGAAAAACAAAAGTTATATTAGACACAAGTGTGAGCAGCTGTTGGTGGGGCTGGTTGAGGGGGGTCACAGACTGGTGCAAACATGGAAGAGTTGGAGGTAGCTCCTGATAAAAATTTGCTATTTTTGAAAGAGAAGTGCGATTTTTCCAGAGAGCTGGACAACCAGTTGAGGAAAAGGGCTGGATAAAGTACAAATCACTAATACAGCTTCCACATCCGGGAGAAGGGAAGAAGAGGAGCAGACATCGAATAGCACAGAGAAGAAATAGAAGATGAACATCTGCAAACACACAAACCCTTGGCTGTTGAAGAACAACACAAAGCGGCAGCAAAATCCCTTTGTCCCCAGTGAAAGGCAGAGACGCGACAGGTTTGGTCGAGGGCCACGGAACACACGCGGTGGGACCAGGATGAGGTGGCCGGCGCTGCCCAGCCCCCAGGACACTCACCCCGTCGGGTCTGCCGTCCGAGGCCGTGACGATGAGGATGTAGCGGTCAGTGCTCTCTCTGTCCAGGGGCTTTCCCAAGGCCAGCAGGCCAGAGCTGGGAACGAAACAAAACCAGGACACGTTAGCAGGGCAGCTGGGAGAGGTCTGTGAGCACCTCGGCTCCACCACCTTGCTGGCACCAAGGATCCTCTTTGTGGGTGAAGGCCAAGAAAAACCATGAGCCGATTCCTAATGCCCTCCACTTGGATACAGGAATAATCCTGGATTTAAAGCTGCTAAGACTACAAATCTAGAGCTCCACTGAACACAGCACCCTGATTTGTTCCTGCTGCACTTTAGCTATTTATTTAATTATCAAAACACCTTTATTTAGTATTTTCACTATTAATGCTGCAATAAATGAGGAGAGAAAAGGACAAGCAGAGGATTAATCACTGAGGAGTCCTGACCCTCAGCAGGGCTGAGCAGGAAACTCTGGGAACACAAAACACACAGACTTCAGCGTGAATCTCCTCAGGGGAGAGGCTACTAGGGAAAGCTGTAACTTCAGAGACCTGCAAGCATCCCCTAATAATTAGATATTGCTGCAGGCACAAGGGTGGTGGAAAACAAATCCCAGAGTGGTTTGGGCTGGGAGGGACCTTAAGGCACATCCAGTACCCTCCAAGGCCCATCCAGCCTGGCTTTGGACACTTGCAGGGAATTAGGATCTTGTTATTATTGAAGCCCATTTTAGAAAGACAACAAAAGAAGGGTTAATTGGAAGCGACATAAAATAATGTTTGAAAGCATTGCAAATTGCTGACAAATGAAATAATTAGGATTTTCCCTCTGCTCTAATTCCCTCCTGCAGATGTCTGGAAGCCACCCAGAGGGACAAGACCCCAACACAGACTCATTACTTTTATGTTAGGAAGGATTAGGAAGGCACAGTATAGACAATCCTGCCTAAGGAAGCTCAACGCTCCTTAACTGAGCTGGCACCAGGGCCCTGAGCTGTCCCAAAGCTCCACATTTCAACTCCATGATCTCCAGATGCCTGCTGCAACCTGGGCAAGGTTGTGACCAAGTGACGACACCTCTCCTAAATCCACAGCGTATTTAGCAACTATGGATCCAGGGTGACACCCGTCCCAGGCAGCTTCTCCCATGGAATTCCACCAAATATCTTAAGAAACATGTAACACCACAAGTTTTTGCAGCCCAAACTCCGCACCAGCTGGGATTTGGAGATCCTGTGATTTCCCATATGCTATTCCATTGCCAATAGACAGATCAGACACAAGCGGTGGTCAGGCCAGGCTCTAAATTTTGTTTGCTGTACCCACATTTGATGTCTAGGACCAAAAGCATGAACAATGACTTGTGCAGAGGTTCTATTGAAACAGAAAATCCAAACCAAAGCACAGATTCCCACCAAACCAGGAAGTCTCTCTGGCTGGAGAGTTTTCTCCAGTCTTCTCTGTATTTCTCCAGAACACTTGGATGTGTTATACCTGGACCTAATCATGGGGTTTTTTTCCCCCTAAATTACAAATTTATGCAGGGTTTTTTCTCTAATTTCCTACTCTCAGAGAAGATCTCAGCAAACTGGTTCCAAGCCAAGACTTTTTCCAACAGAAACAAATCCCAACACTTCCTGGGAAGCTGTTCCTTCCAACAAATACGACAGAAATTGCTAGAAACTGGGAGTGGGAGCACAATTCTGCTCTAGGATTGAAAGGTTGGTAGGGAAAATGATACCACAAGCATATTTCAGGAGATGCTCCAGTCAATCTGCCCCATGGTTATCCAATGAAATCTTGGGTTTGTGTCCTGTCGAGCTTCCTTCAAAAAGGAAAATTTTCATTGAATCTAAAATACTTCCCTGGAAGTTGGTAAAAACCAGGAGTAAATGAGTTTTGTGTATGGTTTTTAACCCACTAAATATGGAGCTGACATGTCTTGGATCCTGGAGAGAGGAGAATGGAACCTCCTGCATCCTCCTCCTTCCTCCAGAGTGGGATTCCAGATGCTGAGGAGTCCCCATCCAGGGGAAATGATGCTCCAAAGGGAAGGGGCAAAGTGCAACACCATAAAAAGGGATAGACATGAGAGAGTTTCTGCATATATTTATATATTCTAATTATATAGACACATATTATTATTTAAAATATATATTTATATGCATTTTAAATAGTGCAACTTATTTTTATCGATATATTGATATATTTTATATAACCACATATTATTTAAGATGTATCTCTAATTATTATGTATATTATATTATTATCTATAGCTATAGTTATAAATTTAACAGCTGTGTATCATTAATCCATAAATGTGTATGGATATTTATATGAATATCCACAGACAAATGTTAAAATTGCATATATTGCATATGGACATGATCCATAATTTATACCTACCAGTATGCACATATTAAATCATATTACATTTGCAATTTCAGTTATTTGATTAAAGCCATAATTGGGTTACTAATACCTATTTGATTATTAAGACTTTAATTAAGGCTAAGGAAAATTCTTAGTTTAACAGACAGATATGGCCCACAAGAAGGCAAGACAATCAGCCATAACATATAATCAGGTGACTATAAATAAACTTTATTAATACATTAAATATTATTAAATTAACATAGGTATCAAATTAAATTAATTATGTTATATAAAAATACCTATTTTTCAACATTTGTTCAAATCACTGCAAGAAAATACAAACAAAAGTAATTTAGGGGGAAGGAAGAGTAAATAAAACATAAAAGATTTAAGTGGTACATTATTAATTTAAAAAATACATTAAATTGGAGCTGAGAATAGAACATTGACATCCAACATGGCCATGCATGAATCCATGTGCACTTCTCCAATTTTTTCTACCATATCCCCTTTTATATTTCCTTCCTACCCCTGGAAAAATTACACTTCACTGTCTGTTTCAATAGATGAACATTATTCAAAAGACAGTTAAAATTATAAATAACCTAAATAATAAATACCCTAAATTCTACATCCTAAATTATCAATACTCTGTGCTTTTCCCCAGGATTCCGACTCCTTTAACACTCCAGCTTTCCAGCCTCACTCTTTCCAGGCAACACAAGGAGGCAGGGAATTGCCAGAGGTGGTGCTCAAGGTTCCAGAGCCGCAGAAGGGAGAACAAAACCATGTCCCAACCTTCAGACTGAGGAGGAAAAACACGGAGTAGGGAGATGCAGAAGTGGGAGTGTCCAGTCCTCGTGCTGCCAGGCAGGAATTACACTGGAGTTAACTGCATGCTCCAGGAAGGAAAACAAGAATCCAGAAAGAGGGAGAGAGAATCCTGGTCACGGGCTCTGCCTCGGCCTTCAAGCATCCAAAACTGAGATAAATTCCTGCAGCCCTACACCACTCACATTAAAGATGTTTTATTTAATACTAATCCTCCTTTAATTGATCAACATACTTCAGTATCCAGGAAAAAGAAGGCAAAAGGCTGAAGGAAACTGGGCACAAAGCCTTTTCCAAAGGAACAGGAAGGGGAAAACACTCCAAGGAACCGAGCACTGAACCCCAAATGTGCTCAGATTTGTGGGGGTTGTGAGGCTGGGGGGAGTCAGACCTCCCAGGGGATGGAGGGATGGAGCAGGAATGCCAGCTGGGAATTCATTCGCACGCCACCTTTAACTGCTTGGTT
Organism: Hirundo rustica; assembly: GCF_015227805.2. Lineage (NCBI taxonomy): Eukaryota > Metazoa > Chordata > Aves > Passeriformes > Hirundinidae > Hirundo > Hirundo rustica. Next base: position 4,515,054 of record NC_053457.1, read on the forward strand.
TCTGGGAATGGCCACCCTGCTCACATCCTAAGTTGGACAACACATGGATCCAGATTCCAGAGGATCTTCCTGCCAGGAGCTGGGCTGGATCTCCACAGGTTTTTTTAAGCCTCTCTGGAGTGCAGAACTGACAGGAATTTAATGGTGCGGTGTGAAGGGTGCTGTGATCACTGAGTGACCGCTCTGCAGTATCTCTTGTGTAGCCAGCTGGGATTGTTCAAGTCAAAATCCAAAAAGGGTGCTTTCCTACCACTGGAACTCCCTTTGGAGCATCTCTCATGTAACCAGGATGGATTATTCCCCTTCTAAATCAACGCATCCTTCTTTACTACCACTGCAACCCCTCTTTGGGGCGCCTCTCATGTCGCTCTTGTAGATTACCCAAGTCCTAAAGGTGCCAGAGGAAGTCAGGGCTGAGCTTCTCCGTGTTAAGGAAAGGGTTGCTTGCATCACTCAGACGGGAGTCCCTACCAGACTCCAACCCCAAACCACGGATAACGCCAGCAGCCCAACATCAATCCCTGCCCTGGCCACTCCAGCGAGGGGACGTGTCCCCTCTCCAAGGTGTCCCTTCCCTCACCCGCCAAGTCTTTATCAATCCTGGTGGATGAGAGCACCAGCACCTCCTGGCATCTTCCAGGCTTCATTCCCACTGTTTCCTGAAGGATCTGATTCTCCGTGAATGGGAAATTTATCATCCACAGCTCCCTCAGAACATACAAACCTGTCTCAGGACGTTTGGGTATTTAGGCTCACAATCTTTCCCTCACATCAAATTAGAACTATTTTGCAGCAGGAATTAATAAGCCCCAGATTACTTCTCTCCCATTATTTATTGTGGGAAGCCAGCTCACCACCCTCCCTTCCTCCAGCAAGGAAAAGGATACTTTGGATTGCAACTAATAATTAATAACAGGCAAATTAATAGCTAATAATAGATAAAATAAAGGGTGGAATAAACCACAGACCAATTTGCTGCTTATATTTCATACCAAACTCTCTATTTCTCACTCTATTTAAGCTAGAATTCAATTTAAGGAAAATACAGTTCTTAAACAATGCTCAAAAGGCTTTTCACTACAGGCTAAACCATAAGAGGTCAGGAAATTAAAGCAAAAAATTGTCCCAGTCATTGGTCAGGAGCTGACAGGTAAAAGGGTTTTAATTAATCCCTGGCCACTCTTTTAAATAGAATCTTTCCACCTCAGCGAGTTTCCCCTACCTAAAGTGTTTAAAATAAATAAACAGTGGCCAGTGACAAATCCCAGAGTGGAACCTGGCTCACAGAGCTCTGGCTAATGGCTGACAGCCCCTCCAAGGAGCAGCTGAAGGTCTGAGCACAACCCTCTTCTCTCAGCTCCTCCACCACCTGGACTGGCAAGGTCCAAGTCTGTTTTCCAAGGGTTTCCCACTTACCTTTGAGAGAGATTAAAAACTTGTTGAGGATCTCCATTCTGAATGAGGTATTTGATGGGGTCGCCCTCTCTATCGAAAGCCTTTAGGGAAGGAAAAAAGAGGATAAAATTCAGTGAGTGGCAAAGGTTCCTTCTCTTCTCCTCCATGCAGAAACTGGGGAATTAAGTTTGGATGAGACCAATCCCTGTTTCTAAGGCAACTCTGGTTATTGATGGGCTACTCTAGTTAAAGCCAAAGCACATCAGAATTCCTATGCTGCACAGAAATGACAATATCTGCAGGATAATAATTACGAGTAATTATTAGTAATTATCTAATTACAGCTAAATCCAGCAGCATGAGTGTGAAATTCAGGCTTTAACAATTTACTTCTATTTTTCGGTGGCTCCACACCGATTAGACTGAACTTTCAGTCTTCTTTCTTCCCGTTCTTCATTTCCACTTCCTATCTAGATCCCTCCTTCTGTTATTTTGTTAGGATCCCAATCTTTGGCTGATGCTCCAGTGAGTTCCAGCTGCAGCGCTCATCCTCCACAATAATTTGCTTTCTTGGGGGGTGAGGTGCGTGTGAAGATCAGGTTAAGACCTTTAAGAACACACATTGACAGCACCAAAATGAGGATATTCCACATACTAGGTGGGAAAAAAAAAATCTTTCAAAAGCTGCATAAACTACTTTTGATGTCTCTCCTGGTGCCACCCGAGGCCATTTCCTCTGGTCTAGAAGAGAACAGGCCAACCCCCACCTTGCTCCTGTCAAGCTGTTGTTGTGGACCACAATCAAGGGCTCCGTAGCTTTGAGATGACCACCTAAAAAGCAGTTTTTGAGATAAAAACCCAAGAAAAATAACAAAACCCACAACTCAAACACCCCTCAAAATTAAGAGCAGAAGCACAAACCATTTAAATGCGCAGGCAGAGCAGGGAATGCAGTAAGAAAACAACTTGGCTTAGTCAGATAAAAAAACAGGGGCTAAGTCAGATGGAAGGGATCAGCACAAAGAGTAAGAAAAACTAGATGAGGACAGCTGGAAAAAGTCAAGGCAAAACTGGAATAGAAACAGGAGAGAACACAAAGGATAACAAAGAAATGTTTAAGTTACAGAAGGAACCTTAGGAGTGGCTTGAAAAGTAGAAGGGATGATGTCGAAAAGGTCAAAGAGGTAAAACTGTTCCAGCTCCAAACTAAATTAATTGGGGCAAAACTTCAGCTGAGAGCTGGGCAAGAGTCAGGCAGAGAAGATGCTCAAGAACAGAGCCTCTTTGAATCAGCTGCTGGAGTCCAAGCCTGGTGAAGTCCAACCTGGTGTACAGAAGGGCTGGAGAAATCTCAAAGCCATCAGAGATTTTTTTTTTTTTTTGAGCACTCTCGGAGAACAAAAATGCTGGAGGGCAAACCCAAGGTCTGTCGTTCACAGAAGAATGAGACAGGAAATCACGCACCAAGCAGGTGGAGTGCAGTTCCCAGAAACCCACAAATATCCAAATTATTTGTAAGTTCCCTGCAATGGCAATATGCAGATGGATAACACAGAACAAAATTTCTCCAGAACAAAAGGATGCTGAAGCAATTTAATCTGATTTTCTAACAGGACAAGTCTCCTGAACGGGGCAGAAACTGTGGATCAATAAAGCAGCTGAGCCATGGTGAAGGCTTTTGTCACTGCTTGATGGGACATTTTCCCAAAGGAGTTCTGACAACACAGTCTCCAAATGGAGGGTGGGATTAAGCAAGAATTAAACCCATCATCAAAATTAAGGCCAGGCAGCAGTGGGTAGTGATAGTACTGACTCAGTTCTGCACGGCTGTGTACAGCTCTCCCAGCACTGATCAACATTCCCATCCACAACATCAGTGACAGACCGGGAAAATTGTTTATAAATTCCATGGGTGGCTCTGAGTGATGGGAGCCGTGGGTGGAATTTGGATCTCCTTGGCCTGACGATATGAACAGTCAGGATCCGAGCCAAGAACACAAAATGCTACAAACACTGGCGGCAGAGAGCGTGAGGAGCTGGCATCTCTGAGGACTGTCCTTGATCCTAAACCACCAGAATCCCATGGTTGCTCCCGTCTTTAGCCCTTTGTCCTCCTTTTACCTTCCTTGCAGGGCATCCTGCCCTCCCCTCACATTAAGTTGTCTCAGGGGTATCACTATGGTCTGCATTCTCTCGTAAAAACTCAGGGGCTCTCAGAAAGCCAGAAGATCAGAGACTGGCTGCCTTTGATTTCATTTTCTCCTTACCCCCACAGAAAATCCACCTTCAATCAACACACTTATAAAAAAAAAAAAAGGGGGAAAAGTTAATAATTGCTTTTAAAAACTCCTGCTTTCTTTAAAAGCAAAGAATACAAAGTTCTTATGTACAGAAGAAAACCACAGAAGGCAAGGGAGAAGAGCAACCTACTCCTGATTTTTTCCAGATCAATGGCATAGAGTGATTCCATAAATTGAACACGACAATTCCATGTTAGCTCCTTGTTCAGCACATAACTGGACCCTGCTAACAGCCCTATTTGTTCTGCAGGCTCCCAGAAAAAGGACAGCATTTGCATATTTTAATTAATAATGGCTCACGGAACATGAAGCCATAAATGCCTTCCAGGCATGCAATAAACTCTAACGTTTATTTACAAATTAATGCAGTGGAGATCATTTAATATTGCAATAATCTCAAATGTTGTTAATTAAAACACCAGTCAAGACCAACCAGGCGGGTTAGAAAATAAATAAGGGGATAAGAAAGAAATAAAGCCCTCCATCATCAGCATAAGAAATTTTAATGGACAAGAAAAAAAGGCAATTTTATTTTTCCAAAGTCTAATGGCCAAATTAAAAGCAGCTACATTTGCATCGTTACTGACCCTAATGTCTTGCAGATCTTCAGATTTGGTAATTTGGGAATACCTGAAAAATGTTGCTGGCTCTCTCCAGCATTTTGTAACCCTCCTGCTGTAGGCAGAACTACCAAATTATTACTAAGAGAGAGCCATAATTTCTTAATCTGCACCCGCCCAGACACTGATTGGATTGATAAGACTCAGGAAAAGAAACATCAGTGTGAAAATTTACACAGGAAAACACTTGTTCAATATTTGAGGCCTGGGGATCTTCCGTATCATCAATGGAACACAGGCAATACCTTAAGGCACTGCTAGAATTCCACAAAACACAAAGCAGGGCGCCTAACTGGGAACTTTCTGTTGCCTGGAAAAGGCAGCACAAGATTTCAGAAGCTTAAATACTGAGTTTATGAATGTTTAAACTGTCCTGGTGGATTTTAAACAGCAGGGAATAAGGGAAGATGAAAACAGAAATGTGCTGCACACAGGAGAAGCCCTTCAATACTGATGGAGGTTCTAATGCAGGACGAGGGAGCTGGACTTGGAATTGGGTTGGGAGGAATCCTCGAAGCCCATCCAGTGCCACCCCTGCCATGGGCAGGGACACCTTCTGCTGTCCCAGGCTGATCCAAGCTCGAAACCTGGCTTTGGACACTGCCAGGGATCCAGGGGCAGCCACAGCTGCTCTGGGCACCCTGTGCCAGGGCCTGCCCACCCTGCCAGGGAACAATTCCTTCCCAATACCCCACCCATCCCTGCCCTCTGGCAGTGGGAAGCCATTCCCTGTGTCTGGGCACTCCAGACCCTTATAAAAAGCCCCTCTCCATCTCCTCCGGTTGAGGACTACCAGACCTAACAAGAGATACAGTCCTGGACTAACCACCAAAGCTAAAGCCAAGTATATTTGGGATTTAACAATCAAGTGTTTTTCATAAAACACAGGATCTCTGAGGCTGGAAAATCCCTCCCAGCCCATGCAGTCCCAGCTGTGCCCCATGCCCACCTTGTCCCCAGCCCGGAGCACTCAGTGCCACCTCCAGCCCTTCCTCGGACACCTCCAGCCATGGGCACTGCAAACCTCCCTGGGCAGCCCCTGCCAAGGCCTGAGCACCCTTTCCATGGAGAAATTCCTGCCCATGTCCAACCTGAGCCTCCCCTGGCACAGCCTGAGGCCGTTTCCCCTTGTCCTGTCCCTGTTCCCTGGCAGCAGAGCCCGACCCCCCCTGGCTGTCCCCTCCTGTCAGGAGTTGTGCAGAGCCACAAGGTTCCCCCTGAGCCTCCTTTTCTCCAGGCTCAGCCCCTTTCCCAGCTCCCTCAGCCCCTCCTGGGGCTCCAGCCCCTTCCCCAGCTCCGTTCCCTGCCCTGGGCACGCTCCAGCCCCTCCAGGGCTCTCTGGCCAGAAGGGCCAGAACTGAACACAGCTCTCGAGGTCCCTCAGCAGGGCCAGCCCAGAATGGGCTGTTTGAGGTTTAGTGAAACATTAAAGCAGATTATTCCATCGGAGCTTCAGTTTCGAATCATATTTAAATCCCATTAAATCCTTCAATACTAAAACCTGCCAAGAGGTTTTCTGCCTCCAAAGATCCCTCAGGCCCTCAGCCACAGTTTCCAGCACCTGTCAAGGAAATACAAATGTTTCTGTTTCTCAGCATGTTCCTGGCTCCTGTTCCTCTTTGGGGCTTCCAACCCCGAGTGTCTCTCATGGGGGAGGAGAAGGCTCCTGAACAGCCTGGCCCTTCCACTCCTCCCTCCCTGAAGGCACCACAGATGTGCCAGGAGTTAATTGGCAGCACTGAGCTAAATTAGTCATCCTCCCTCAGCACAGGTGACTGTATCAGCTTAACCAGCCAAAATAATCCCAGTCTTGCAGCGGGAAACCATTTTAGCAGGAGCTTTCCCATCCACCTGCTTCAGTGAGTTAATTAGAGCTCCTTTATTTCACTACCACTAAACACAGCATTAAGTAAGCTCCTGGTCCCTCAAAAACAAAACAAACAAAAAACACACAAAAAAACCAAAACAAAAAAACACCCCAAAAAAACCAAAACAAAAAAACAACAACCAAAAAACCCCCCCAAACCCCCCCTCCCAAACAACAACAACAACAAAAACAACCCCAAAAACACACACACACACAAAAAAACCAAACCAAACCAAACCAAAAAAACAACAACCCACAATAAAGAGTTGCTATTTATCTCCCTATTTTGCACAGCTGGTTTTTGGGCAGAACACAATACAGTAACTAAGGAACAGTAAATAAGTGAGGAGAGAACTGATTTGATAACCACTTGCACAACAAGGGGACGTCTGGTCCTGGTGCAAGAGGATGGGGGAGGTTCCTGCTCCTGGACCTGGCCAGAAGCTGATCCCATTGTACAAGGTGCCCCTAATCCTGGGCTGGGCAGCACTGGGATCTCAGCCTGTTGTTACACACACCAAAGTGCTAAAAATATCCTCAGGCATTTTTTCAAAAATGACAGGCTAGGGAAGGCAAATTGCCAAAAATCCTGCTGAAATTCCCCACAAATGAGGTGCTGAAGCTCCTCTGCTCTGCTGGCAAATATAGAGAGAGATTTTAATGCAAGAAATCACAGGCCTTTCAAGTTTCCAGCCACTCATAGAATTTTTTTCTAATATAATTATCACAGAATCCCAGAACGGTTTGGATTGGAAGGGACCTTAAATCCCATCCAGTCCCACCCCCTGCCATGTCAAGGAGAACTTCCACTGTCCCAGGCTGCTCCAAGTCCCATCGAGCCTGGCCTTGGACACTGCCAGGGATCAGGGGGCAGCCACAGCTGCTCTGGGCAGTGCCATTTGCAGCCTATAGCATTTTTTACAATATTTAAATCAAAAAAGAAGTAACAGGAATAGCCAAGCAAGCTCTCTTTCTCTACAGTCCATGTAAAAGTCAAAATGAAATAATTTTCAATTCCTTTGAACTGCCCCTTTCCCCCTGGATGCAAGGACTGGCTTGTGCATGGCATGGATGCAGCGGGCAGGAAGCTGGGGAAGGTCTCACCCCCCTCAGGAGTCCCAGGGAAGCCTCTGTACCTGCAGGTTTAGCAGAACGGCACCGATCCTCATGGCCTCGCTGACTTCCAGGCTGTACATCAGCTGCGGGAAGCGCGGGGGGCTCTGGTTGTTGGGAGGCAGCACCTCGATGTAAACAGTGGTGATGGAGCTCCTGCAGAGCAAGGGGGGGGAAAACCAGTCCAAACCAGTCAAGGCCAATCAAAACCAGTCCAAACCAGCCGGAATCAATAAATCCAATCCAGAAGGCAACCCACAGTGGCTGCTTTACACACTGTGTGTTCTTGTTAACAGCCTCCCTTTGCTCCTCTAAAAGCTTCAGGACATATTTTTCCTTCTGGATCAAAAGGAAAGCAGGCTGCCACATGAACAGGAAGAAAAGCTCAATTTCTCCCAAAGCAGCCCAAAGTGGTGATCTTTCAAAAACAGAGCAGTGAGGTATCAGTGCACACTCCACAAACAAACAGCTCCCAATGCGCCGTGTGCTCTGCGGGAGCAGCACAAATTCCAAGCTGGGAACTGCTCCTGCCACGCACAACAGCCACCCCTGAAGCATCCCTGCTGGCAGTCAGTTTGCTTCCTTCCCTTGGAAAAGAGGGAGCAGGGAATGCTGGCAGGGAGGATAATGCTGGGAGAAGAGATGCACACAACTCTGTGAGGCTGCTGCCGTGCTGTGGGTCAATAATGCCCACTTCAGTGCAATAAATCCCATTTCAGAGCAGTGGCAATGCAGGAGGCTGCAAATCCCTGGCAAAACCCTTCAGCTGCACTGAATCCCTGTCTCAAACAGACTGCAAACAGCATTCCAGGTGGAATACTGGAGGTTCTTTGGGACACTGACATTGAAGACCCTGCACAGACCATCCTGTAAACCTACTTGATATCCAACAGCCTCAACTTGAGGAAGGGAGCCAGGAGACCCGCAGGGGATGGGAGATTAAAAATCTGACTTAAAGGGATCTTCCCCTTGCCTTTCTGCTCCATTATCCCACTCGTCTTCCCTCCTGGATGTCAGCACAGCATCCCCATCCCAGAACAAAACACTGAGAAGGGCAAGTGCTGTGCTGCACGGTGTAGCTTTTCCCCCTTGGTCAAAGCTGACAAATCTCAGCTCTTAGGGCTGCATGAAAGAAACCAAAGGGATTTGTCCCAGTTTTTTGGAGGCAGAGCAGGAAGAAGGAGAGAGAAGAAAAATCATGACCTCAAAGAGCTGCTTCTTGCAGGTAATAGCAAACTCTAGAGCTTTTTTAGAGGGTCTTACCCAAAATTACCAATCATTTATTGCTAAAACAGCTGCTGTATTAACTGAGAGAGCTCATTTAATATGAAAACAACATGTTACTGATCAATATTTTTAATTAGTGGCCCAAAATTGTGGCCAAGCAGTCACCACTGTGCTGTCAATGTTTCCCATTGCCCTTTCCCAGAAGGTTTTGCAGGTCTAGGTCATTGCAGCAATGCCAGGGCTGAGAGCAAGTGTTGAGGACTGTCACACTCCCCCTGGCCATGCTCCAGGATAAGAAACTGCCCAGAAGGACAAATCACACCCCCAGGGAAGGGACTCTGCCCCTCAGGGCACATCCACACACACAGTGACAGGATTCCCGCTGCCAGAGGGTCAGGGCTGGATGGGATATTGGGCACGAATTGTTCCCTGTGAGGGTGGGCAGGCCCTGGCACAGGGTGCCCAGAGCAGCTGTGGCTGCCCCTGGATCCCTGGCAGTGCCCAAGGCCAGGTTGGACTTCGGGGCTTGGAGCAGCCTGGGTCAGTGGGAGCTGCCCCTGCCCTGGGACTGGAGGGTTTTAAGGTCTCTCCCAGCCCAAACTATTCTGGGATTCTCGGAATAGAAAGCAGATTTTCTTCAAATATTTAAGGCAAAATCACAGAAGTAAAGCACTAACAGTCTGCAAGCTAAAAGCACTCTCGTATTAAAGGGCTTTTTTTTTGCAATTCCAATCAGTTTTTTATTAACACCTTGCATTTTTCCCCCATGTCTTTTGTGTAAGTTATAGCTCAGTTAAAGAGTGGGCAAATTCTCCTTGGCATGGGAAAGGGGAAGGAGTTGGAGCTGAGCCAAACACTGCAGCTGATGTTTGTAGGTGGATACACAGAGACCAGCACAGCATTTGGGAACTGCGGAGAGCTCCCAAAATCACTCCAGGATGGAAAACCAGCTTTTGTGCCCCACCAGCTGATTGAAAGTCACCTGCATCCCCATCTCTGCTTAAATTACCCCCATATGGAATAATAGAATTGTTTGGGTTGGAAAGGACCTTAAACTCATCCAGTGCCACCCACCTTCCACTGTCCCAGGCTGCTCCAAGCCCCGAAGTCCAACCTGGCCTTGGACACTGCCAGGGATCCAGGAACAGCCAGAGCTGCTCTGGGCAATGATAAAATCTATGATGAATGGATTTCCATCCATGTGGATCGATCTATCTTGACCTGATCCAGCAGAATCCTGTATCACCATGTGATTGTGAAAAGCTTAAAGTCTGACCTGAAACGGCTTGGTTTTACAAATGTTGTAATTTATTTTTTTTTTTTTTCCCCAAAAATAGAAATTGTTCTGCTTCAATAAAGGAGTGGGCTGTGCAGGGAAGGGGTGAAATCTCCAGCCCTGGAAAGTTTCAAGAAACAACTGGACGTGGCACTTGCTGTGGTTTAGTTGACAAGGTTGAACTTGATGATCTTGGAGGTGTTTTCCAACCTTAACGATTCCACGATATCTCAATAACTTACATAAATAATTATAATGAATAATAATCAACTCCCAAATCTCAGCTGGGGCACAGCCACCCACTAACGTTTTTAAATGTCATTCCATGCAAAAAAACCCCAACAAACCTATGCAGAATTCCGAATTCCAATCTAAATTTGTGTTCACAAAGGCTGCAGAGCTCCAGTTCCTGAGCCAGATTCAGTGGTTGGGTTTTGCTTTGTGCATACGCAAGGGGGAAACTGAAATCCAGCCATTTCCAGGTGACTTTGGTTATTCTGGCAGAGCTTTTCACTTCTTATTTATCTTGAAGACATTTTCAGAGGAGGAAGCACAGGCTCCTGACCCCCATCCTCAGACATGCATGATGTTTAGGCAACACAAAGATTTCTCCAGCACAAAAGGAGCTGACGGCAATCAGAGCGTAGTGTGGGGCCACACCATGGGGATCTCAGACTCTCTGAAGGGGAATTACTGATTTTTGGCTTTCACTCTGAAGTACTACACAAAATAAATGCATAATTGTCCTCAATTTCCTCCTCAGCACTACCAGCAGCCTACTACCAACTTGAGAGAGTTTATCAAAAAAGCAAGCAGGAGGAAAAAGAGAGTGAAATTCAACCAGGGGACAGCTACCAGATGTTAATTTTATGAACAACTTAGCAAGTTGAATGGACAGTAATTATAAAATATGTGCACAACAGCATGAGCTGCGCTCTTGGAGACATGATACAAGCAGCAGGTCCTGAGGAAAATCCAGTTACTGAAATCCTACTCTTGTATTTTCTTTCCTTCTTACATTTCCCATTTGCAGAAGAGGTTTTCACTTTACAGTTTTGAGAGGTGTAAATGCTGGAACCTCCTGTCGTGCTGTTTGGTCAAGGAGGTTGTCACATTATCAATACCAGGCCCAGAACATGAGAGACATTTTTCTGCTCCCTCCACACCTTCATGAAATGACATTTTGGCACAACTGCCACGTTTAAAAGGCAAGCTCCACAGAAACAGGCAAGCAGGGCTTGATACTCCCTTTGCTGGTTTGTGAACTTGTAGATCATAGAATGGTTTGGGTTAAAAGGGACCTTAAAGGTGATGATGTTCCCCTCCCCACCTAAATCCTAAATTTGCAGTCTGCCCTTTTTCAGCTGGAGTACAACAGAGATAAATCTACCCTTAGGAATTTTGGTGTTAGTGGGGACACTGCACACCCTACACCTGGAGAGGGTCTCCAGCTCAGCAACCCCACTCTTTAGGATCCTTTGAACAAAAAGCATCTCCCTTCTCACTTGCTTTCTTCTTTCCATCCCTTCACCTCAATGAACGAATGGATGTGCACAGTGACAGCACAGCTGGGAACTTGTGGGCATCGGCCTGGCAGGGGCACAGGGCCAGCCAGACCTCGGCCTCAAGACCTGGGAGGCATTTGTTTAACTTAAGGTGAGACAGAGATCTCCTCCCAGGTGACTTTGCTGTTATGATGTCAATGAACCCAAGTCCTGCTCCCCTCTTGGTTACCCCTGTTCCATATTTTGTCATGTTTCTAGAACCCTCTAACCCCCAAGCCTATGTATTGCCACTCCTCCCTCACTTCTGGTCTTTGGTGTTTTGTCTTTACAGCGTGCTGTTTCTGGGCACTGTCCCTTTTTTTTCCCCCAGTAAAGCGAATTTTCTTTTTCAGACACACCATTGCACCCGCTCCTTCTTTGGTGCGACGTTTTCCCGGAATACCAGGGAACCTGAGAGACGCGTCGCAGCCACCCTCACTGCGACAGGAACTTTTAAATAACAGCAGGCAAACGCGATCACAAAAACCCAGTGCTGTAAGGGAGACATCATTAGGGGCCACAAAGGGCAAGAATTCCACTGTGCCACTCTTCCAGAACAGAGGCATGGAATGGTACCCCAGCGTGGATTACAGACACGGAGTAACGCATCTGATGCTAGCGGATGAATTAATTACCTTCTCTGCGCAGGGGGGGCACTGTCAGATGCTCTGACGGTGAGGGCGTAGGCGCGCCCCACAGCCAGCGCCACTCCCGGGGCGATGGTGATCAGGCCCGTCTGCTCGTTGATGGCGAAGTGCCCCTGATCCCCAGCCAGGATTTCATACACTATCTGGCCGTTGGCTCCCTCGTCCGCATCCACGGCCGTCAGCTGCAAGGCAGAACCACAGGGTCAGCACGCGGCCGCTTCCACAGGCTCTGGGAAGGAGACCCAGGAGGAGGAGAGAGAGGGGAACTCGAACATCGGGAATACCCGCAGGAATCTCTAAGCACTTCACAACAAAGATACAGATGAAATGAAGAGTAATAGGTGTAAAAACATCACGAAGCAGGGAAAACTGCTGCTAAATACTTAAGCCACTTATTTTAAGATACTAATTAAGAAACCTGATTTAGACCAAGTGTATTCTCTGTGGGTTGGAATATATAAGACTTTCTACAAAAGGAGAAGAGAGAAGAAGACATTTTTTTTGAGCAGCAATAGTAACAAGAAGATTGTGTTTATTGATTTCTCATCCCTCTCTTCACTTTTCCTGGTGACAGCCCTGGTAGTGCCAGGAAGTCTCACATCCAGGCCTGGCATAGCAAGCCCTCCTCATGCAGAGCTGCGGAACAATGTTTGTATTAATATGCACCTACGGCTATGGCAGCTATTCCCATATGCATACACACTTGGAATAATGGAATCATTCAGGGTGGAAAAGCCCTCTAAGATGGCTGAGTCCAACTGGTAACCCAGCACTGCCAAGACCACCACTAACCCATGTTCCCAAGTGCCACGTTGTCTTTAAATCCCTTGAGAAAAATCTAAAGCCTGGCATTAGACCCAAATTCTAATGCTCAACATAATGAAATGAAGGGGTTCTTCTCTTCCCCCTGGGAAAGGCAGTGGGTTTATCCTCTTTCTGTAGTGAGCCAGGCTAAATCAAACACACACTCAGGCAGGAATTAGAGCCCAGGGAATATATTTGCTTTCAGTGAATCAGGGAAGAAAATCCCAGAGTGGTTTTGGTTGGAACGACCTTAAAGCAAGCTCATCCCGTTCCAACCCCTGCTGTGGGCAGGGACACTTTCCACTATTCCAGGTTGCTCCAAGCCCTGTTCAACCTGTCCTTGCTGTTTCTTCCTCCTTTAGGAGTTGTTGTGCTGATACACAGGTTCCTCAACTGACTTTTCACTCTGTAGGACAACATTCCATCAAACAGCATAAGGAATGACATAGAGTGGTCTGAGCAGCACTGGAACATCCAGGAGGCCATAGCATCCAGCTGTGAATCCAGCTGCCAACAGCTGGCAGTGGAAGTTACATGCAATGACGGCACCATGGGGTCCTCTACTGCTCCCAGCTCCAGGCGAGCAGTGGGAGGTGGGGAATGGGAAAGGGCACCAGCAGGGGTGACAGCAGAGCTTTCCTGGCATGTCCAAAGTAATCCCAGTCTCAGGAGGGATCCCTGCAGAGATCCTGATGTGAGGAAGAAAAAGAAGAGACACAACTTCTTCAAAGGTCTCTGCCTTGGCTTTGCTGACACAAACACTCCTGCCCTGGGGCAGCAGGGATGGAGGATGGGAGCACTGGGTGCCAGCGGTGACGGAAAACCTTGGAAGCGACTGCGAGGCCAAGGGCAGGATCAACAGCCATTCCCTGAGGCAAGGCCAGCTGAACAGCAGCCTCAGCCTCTGGGACCCTCTTGTCACCCTGTGACACCCTGAGCCAGGGACAGGAACTCCCTGATGGTCCTGCCATGCTATGAGAGGAAATCCTCTATCGATCAAAGCAGCATCACATCAACTTCAGCAGCTCACAGCCCACACAGCACCACCCAAGGCTGCGAAACCAGCACCCTAAACTGCCAAATCACCACCTAAAACTGCCAAATCACCACCCAAAAGTGCCAAAGCACCACCCAAAAGTGCCAAAACACCACCCAAAACTGCTAAATCACCACCCAAAACTGCCAAACACCTAAAATTGCCAAACCACCACCTACAACTGCCAAAGAAACACCCAAAACTGCCAAACCACCACCCACAGCTCCCAAACATCTAAAACTGTCAAACCACCACCCAAAACTGCCAAACACCACCTCGGACTAGCAAAACACCTTCGCCCAAGGATGGCTAAAAATTTGGAAGAGCAGGAACCAAATCTTGCCACTAAAACAAGAACAAACCCCAAAGCTGAGTTAATCCTATTTACATACAACATTAAGCACCAAGGGGAGGATGTGAACTATGGAATCCTGGAATGGTTTGGGTTGGAAGAGACTTTAAAGCTCATCCAGTTCCATGGGCAGTACCACTGTACCAGGCTGCTCAGAAGCGCATCCAACCTGGCCTCAGACACTTCCAGGGAAAAACTCAGGGATCTAAATAGTCCCGAAAATAATCTTGATCCTTTATGCACAGAGGCTCAGTGAAACACAAAATTTCATTTAGAAAGTCATAAATATTCTTCAAACCAAGAATTAAGCCTACAATAGCTTTAAAAAAGAATCTTAATCCATCTCCTATAGCATTTTGGGAAACATTGTATAGTGAACATAAAATAAATCCTTGAAATGCCCCAAAAATCACGGAACAGAGCTCATCTTCTCTTAAGAATTTAAAAAAAAAAAAAAAAAAAAAAAAAAAAAAAAAAAAAAAAAATTTTTTTTTAACCTACCTCATTCTCTATTTTCTTTTGGATTCTGAAGGAGCCAACCTATGACAAATGCAATTTAATCACTTGTTCTATAGCTTCTATACACACCTGGGTGTGTTAACTAACCTTGCAGAGAATAATTATCCATCCAAATGACAGAGCTGTAAAAACCTTGTCTCCTGAACTCCAAAAGTAACACACACACACACACACACACACACAAAGAAGATAAATAAAGTCTTTATGCAAAATACGGGGTCCTGAGGATTTAATGACAGGATTTGGAATCGGGCCAGTTTTTACTGTGACGACATGAAAAGGGAAAATTAATTGTCTACACAAGCACAGAGATTAAGGTTAATTAAATCTAAAAATATGGAATGCTTGGAAAGATAAGTGATTTGAAAAACATTTTTGGGGCAAAACCAGGAATCAAACCTGGGATTAAATAGAATTAAAGCTTAACTGCTGCCATAATATATGATTCCAGAAATCCAATCTCCAGCTGTCCCAGCCCGATAGAGCTCCATAGTTAACAAGATTTAAAAAACAGGGGGTAAAATGTAAAGAGAGAAGAACAAAACAAGGTTTTATTTACTCTCCTAAGAAATTTTCATCCATCAGGATCAGATACGTTGCATCAACATTTAATGTACTGGAAGTTTGGCAAAACAGGTGTGGATTCTGCTACAGCAAGAAGTGGTTTCCTTGGGAGGAAAATAAGGTTAGGGCATGATTTTTTGGGAGGAAAGGGAGATTTAGGGGAGGTTATCTTGGGAGGAAGGGGAGATTTAGGAGTGATTTTCTTGGGAGGAAAAGGAGTTTTAGGAGTGTTTTTGTTGGGAGGAAAAGGAGGTTTAGAAGGATGGCCTTAAGCTTACAAAGACATAATCATGGTTATGGTATAAACCCTGCTCGGACTCATTTCATTACCGGAGGAAACTGGGCTTCAATGACTTGGAACCTTCCCACAGCAACATCTGTGGTCACCTGGCCCTGGACAGATAACTCCCAGCAGCTTTCACCAGATTCAGTGTGATGGAAGAATTCCAGGATTGTTCTGGAGATATTCCTGAACTCGAGTCAACTGCACACAAGGATCTCTGAGTAGGTTAAAATACTTTTTCATTATCTCCTTCAGACATTTCATCGAGCCTCAATCCATCATTTTTCCTTGAGTCTGCAGGGACATTGACTGAGCGATGCAAACACAGCCTGGTTTTGTTTTCTCTCTCTGCTAATCAGGTTTGCTTTGGAGGCGGCAATTAATTACCTGATGGGCAGAAGGCAAAAGGTTGCAAATAAACATGTAAATAAAAAAGATGAAGTGGGGTTTGGAGATGACTTTTATGAGGACTGTTGTAGGGAAACATTCAGGAGTGGTCAGGCATTGAACAGGTCAAGGCTGCTCAAGGAACGTCTGGAAAACACTCGCAGGGATGCACAGGGTGGGATTATTGGAGTGGCTGGATCCACCAGGTTCGGATCCATGATCCCTGTGGGTCTCTTCCAGCTGTGGATACTCCATGATCTTAAGATTTCTCTTAAACTGTCCTGCTCTTTTATGGCACAATGCAGGTTTAAGAGCTGTAAATCAAAAGCTTAGGCTAAGCTGGGGCAGGACCTTAAAAATTAATTTGTACTGGTGCTATCAGACAAAATTGTTTCAGTGAGGAACAGGGAACTGATCCCCTGAGTATTTTATTTTCCATTTTCAATCAGGGAATTATTAATTGTTCTTAGAAGAGACCCCTCGAATGTGAGTCATGCCACTGCACCAGGAAATTAGTGAGTAATTAAGATGTGTAGATAACTTGAGGTAGGATGCAAGAAGAGCAAAACTGGGATTGCTCAGCCTGGGGAAGAAAAGCTTCAGGGTGACCTCACTGTGACCTTCCAGGACATGAAGGAGCTCCAAGAGAGCTGCAGAGGGACTTGGAACAACAGCCTGGAGTGCCAGGACAAGGGGAATGGCTTCCCACTGCCAGAGGGCAGGGCTGGATGGGATATTGGGAAGGAATTGTTCCCTGGCAGGGTGGGCAGGCCCTGGCACAGGGTTCCCAGAGCAGCTGTGGCTGCCCCTGGATCCCTGGCAGTGCCCAAGGCCAGGTTGGACTTTGGGGCTTGGAGCAGCCTGGGACAGTGGAAGGTGTCCCTGCCCATGGCAGGGGTGGCACTGGATGGGCTTTAAGGTCTCTTCCAATCCAAAACCATTCCATGATTCCATAAATTACATGTAAGGCCAGTCCACAAGTTTTCCAGTAAAGACAAAATACAAAAAATCTTCTCATGGGCCAAGATTTAGGTGAATAATACTTTTTGCCACCCTCTGTCCCTTCCCAGCTCTCTCATCTTCCTGCTCAATACTCCCCATTCGCTGCATCCTGAATATAAAAATGAGAGATGTCTAAAGAAAAAAGTGGATTTAAATTATTGAGATGGAATTTTGTTGCACCACTGCTGGAAACTCCACCCATCAATGTGTAACTCATTTCAATATCTGAGTCACAGCAGTGGAAAAATGGAAAGCCGGGCAGCAAAAATATAACAACATAAAAAAGATGGAATTAAGCACTTTACTAGGCTTACTGTTAATAATCTTTCTAGTGACAGTTATTATTTACCACATTTAAGTGTTTTAAAGGGCAGATTTCTCAAGTGAGAAACTCTCAGGGAGCACAATAAAATACCTATGAAAGGAGAAGGAACAATGAGAAATTTCAGGCTGAAAGGTGTGAAATACACAGACATTTAAACTTAACTCTCCTCAACCAAGGCCTGAAAAAAAATCACAGGTACTGAGACCAGACAACTGAAATAAAAATAAAACCTGTTTTTTGTCACTTCTCTGAAAGGTTAACAGGGAAACAAGGAAAATTCCTTGGCCTAACCATCCAGGCAGAAAGGAAAAAATGGAGGGCAAAATTGAATTCTGCTTTCAATTTATATATTTGCCTGCTATTTGTGGTTATTTTCAAGCAGAACCTAAGAATTTTTAAATTTCCTTTATTTTTAAGAGCGTACCAGACAGCAAACACAAGTTTGCTTAAAAGGTATTATGTTTTAGGGCTTTTTTCATGAGTAAAATCAAAACAATGTCCCACAAAATGGAGCAGCAAGAAAGCACAAACTGAGGTTATTTGTCCAATTTATTTGTACATTTTCCTGCAACTGCACTCTGGAAAATAATACGAGAAATGTAAGACTATTACCCTAAGGATAATAAAACCCAAGTGGCTGAAAATCAGTCTGATTATTATAGATGGTTTTTAGACTGTCCAGATGCTCTGAGGTCAATGTTCTTTTTCTAACCCGCTTTCTCTGATCAGACAAAGTGGTTTTATGAACTAATTCTCCTCTGGGAGCTATCAGAGATGAGCATCCTCTCCCAGCAGAGGATCCCAAAGGATCCTAACCCCAAGAGGGAGGGTGGGGCACAAGGTGATTCTGCTCTTCATGCAGACGACGAGATGAGTGCCCCTCGAAATCACTGCGTCAGGGTTCAAAAGGATGGGAAAGAAAGGCCAGTTTGGCCTTTGAGAAGGTCTGCATAAAGCCTTGATATATATGAAGTGTATGTGTGTGTGTGTGTGTGTGTGTGTGTGTGTGTGTGTGTGTGTGTATATATATATATATATATATATAGGTATTTTATATCTAAAGATTGAACAACCTACCAAATAGTGCAGCTGCCCAAAATCCTTATCATGGAGTGGTTTGGATTGGGAGGGACCTCAAAGCCCATCCAGTGCCACCCCTGCCATGGGCAGGGACACCTTCCACTGTCCCAGGCTGCTCCAAGCCCCAAAATCTAACCTGGCCTTGGACACTGCCAGGGATCCAGGGGCAGCCACAGCTGCTCTGGGCACCCTGTGCCAGGGCCTGCCCACCCTCCTAGGGAACAATTCCTTCCCAGTCTCCCATCCAGCCCTACCTTCTGGCAGTGGGAAGTTATTCCCTGTGTGCTGTCCCTCCATCCCTTGTCCCAAGTCTCTCTGCAGCTCTCCTGGAGCCCCTTCCAGCCCCGGAAGGTCACAAATGGCTCTCACAAAAATTTCTCCTCTCCAGGCTGAACAATGCCAGCTCTCCCAGCCTTTCCTCCCAGCAGAGCTGCTCCATCCCTCTGATCATCCTGGTGCCTCCCCTGGACTCTCTCCAACAGCTCCAAATCCTTCCTGTGCTGGGCCCTCTTTATTTCTGGCATCTTCAGTCCACTGAAATCCTTAGACCTGACCCTCAGCTCAGCCAGGTAATTGAGAAACTCAGACCATCTGGTAATGTGGGATGGGTTAAAAACAACTCCTCTCCCAAACCAGCCAGAATTTTCTACCTTCCCCCTCTGAGCAGATTATAAACTCAGAAAACCTGGAAGGAGCCATGCTGCTGACTGTGCAGACAGAAGCATGGATTTGGGAAAACCTCACTCTTGGAATTTAAATTTGTTTTAGCAGAGTTGAGCTAAAGGCCTAACTTCCCCATTATTCTTTTCCCAAATAACCTGTTTTGGCTTAGTTTTCCTAAGAAATGTGTCCTCCTGCTCTTAGAAAGCCTCCAGGCTGGGAATGTGTTTGCAGCTGCAGCACCAGGATGTGTTTGGGAGCTGGAGAGCAGCACCTTCCCTCTGAGGACAGAAACACTTCAGCAGCGTCAGACAAGCCCACGAGCTGCTCTCCTCCATCTCAGGTAGCATTAACAAACCTCAGGCAGCTCAGAGCATCCTCAAGGCCAACTCTGAGCAGAAAACATTATTTTTACCCAGAAGAAATCTCATTTAGCAACATTTTCTGCCTCATGCTCCCTGCCTCCTTCAGGACAACAGTGTTTGCTGTTGTGTTTTCACCCAGCCTTGTGCAGCGCTTTAAGGAATTTAACTATGCTTCAAACTTTTCTCTTTCCCTCCAATCTTGATGGCAATGCCCCTGTGGCTGTCCCTGATCGTTTTTAATCACCCAAACTGATGAGGGGACAAAACAACACAAAGGAAGAGCTCAAGATGCAAAGGCACAAGTGCAGCTCAGGAGGGACAGGAGGGGCATGGAACCATCTCCTCATCTCTGCTACACTCAAAGTAATTCCTGATTATGGGTCAGAAAATGGCATTTTATACTTAAGTCAGCTGATTAAATTTATTTTCCCAATATTCCCACTGCCTTCAACCACTCTGGAATGCCGCCAATGGCATCTGGACTGGCAGCACTCAGAGCAGGCCTGAGATCTTGGGGAAATTAGGCAAAAAAGAGCCTTTTTCCAATAATTTCAGTGTCACCAGGACTCATCTCCAGTCCTGCGCTAAAAAACAAATCAGTGCTGGCATAATTTAATTGAAACTGCTTCTCTCTGGGCCCGTGTTAAACCCATTTTTCAGTGCTCATTTGCTCTACAAACAAACTTGCTAAAACCAGCAGGTTTTCTGGCATGGGGAAACATTCCTGGTTATGTCCTTACTCCACTGCTTACCTGTTCTCCCAAAATGTTTTATCTCAATGTCCCTCTAAGGAAGGAGAATTTTCTTTTTCTTTTTTGAGTTCTTTCAGCTGAAATTTTTTTGTGGACCCTCAGAGGAAGCAGCTGATCTGCCGCTCTACAGCTAAAACAGGCCTGACATTCAGTACCAGCAATCTTGCACAGGTATTTAACTAATGAAGCGGATGGAGATACAAACACTTCATTTCTAGCTGGTTTCAGAGCATTTCCAACTTAGATGAAGTCGGCCACGTACTTCTAACAAAAAGTGAGTTTACAAAGGCAATAAAAGCCCTGAAATTACCTTTATGACGCCTTCCCCAGGCCTCATATCCGTATAGATCTTGACGCTGTAGGAAATGTTGGAGAAGGTCGGGGAATTATCATTGGCATCGATCACCAGGATGTTGACAGTCACTGGGACACTCTCCTGGACTCCATCAGAAGCTGTCATCTTCAGAAGGATAAAAAAAGCAGGGCAGGAATGTATTTTAATGCTGCGTTCTCCATAGAATTCCAAGAGGACTACAGTTCCAACAGGAGAAAATACAGCCCAAAATCAGCATTCGGTTTCTCTCTGCATTTACAATGACAGGAGAATTCAGAAGGGCTTGAGCCTGCTTGTGCAAGACTCGGGGCAAAAGCAAAGCAAACACATCCAAACCTTTCCAGTGTAGAAGTGAGAGGGAATAACTTGGAATTTCCCAGGGACGGGGCTGGGATAGGAGCTGTTGAGGTCATGGAGTCTCACCTGGCTATCACCACACCCAGGAGCTCTGTTAAACCTCTCAGACAACATGCTAAGGTGGGAATTACAGAGCTGGGGGGCTCTTCTTATTCCACAGAGGAAATCTGAGCTCTCCTTTCCAACGAAAACGGACGGAAAATAGGGAGGCACAGGCTGGGAACCCCTGCAGAAAAACTGGGTATGTCCACAGCCCATTTTCAAATTGCTAAGCAGTTCTCTCACAGCCTGAGGGAATATTAAATCCATTTAAGTGTTTTTCCCCCTCTTTCTTTATTTTATTTTATTTTTTTTTTAATACTGCTGGCTGTGCTGTCAGTCTTTTTCTTTTTTTTTTTTTTTTTATTTGGGACAGAAATAAAGCAAAAAAGCCCTAGACAAGGCTCATGTTCCTGGCTCCAGGGATGAGCGGAAAAAGGCAGTGAGAAAAGCAAGGCCAGGAATAAAAAGGAGGGCTCAGATCCTGCCATGGGATGAGGAGCAGGTGCTGGCAGGGGAATTTAAAATGCTCTCAGCCAACTCATCCTTCACTGCTCTCCTCCCTTTGGGCCGTTTTAAGACTTCCAAGGAAGCTGGAATTGATCCTTTCCCACCACGTGCTCCCAGCAGTGCCTGGAGAGTTTTCCAAGAGCTTTTAACTTACGGAGAAGGTGTAGAGCTGCTGGACCTCCCTGTCCACGGGCTGCAGCAGGGTGAGGTAGCGGGTGATGCCACTCTGAGTCACAGTGAAAAACGTGGTGTAGTCGTTCAGGAAGAGATGGAGCTGTGGATCCTTGGTCTTTCAACAATATCAAGGGGAAAAAAAAAAAATTTAGCATTTTATTATAAATTCAGAGGTACATTAAGTCTCCAATTACTCGCTGCAAGCGCTTGTTTTAGTTGAAACCTAAATAAGCACAAATGCGGTGACAAAAACTACAAAACTGTAAGGAAAAAAAAAAGGTAAAAAACCCCTCACTGCTGGTCTAAAAACCTAATCTTCTTGATGAAAAACATATTAAAAAAACCACCAGAGTGGGAAAATCCAATTGTAAACAAAACCCTGTATTGGTTTTAAATAAGTGTGCCTTTTCCCTCCCATTAAACAGTAATTTTTAAGCCAGACACAACTTTATATAAGAAATCAGATTCAAGCTTTTATCTTCACATTAAAACCCAAACGAGGCCAAACTTGATTAACAGAGCAATAGAACAGCTGGGCTGGTACAGGGAACAAAGAGAATGACACGTGGGGAAGCATCTCAGGAAACAGAGGCAGCTCAGGGCGGCTCTTTAGGTCCCAGAAAGAATCCAAACATATTGATGCAGAATTAGGAACCTCTCAGTCGATGGAGGAAAACATCATAAATGAACTGAAAAGTAACATTTTAAGGTAAAGAAAGGAAAAAAAGGCATTGTAAATTCACTCCTGGCTTCTTGAGGAGCTGGGTCACTCCTGATTTCCACCTCTTGCAAGGTGTTTTTGAGTCACTTAACTGATCAGACTCTACACGAGTTAAATTTTCAAACAAACTACATTTCTTTTTGTTGCCCACAGTACTCCAACAACTTTCTGTGTCCTTGTTTATAATCTGGTTAATTTAACCTGACCTCCTGCTGCTCTCACTCATGAATTAGTTTATTTCTGCTGGTAGGGGAATGCAAATTCCAGGAAAACGTGAAAGGCTGGGAGACAAGTCCTATAAAAGCTGCATTAAACTGCCCCCAGGAATGTGGAGATGAGGAACCAGAGGAGTGGTACCAGGAGTGACAGGAAATCCAGGATTTTTCCATCTGCTTTCCAAAATCATTCCACAAATCCCACTCATACAGAGGAGGAGGACATAGGGAGAACCAGATGAATAAAAGGAGAAAAGCGGAATTCAGAAAAAAAATCCCCAGAAGAGCATTACTTCTCTGAACACTTTCTGAATCTCCAAAGCTCTTCTGGAAGGGGCACTCCATTTGTGCCATTCCTGGAGGATTAAAACCCTTGGGAGCACAGGACAGGTCCCCAACCCACAGCCAACCCTGACCTGCACCAAGTGGCACCAGGACAGAGCAGCAGAACACCATGACAAAGAGAAACTCCTTTTAATGAGCCCAAATAAAGCCC
Source organism: Hirundo rustica (assembly GCF_015227805.2). Taxonomy (NCBI): domain Eukaryota; kingdom Metazoa; phylum Chordata; class Aves; order Passeriformes; family Hirundinidae; genus Hirundo; species Hirundo rustica. The sequence goes on from NC_053457.1 coordinate 4,538,018, forward strand.
AAAAAGCGAAGATTTCACTACTTAAATGAGAAAACATTCCAGGAAGCCATGGGAAAGAATCATCCAAGTGTTCTACACTAGTGGTTCCTCAGAGCCTAATGCTTTGCTGCAACTGCAGCTCCCAGGTAAATGAAAATTCATTTTACAGCCAGCAATGCAAACAGCAACCTCTTCATTCCAGGAAAACTTAGGGAAGGTAATTGCCCATAATTGTTCACTTTGTATACATTATAAAGTCACTTAAGTATTTAATTTGCAAAACCCGCAGTTAGTTTTGCAGTTCTTGCTTTCATGTCCTTCTGAACACTAATAAACAGCATTTTTTCCCTAATTTATTCCCGAGAAAAGCCAGTGATGGAGATCCCAAACCCTCCTGGAGTAATGTGCCCTATTCCTTTGCAATCCTTGTCTTAGAAATGTTCTCCTAATACAGAAGGTAATTGCCTTTACAGCAATCAATGCCTATTTTATCACCACCCAGGCATGTCAGAACCACAGAGCAATTTATTCCCTTCATCTGGAAAAGCATTGTTATGCTTGGACATTATTACCAGGGATATTTGACATTATTATATCAGGGATCTTGGCCATTATTATCCCATTTTATGCTGCCTGAAAAGTCAGCTTGACTTAAATGAACATTTCATGTGAGAGAGAACAACCCCAGCGACATTGCCAACACGATTTCCAATAATTTATTTTTTAAAATTATTTTATTTTGGGGCATGGATTTCAGCATTGTGATTTCTGGTGACATTACTGGGTCATGGAGACAAGGCTGGTCTCTGATAAACAGTTTAACATGGAATTTTAAGTAGAAAATTATCACAATCCACACAAAAGAGTTCCCATGCAACCCGCAAGGAGCATTTCAAGCACAGAGTTCAAACCTGAGGTATTTTTTAATTTAAAAAAGCACTTTTGTAATATTCAGGATGTCTCTGAAGACTTGTAATAATTCAATGAACATTAAGCAATCACAGTGTATGACTTTATGCCCTAAATTGGGTCCAATGTGTTTAAAGGGCTCTTTGCAGGCTTCACAAACCAAGGGACAGTCCCAGCCACAAACACCATCAGGGCATGGAGAAATGAGAGATGAAAGGGGGAAATAAAGGAAAAAAATCACACAATTAAACCCCAAAAAGGCGTTTTGCACACATAACACCCAATACCTACGGGGAAGGCACCGGGTGGGACCTACAAAGGAAAACAAAAAATGAACACAAGTGAGGAAAAACAAACCTGGGACTCAGGCACAGCAGAACGTTTGGGGGAGTCATGGTTACAGACAAAAATACCAATAAAATTAGACACACAAAATGCTGCAGTCAATAAACAAAGCCTGGGATCCTCTGTGCTCTGCTTGAAAAATCCGTGGAGAAATTACTGCATGGATGTGGATGTTCCATTCCTGCTGCCCCTCAAATCCCACCAGGGGTTATACCTCTGCCCAAAGCAAACAGTTTTCTAAAACTGATGAAGATGAAACCAAAATTATTCGGGATAATTATGAAATTGCCAAGACTGAGCAGACAAGGGTATTTATTCTGTGCGTGTTTTAACAACCCCCAAAGTGTTTTGGACAGGGTCTGTTTGGCTCTGAAGATCTCCAGGGCAGCCAGAACAAGTTCCAAGAGTATCCAAACTGCCCCGACTTCCTGATTCCACCACGGGCCCACCCCCTAAAAGCTGCAGTGATAAAAAAGACACTTTGATGGCACAACTGAGTTCTCCAACATTTTTCAAGTGGAGGATGACCGGCACTGTGAAAAATCTATTTTGTTGGAAAGGTGTTTCCAGCATCTGTCCTCTTCGTTTCTGGGTGAAAGGAGAAAATCTTTCCCACATTCACCTGGAAAATCTGAGATCCAGAGCTTTTCAGAGGGAAAGCAGGGGAGATTCTGTCTCCCTCACACAAGAAGGATGTGGATCTCTTGGAAGGAGTGCACAGAAGGCCGGGGAGGGGCTGGAGCCCCTCTGCTCTGGAGCCAGGCTGGGAGAGCTGGGGGTGCTCACCTGGAGAGGAGAAGGTTCCAGGGAGAGCTCAGAGCCCCTGCCGGGGCCTAAAGGGGCTCCAGGAGAGCTGAAGAGGGACTGGGGACAAGGGATGGAGGGACAGGACACAGGGAATGGCTTCCCACTGCCAGAGGGCAGGGCTGGATGGGATATTGGGAAGGAATTGCTCCCAGGGAGTGTCAGAAGGTGGAACCCATGAGATATCCACCCTAAAATAATCAAGGAAGACACACCGTGTTACAGGAGCAATTCAGCGTTAATATTTCTGGTTTTCCTTAAGTGTAAAGATTACTACTGCATTTTTATTTTAATTTTCCTAGTAAAGAACTGTTATTCCTATTCTCACATCTTTGCCTGAAAGCCCCTTAACTTCAAATTTATAATAATTCAGAGGGAGGGGGTTTACATTCTCCATTCTAAGGGAGGCTCCTGCCTTCCTCAGCAGACATCTGCCTTTCCAAACCAGGACACATGGAAACCAAAGAGGAAGGAAAAAAGAGGCTTGGGAGCCCTTATGTAAAGAGCTCTCAGCTCACACAGTTTAAGTTCCTCATCTCAGCTTTGGTTTGCGCAGGTTTTAAGGTACTCCCATAGCTGAATTTAATTTACGCCATTTAAACAAAACACTTAATTATAACAGCAGTCAGCAGTGCAGCTCTGCTGAAAGGTCCGTTTGCAATGTCCCATCTATAAATTAATTTCTACAAGGTTTATAGCAGGACTCCATTATAATTCCCACGGGGTTTCAGTCTGGAGTGGGTTCTGTTATTTTTTTTTTTTTTCCTCAGATGCACAGTTAAGTGAGCATTCTCTTCCTGCATTTACCTGAGGACATGGAGACATTTTAATTTTTCAATTAGCAGGCAGAATTCATTATGATTAACCAGGGTCACCAGTGGGAACTGGGATGCACAGAGGGGGTTTATCTCAGCATCTCATCAGTACTCCTCAAACTTAAATATATTCCTAAATGTATGAATTTACTGGGGTACAATGAAACCATCAGGACACTGAGACCTGCAGAAGTTAATGACCATTACCTCTGCTGACAATTCCACCCTGAGCTCTCTTCCAGCCCCACAAAGAGCAATTTTAGTGTTTGGCCACTTTATATGGGAGCTCTATGTAATTACTGCACTCCCAGTTGGAATTCTGGGAATTCTCCTGCCCACAGCAGGTTAGAAGAACTCTGTGAATCCCTGGCACATGAACTGAAACACAGGCACTTCAGTCTGCTTCTCTCACATCCATGTTACACCTGCATCACTCCATGGCTTTGGAAAGGGCTGTGCATGAACCAGGTGATGCCAAAGGAAGAGGAACATGGAATATTCCCCCACAAGGAGGAAGCTGATCTCCTCTGGCTACAGGCAGATCTCTGTGTGTCAGAGAATCCGAGAGTGGTTTGGGTTTCAAGGGACCTTAAAGCCCATCCAGTGCCCCCCTGCCATGGGCAGGGACACCTTCCACTGTCCCAGGCTGCTCCAAGCCCCAGCGTCCAACCTGGCCTTGGGCACTGCCAGGGATGGGGAATCTACCAACTCTGTGTTATATTTACAAACCTGATCCTTGCCCACCTTGACTGCCCCTATCCAAAGCAGCATCTGAGATCCCACTACTTGGATCAACAAAGAAACTGCTTTGCTTTAAACAGAACTGAACCTGTGTTTCCCAAGCAATCCAGATCTTCAATGACTCCTGCTGATTCCCAGGCTGTGTCCTCATTCCATACCTTCTACTCAGCTCCCACAAAAGCCAGATCCAACCTCATTTTCCATCTGCCTTCCAACCATTGATTTCTAACAATGCCCATAAATTGATGGTGAAACTTTAATGGATAGAGATCTTCTGCAGGAATTTAGGATTTAAAACAAAAAATCACTCTAACGCTGTCATGTTTTAGTGACCGTGGACTCCTGTGTTCCTTAAAAAGCATGAATTTGCCTACAGTGAAGTCTTTAAAAACAGATTGTTTACAGACTCTCAGGTTACGAACTTTATTCAAGATATCCTATAACTACTCCTACAAAACCTAAGCCTGCAGCTTGGCTTTTCTTCTGCAGCTGAAGGAATCAAGAAGATCAAGGGAGATAACTGGAGGGACAATGGAAATTACAAGGAAAAGAAATATTGGCAAAAAAATCCATAATGACATTGGTGAGAACAGAAGTAAGGTTAGAGGTGTTGTAGTATTACTACTTGGTTACTATTCCTCTGGAGACGCCCAACTTCCACGCTGAGCAATGTTACATCAAAATCTGGCAGAGCAGAGAATGCAATGAACTTTCAGCCTCCTGCTGTTCCTCCTATTTTTCTCCTTTTTGGTTCAAATGAGGAATTTCCTTCCCTCTGAGCTCGCCTCTCCCATTTCCATGGTGTGGGGCAGGCTCATCCCTGTCACAAAATCCATTTTGATTCCTCTGTGCACTGAGCATTCACTTCCTTGAACTCAACAAAGCCTTCCAGAGAGGCAAACAAAACACAGACCAGAAAAAACCCTCTTCCAAATCTAGCTGAACTCAGAACGAAAACAAACAGAAAATCATAATGAAATTAAGATGATAATTTTTTTTTTGTATTTATTGACCTAAATAGGTTTGTCTCAAGTAAAACAAACAAACAAACAAACAAAAAAAAAGGACCCCCAAAATAATAATACTGCAACCACTCTGAAAGAACAAACTGTACCTCTTCCACGTCGTTGTCCAGCACCACGACCTGCAAGGGGGAGGTCAGGTTCCGGTTATCCGAGATGGTCGTTCCCACCGGGGAGGATTCCAGGATGAAGCCCTCGTAGGTAGACCTTGTGAAATAAGGCTTCTGGTTGTTCTCATCCAGGATCTCAATGTGGAGATTGGCAAAGGCAGGGAGAGGATGGCCGTTATCTTGTTCAGCCTAAAAAAATCACCTAATTTGTCAAAGGTTCCCAGTTATGAACAGCACCTGGGGATGGTTCTACTTAAAAGTCATAATCCAGTTAAAATTCTGATTTTTTTTTTTCTCAGATCCCTGTATTATGGAACTCAACATCATAGAAAAGAGAAATACCAACTAAAAATTAGCTAGGAGACAAGAACAGGAACACATTCCATCACAGTCACATTTACACAGCCACAAGAAACCCAAACCTTGTGCAAACACAGATCCTTAAACTCTCAGGATTGAGACAACTTTAAAAAAGCTCTGAGGGATAAAGAAAACTCTGAATGCTGATTGTACAGCAGAACCCACAGCAGCAGCAAGAAAGTTAAACCCAAAAAGGTGGGAACAGTACACGTGGACACATTTGATTCCTGTCCCCCCAAAGCCACCTCTTCAGCATTACATGAGTGAGATTTTAATATCGATTTTGCCTGGTTTGAATCCTAGACTGGTTTGGATTAGAAGGGACCTTAAAGCTCATTCCATTCCACCCCTGCCATGTCAGGGACACCTTCCACTATCCCAGGCTGCTCCAAGCCCCAAGGTTCAACCTGGCCTTGGACACTGCCAGGGATCCAGGGGCAGCCACAGCTGCTCTGGGCACCCTGTGCCATGGAGGTTGTGGATGTGTGTCCAGCAAAATTCTTTACTTCCATGAATAACCCCACATCTCAATGGCAGCCCTGCATCACCCAGGAGTCACTCCCTTATATTTTTCCCCAGATTTATTCTTATTCTCAAACTTCCTAAAGATAAAAGCACTAATTGGCCATTCCAGTTTGCTAATCCTATAAAAACCTATGATCCTGCTTTCTTTTCCTGTACCTTCCCAACCAACAACTAATTCAAGCAAAGGCACAAGGCAATTAGGAGACAAAAACTAATATGGTATCCAGTTCTCTTTATAGCAAACCATATAGCAAACTCCAGTTTATAAAGAGCAAACCAGGTTTAATTACAGTCCTGCACATGACACTGCAGCAAGACAACCTGGGCATCGAGAGAGAGTTTCCCGTTCCTATGGCCAAAATTGGTATTCCCAGAAATCTGGATGCACACAGACCCTGGATGACAACAGAGAACAGGGCCTAAATTCCTGTTGTTAACAGGACTTTCTGTTTGCAGAGGTTTTACTTCTAATCTGGTATTTCCCTCATTTCAAACAGATAATTCCTCAGTTTTCAAATCAAGAGTCCAAGGAGTCTTGATCTGTAAACATCCCTTTGACTTCAAAGTTTTTTAAGATTTCATATTTAAGCACCTTTTCTTGGTCTGAAAATGCTAATTCTCTTTGTTTATAAAACAGCCAATAGTCAGGTAATTATAAAAACCTCTATTAAAAAAAAAGTATTAAAACCTTCTATTTCATATAAAAAGAAATATAAGCATAAAAATGGGTTTTTTCAAAGGACGGGATGACACTTTAAGTAATCCATAAAAAATCATTCTCAGTTTTTAGGAAAAAAATGGATTCTTCTTTTTAAAATTTACCTGGATTACTCTTGAACAACAGGAAAAAAACACCCCAGGCTACAGTCCAGTACAGTCGATGCTCCAGTGAATGAAAATAGACTATGTGTGTCAAAGTCAACATCACCAAAACTACCTGGCGGGACTCTGGCTAGTGACCTAGGAAGGTGAAACTCCAAAAAATGTCCTGAGATGGAATCATTTTGCCCAAGTTAAAATACTGAAGGCATGAGAGAAAATCCCAGGAGAAGTGTGCTCCTCACACAACACACACTGCTGGAATTCTATTTTATAAACAGATGTATCACGGGATCAGAGAATCCCGGAATCTTTTGGATATGAAGACTTCCAGGATCGTAGAGTCCCAGCTGTGCCCGATGCCCACCTTGTCCCCAGCCCAGAGCACTCAGTGCCACCTCCAGCCCTTCCTTGGACACCTCCAGCCATGGGCACTGCAAACCTCCCTGGGCAGCCCCTGCCAAGGCCTGAGCACCCTTTCCATGGAGAAATTCCTGCCCATGTCCAACCTGAGCCTCCCCTGGCCCAGCCTGAGGCCGTTTCCCCTTGTCCTGTCCCTGTTCCCTGGCAGCAGAGCCCGACCCCCCCTGGCTGTCCCCTCCTGTCAGGGAGTTGTGCAGAGCCACAAGGTTCCCCCTGAGCCTCCTTTTCTCCAGGCTGAGCCCCTTTCCCAGCTCCCTCAGCCGCTCCTGGGGCTCCAGCCCCTTCCCCAGCTCCGTTCCCTGCCCTGGACACGCTCCAGCCCCCCAGGACTCTCCTGAAGCGCTCCTCCTCCCAGGACTAACAACAGCTGTTCATCATTAATTTTCTTCTGCCTTTCCCAGTAAAATCGGTCCCTTCATGGCCCAAAGTTTCCATACAATCCCCGTGAGTTACTTTATAACAACGCTTAATGTTCCTTGCTATAAAGAAATCCTTAAAAAAGGAAAATGCAAACTACAGAGGCTCTCAATCTTCAGAACAGCTTGAAACACCACAGTAATGGCCTTGCTTTAATGTCCGAGTGAGCCCGGAGCTCTTTCTGGGATAAAAGGAGGAATATTCACCCAGAAAGGTGTTGCAGGATTTACTGAAGTGCTGAGAATTACATACGGACAAACACAAAGAGAGTTGTTTGCTCCCAAAATTGGACTTCAAATTTGAAACCCTGGAGCCCAAAATGACAAAGAAAAGGAGTCCTTCCTCACTGAGCGCCTCCACTCAAAATCACTCCTGCTTTCCTTCGTGATCACCAGGGAAAATGATGGAATAGTTTCATTTTTTCTTTGTTTCCAAAGACACCTCTGTTCAAGGAAAAAAAAGCAAGCTTTGCAAACAGCCGCTTCTTTTAGCCTTTTGTTTGAAACAAAGAATTTCATATTACAATGTAAGGAATTGATTTGCTTTTAGGTGTTCCATGAAATCAGTCCTAGAAGCAACAGCTGACTACGAGCAGAGTTCAACACAGACCCTTCATAATGCTCCAAAAATACAAAAGAAAAGCTGGAATATTGGCAATTTTTGCTCCAGTTCCCTATTTCTTGGGGTTTTTCTTTGTTTGTTTGTTTTGTGGTAGGTTTTTTTTGTTTGTTTTGGTTTTTTTAATGTGTTTTTAAGAGATTAAGTTATACCTCATGAGAGTTGCTCCAGACATCAAATGCTCTTAGTGTAAACCCTTTTCCCTCACGCTGCCCTGTTATACACTTGCCTGGACTTGCTGGCCACAGGCTGAGCTTTTTTGTTTCCTAATACATATTCTGGAGCACAAACAGAAAACAATTTAACTTTTCTTCGCCCACAAAGCCACTGGTATCTAAGCCACAAAACAGTTGGGTTCCAGTCCTTCAAAGAAAATGTTTTAGTGTCAAAATAATGAGGGTTCTCTCAAATAACCCCAAGGATGCGACCTCCACACTTCAGCCAAGACACAAAAAAAGCAGCACAGGTTTAGAATCTGGTACAACTTAGTAGTTAAGAGCAGCTACAGAAAAAAAAAGAAAAAAGAGAAGACAAAATGATGCGAAATGTGTTAAATCTCACAGATATTTAACTGCTGTTATTGCATCATCTGTGCTGAAGACTACTTGTATCTGTAGTGGCCATAATTTTATCCTGATGGAAGATGTCTGGAGATGACAGGAAAGCAGTTCCAGGAGGGATGCAAGGAGTGAGGAGCAAATGGCTGTGGGAATGGAAAGAACCAACAGGAAGTTCAGTCCTTCAAAGCAGCGGATGAAACAGCTGCCGCCAAAAAATGAGAAATTAGAGCAACGCAAAAGGCTCCCTCATGAAAGTGCAGAGATTCCAAGCTGGAAAGAATCCACAGGGATCATCAAATAAATTCCAAGCTGGAAAGAACCCATGGGGATCATTGAGTCCAGCTCCAGGCCCTCAGCACTATCCAGAGCTGGAATATTCTCCAGCCGGTTCCCAACGTCCCCCCTCACTGCCAAAACAGCAGGTCCTGTCCTAGAGAAACATCTGAAAGAGAGCAAAACATGGTTCCCTGAGATAAAACTCTGAGTTCCCATTTCTCCACGGAAACACAGAATCCACTTCAGCAATCCTAAATCCAAAAAATCCATGCTAAGGTACAAAGAAATGGAATTATTTCATCTGAGACACGACCATGCTGCTCTGAGACACGACCATGCTGCTCTTTTTTCCAGGACCACAGAGTTATCTGAAGTGCAAAACAGGCTAATTAGGAATAAATTTTTTTAAAAAAATCAGATGGGGGGTTTATCTTCATGCCAGATTTTTTTATTTAATAAAAATGGAAAAGTCAATCCCTAAAAGCAAAGAAAAACACAAAAAAAACTCCCAACCCCAGAAACTAAACAAAACAAAAAACAAACCCCAAACCAAAATATTAGTAACAAAAATTCCAAACAAACAAAAAACACAAAAAAGTTCTCTCTCCCCTCCAATGCCAACAGGAAGATGAGCAAGTGGAGCTGAGGGGAGAGTGGTGCATGGGGACAAATGTGAACTTTACACATCCTAAAAAAAATTGGGATGTCAGGATTTATTCCCCTGGTGAGGGGCTGCGCACAAATTCGTGTGGAAGACTAGCAGGGAGAACTGCAAACTGAGCTCCAAGAAGATCTCAGACTTTAGGAAAGCAAAATCAGGTGGCAGGGGGTGGAACCAGATGGGCTTTAATGTCCCTTCCAAGGGACATTAAACCATCCTGGGATTCAGTGATCTATTATTTAATTGGATGTGATTAAAATCGGGAGCAGCCAGCAGGGAGAGAGGGAAGGACAGGCAGGGTGACAAAGGGACTCCCTTGAACAGGGAGGGCAGGGTGAAAAGAGGGACAGCAGTGATCCAGATTTAGGCTAAACTTTAGGACTGTGGAATAATTCCCAAGGTCAGCATGTACAGCACACGGAAAGAAGCACTGAACTGGATTAAAACTTGGCTTAAGACAAGGAACACAGAATATCTTTAGAACACAGAAGAAATGTGACTTTTTTGTCAGTGATTTTGCTGTCACTGTGGCAAGGAAATTAAATCAGCACAAAATGTGTCTGGACATTGGGCTTAAAAAAAAAAATCACCCAAACTCCAAAACATCCATTTTAGCTCCTTGGGTAAGGGGTGACTTCAGGACCAGCAAGACTCATGATGCTGCAGGGCAGTGAACAGTAATTACAGATTCCTTTCCAAATATTACAACTCCTTCTTCCCTTAAAAACCCCAGCATATATAAAGAGATTAGGTGAAGTTTTAAGCACTGAATGTTACATTTCACAAGGAAAAAGATTGTTTCTTATTGCAGAAAGGAAATTTCTGTCAATAAAAGCATTACAGGACAACCCAATTATTGACTTGAGTGGTTTGATTGCTCTGAGAGTTCTGACACAAAATTTAGGGTCAATCTTACTCATCTGAAGAAATATTTTAATGTTTTCAAGGAAAAGTTTAGGTTTCCTGGACCCTTTCTTTCCTTCATCACAATGACAAACCCTTTCCCTGCACTCAGATTTTTAATTCTACATAAAATCCCATCACTGTATTAAACACAAGAGAAAAAAAAAAAAAGGCTGTCTGAAAGATAATTAATTGAATTCTGAGTTCACCTGAGGGCCGAACTTCTGAAAACCTAATTTAAAAAACCACTTATTGTCCTTAGTACCCACAGGAGATGCACAACCAAAGGAATGATTTGGAAAATTTCAGCCTTGACAGGAAGAGGATGGAGCAACTCTATACTGAAAATGAACTTCTTCCATTCTCTTCCTAATGTGCTGTCCTGAGTACAGACCCCAAAATTTAGAGGAGCAAAGAATAAGCACAAATCCTCTGAAATGCAAGAAAGTTAAGACATGGGAAGAGCGGAAATCTGGAGCTACCCAAAGGTAACAAAGGTCGATAGACGATGGAGCCAAGAGATCCCAACAGGCTAGGAAGAGTTGAAGGCTGAAATTTTTGCAAAAATCAACCCAACCTTTCAGATCTGAAGTTTCTGAAGGGGTGAAAACAAACAAAAAAATAGGTATTTCAGGACTTTTAAAGTATTAAACTCATAGAGCATTTCTCGAATCCAAGAACTTCCAGTCCAGTGAGCCTCAGCTGATGGGCATCTGGACATCCCCTCATTGCTTGCTGGAATTGTGCTGTCTGAAATTCGGAATAAATCAGACACAGAATCACCAAGCTAGATGATCACCTTCAAGGTCATTGTATCCAACAGTCACCCCAGCATCACCCCTAAACCGTGTCCCCAAGGGCCACCTCCTGATGCCCCCTGAACATTTCCAGAGAGAATGACTCCAACACTGCCCTGGGCAACTTCTTCCAAAGCCTGACCTCTCTTTCGGTAAAAAAAGATTTTTTTCTGGTGTCTAATCTGAACCTCCCCTGGTGAACATGGTAAGAAGGACAATTCCAAAATCATATTTGAAGCTGCAGCCAAAGACAGGAGCCTAGAGAAGAAAAGCAGCCCAGATCTCCCTGGATTTCTCTTTTTATTAATTAACGAGTCTTCCATAAGCCAGCCTGGAGTCCAGGTCAGCATTCAGCCCCACAGCACTGCCTGTCAAATTCGAGTCATAGAGAGAATCACGGTTTGGGTGGGAAGGGACTTTGAAAGTCATCTCGTTCCACCCACCTTCCACTGTCCCAGGCTGCTCCAAGCCTGGTTCAGCCCGGCCTAGGACCCTTCCAGGGATCCAGGGGGATCCTGTGCCAGGGCCTGCTCACCCTAACAAAGGTCATTTCTTTCCCAATATCCCATACTGATTTGCCCTCCATCAGTCTGAACCCATTCCCCCTTGTCCTGTCACAGGGTTCCTCTCCAGCTTCCCCGTATCCCCTGAGATCCTGGAAGGTGCTGTGAGGTCTCCACCCAACCTTCTCTTCTAAAGAGGAACCCATTTTGTCTGTTTTAACCCTGCCACCTCCTTGTCTCAGCTGGAAATTCCTCACCCTGGCACTGCAGGAGAGGCTGAACTGCTGCTTCCTCTTCATTCCCAGAACCCTGGCACTACGCTTTACAGGCGTCTGTCCCAGCTTCTTCTTTCCTCAGCCAGAGGAGCCTCCGTCCTGCTCTGTCATTTTTGGAACACTGTGCTCAGGACACCTGGATCTGTTCAGAGCTGCAGTGCTTTTCTTCCTGTTCTTTTCTCTATTTTCACTAATGATTTCTAATGTTCCATTTACCTTTTTATTTTTTTGGATCACTGAGCCAACCTTCACACTCAGTTCCCAGTTCCAACACCAAGATACTCTCAAGTCAGGCCAGAACCCATAATTTTATATAAAAGTTCAGGGTGATCCTTTCTGACCCGTTTCACTTCATTTTTAAGCTGTGCCTAATTTTATCAGCCATTTTATCAGCGACTCCCTTGGTCTTGCAAAGTCCTTCTGCAATTTTACAGTCACTCCCTGGAAGTTCCATCCCAGGAAATGTTAAGGAGATATGGTGGGCTTGGCAGGGTTAATGGTCAGAATTGATGATTTCAGAGAGTTTTTCCAACCTAAATGGTTCTGTGATTATATCCTTTACAACCAGAATATTTTACATATATATTATATATATACATTACAATTCTGCAATACCTCAGGATCAGAATTAGCTATTATTTCAGGAATTCAACCATTGAGATAATTCCCAAGATTCTCCAGCCTAGAGCTCCCCTCCACAACCTCTCTGTGTTTTAAACTTGATCATTTTTTGCCTTGCCAGTGGCTGGCAAACATCCTCTCCTAGTCTCCTGGCATTTCCACTCAGAACAGGAAACACTCGCTGTACAATCACACCAAACATGGCACATAAATATCCATATTTCCTGCCTTCCAAGGTTTGTCCACAGTTTGATCCTGAGGCTGTTTATAAAGTGATGCCTTTTTTCCTTATAATGTAGAAATTTTTTGACCACTCCAAGAGCAACAGACAGGAGGGATCAGTGAAGCTCCCAATGGGATAAGAGAAACCAAACAGCTTCCAGGGTGAGGAGAGCGCCACTTACTGTTGTTTCTGCTGAAATCCATCTCAGGAGAATCACAGACATTGGGAAGAGTTTAACTACACTTGGACTGCTGGGGGCATCCCTCTGATCCAAAGCACCTCCACAAGAAAGGAATCAAAGAACCACAAAATATCCTGAGCTGGAAGGATCCACAAGAATCATGGATCCAGCCCCTGGCCCTGCTCAGACACCCCAACAATCCCACCCTGTGCACCCCCGGCAGCGCTGTCCAAGCGCTCCTGGAGCTCTGGCAGCCTCGGGGCCGTGCCCATTCCCTGGGGAGCCTGGGCAGTGCCTGAACCCTCTGGGGGAAGAGCCTTTCCCTCATCTCCAACCTGACCCTGCCCTGACACTCAAGCACTGCTCCAGTCATTACCTGGGTCCTGTCCTTGCTCACAGGGACCAGAGATTGGAGGTGCCTGTGCTGCCCAGTTTGTACAGAATCCCAGCCAGGTTAAAAAATTCCAGCCGGGAGAAATTCTGGAGTAGACAGAGCAGATATTACAGCAGAAACTTTCTCAACCACCTCTTGCACAATGGGATCCCAAACCAATTTCCCTCTGACACTGGAATTGCAAACACTCTGTTCCACTCTGACCTTCTGCCACCCCCTAAACAACAGGGAAATGCAATCCTACTGTAGAGCTGTTTGCAGAGAATTGTCTGTCATCGGGTTAATGACAGCCTGGCTGAAAGCCCTCCTGGCCGCACAGGGATAGATCCGAGGGATACAGAAAATGCTACGCAAGGATATTCTACAAAATCCTCTGTGTAGCCCTGGCATGGTGTTGAAGCCTGTCACCAGCTCTGTGGGGAAGACACCAAAACCACCCAAGGGACACAAACCGATTCTTTTTCACAGAATTCCAGGCTGGTTTGGGTTGGAAGGGCCTTAAAGGTCATCCAGTTCTACCAGCCCAGACTGTGAGAGTATATTCCTTATGAGCCACAAAATTCTTAGATTCAAGGCAAAGGTTTATTAGTAAGTCAGGATATAAATGTTATTTGAAGCTGGGAATCTTACCTTACCTTTTCCCTCTTCCCCCCTACTTTTTTTTTTATTTGAGCTTTTATTGAGATGCCCAAGTCACATAAATCCTCCCTATTTTCCCAAATACAATCACATACAACAGACAGTGGTTTATGAATTGACCAGCCAGACTAGATGAAAACCCATTCTAGTAATATCAATTTAATTAACTTAATCAATTTATCTATCAAATTAACTATCTAAACTCCTCTAAAGTGATTGATTTAATTTCACCAGTACACACATGAGATCACCAAAATACTCCTCTATTTTTTCACCTGATGTGCTAAAAATCAAAGCATTTTTAGTCATTAATACAAGGCCATTAAAAACAGGAAACCAATTTTTGTAGGAGAAATAAAATGCTTTCCCTGATTTTGAATCTAGCAAAGATACATTTTCTTTAAAGGGGAGATAATTTGACATAGTCCAGGGTAAGTAGCACAGACCAGAGTGGTACAGCCAGAAATGGAAAAGGTCTGTGAGGGTGTGGAGGTTCTAAAACAAATTCCCAGAGCAGCTGTGGCTGCCCCTGGATCCCTGGAAGTGGCCAAGGCCAGGCTGGACAGGGCTTGGAGCAGCCTGGGATAGTAGAAGGTGTCCCTGCCCACAGCAGGGGATGGCACTGGAAGAGCTTAAAGGTCCCGTCCAACCCATACCAGCCTGGGCTTTTCTGCCCTTCGTTAGCATCAAAATACTTCCAGTTGTTGTGGGGGTTTTTGGTGTTTTTTTGTTGTTGTTCTTGTTGTTGTTTTTTTCTGTTGCACTCTCACAGGCTTTATAGCACCTCTGGATAGACAAGTATCATGATTTTTCCTTAATTACTGGATAACAACCCACTGCACATATTGAGAAAAAAACTCCTGCAGATCCCTGTCCTTTGCCTACTACAAAATTGAGTCCCTGTGAACAGAATCACCCCAGCATGAGCAAGTTTATCAAATTCAACTCTCCCTCAGGTGTGGTAAATCCTCCCAAGTACAGAAATTCCATCTTCTGCAGCAGCCCTCTTATTAGAGGGTAAAAATTAGGCAGAGACTTCTTGTTTATCACAGCATGAAAAGTGTCCCGGTTTATTCCTCTTCACAGCTCAGCCATCCTGACTCCAGCCATTCACTGACTCTGGCTGCAGCAAGCTCCTACTGTAGGTTTCCCTTGCAGCCTCTGACTGCTGGTTATTTCCTACTGAACTCTGACTGCAGGTATCAGTGTGCAGACTCTGACTGCAGGCTTTTACCTGGCTAGACTGTGGCTACAGGTTCCAACAACAGGCTCTAACTGCAGACCCAGACTGACCTCACAGCAGAGATTCTCTCTCCCCAGGATCCTGCTTCATGATTCTCTTCTTCATGCACCTCAAAGCTCCTCCTCCATGATGACCTTCACCAGCTAACCCATTCCCTTTTATCTCACTCATCCTTATTGGATATAGCTGTTACTCATCAGGGGCGAGGCTGTATTGGGTAATTAACATGGCTGTTACTTATAAGGGGTGAGGACACCTGGATTCCCTTCTATACCATTCATGAACACTTCCCTACCTGTGTCAGCAAATCTAGCCTCCCATAGCCCATCCTCTTTGCAAAGGGATCATAATGCAAATGCCAGCTTAGATTCTGTTGGATTGATAAATAACCCCTGCTCAAATAGGAAAGGAGCAAAGTGCATCAATTTGATTAATTCTCCCTGTTGCCTCATGCTTAAAAAAAAAAAAAAACCAAAAAAACCTGTCTGACGCTTTTCAGAGCTGGTGACAAGAACATAATCTCATGTCTACAGTGCAGTGGTCATATCATGGTAATTTTAATTAAGCCCTTTCAGTTTAAAGGTTTAATCCACATATTGTGGCTGCCTTGCTGTTGCCACATGGAAATTTCAGTGGGAACCCCCCAAAAATCCAGGGTTTTTTGTGAGCATGTTGCAATAATGCCCATTTTTCTTGGCAGGGAATGGAAGTGCCAAGAGCTTCCACAGGAGGGCAAAATTGGTTTTCTCCCTGCTTATCACCTAATATATTCCAGAGGTAGAGGAAGGCTGAAATACAGCATTTCTTGTTAGGATCTTTATTTTTTTCATTGTCTCCCTATTTGATAATTCAACATTTATCAGCAATGCAGGTGAGTGCCCCCATTTCCTGTCCACCTTCCTTCCTGCATTCAAATATTCTCATATTGACTTAACCACCTTTTCCATTTCACAGTTTCCCATAATATCTTAACAGGAGAAAAAAAAAAAAATTGATCTTCTTATATCAGAGGGAATATTTTAAAGATTAAATTGAGTGCGTGTTGCCAAAATAGCAGATTTTCTGTTTGAGGGGAAAAAATCACATGTTGCACCCATCCAGATAAAACAGAATCAAATCCTACAACTGCGGGAAATGAGAAATGTGTGCAACACAAGAAGCTGAAGGTTTGATTTGGTACAAGCCTGAGCCATTATTCCAATGGTCTCTGAAGGATACAGCATTAAAACTTTTATTCTTTTAGTAGTTGGCACATTGTCATTCTTACAGACTGATCCTTTTCCTTACTGTTTTCTTGTTTTCCCTGACTGCACATTTCCCACAGGAACAGGAACCTCCTAAACCCTATAAGCATGGCCATTAATTACCCAGGTTGCTATTTAGACACAGGAAATACCCTCCCACACCAGTTAATTGATTATTTACTCAAGTATTATGCAGCCCAAGTTTGGGAATAAAGGGCTACAGGGCTTTAACTCCTTAGGATATTTAGAGTCAATGGAATAGTTTGGGTTGGAAGGGATCTTAAAACCCATCTCATTCCCTGCCCCTGCCATGGGCAGGGACACCTTCCACTGTCCCAGGCTGCTCCAAGCCCCAAATTCCAACCTGGCCTTGGGCAATTCCAGGGATGGGCTGTGCTTGATGGCTTTTCCCAGCAATAGGAGCTGGATGAGCAGCAGGAAGAGCACTGGCAGCAGGGCAGGGAGCGATGGTGCCCCTGTGGCCAGCCCCGGAGGCACCTCTGGAGCGCTGTGTCCAGCTCGGGCTCCTCAGCACAGCGGGGCCAGGGAGCTCCTGGAGCGGGGCCAGCGGAGGCTGCGCAGCCGAGGAAGGGCCCGGAGCATGCGGGTGCCCGGGAAAGGCTGAGGGAGCTGGGGCTGTTCAGCCTGGAGAGGAGCCCCAGGCGAGAGGGGCCCTGAGCCCTGGGTGTCCCTGTGTGCAGGGAGGGCTCCCAGCAGGGCCCAGGCTCTGCCGCGGGGGCCCGGCAATGGCACCGTAGCCACGGGCAGGGCCTGAGCCCAGCGATTGCCCCGGCACGGGAGGCACAGCTTCTTCCCTGGGCGCTGCCCGGCCCTGAGCACATTGTCCACACGGCCTGGGGGGGCTCCTCCCTGCGGCTGCTGCAGAGCTGTGTGCGCACAGTGCTGTGCCCTGGGCTCTGGGATGGCCCTGCTGGAGCACGGAGGGGGCACCGGGTGCCCGCTGGGCTCCCTTCAGCCTCATCCCGGGATTCTACCAAATATTCACTACTCAAATATGAATTATTCACTGCTACCCCAACCTGACCCGTGCTGGGATTCTGTGAAAATTGCCCACTCACTCAAGTACCTGTATCCCTATGATCTGCTGGAATGGGCTGTGAACTGAACACGTGCAATAGAAACCAGCGGCATTCTCAGGACAAGGACGCTCATAAAAAGCGAGGGGACAAGCAATGCTGAGTTTATTCACACAGTGTAACATGAAATGTTAGAACTCTGCCAGGGTTCTTTGCCTTTCCACAAATGCTTCACACTCTTCTTCCCCTTGACAGCGCTAAATGACGCCTGACAGGCTAAAAAAGAAAACTGCAGAAGAGACAAGCAGGCCCACCCCACATTTTCTTCAGAGCTTTTTGTTTTCCAAAGAATATAAAAAAAATCAGCCCAAATTACCTTAATAACCAAGTCAAACTTCTGGTGTAAATCCCTGTTTATTGGCTTGAGGAGTGTCAGTTCAGCCGTTGTGAGATTCATATGGAAATACTGGGGATAATCCTCAGGAGTGCCTGTAAAAAAGACATTGAGGTTTGAACAACTCCGAAAGGTTTAGTTCAGCAATGTGTTTATTTTAGTCATTAATCATCAAAGGAACAAAGCCTCGGTCTGTTATTGAAAGGATAAAATATTGCCCTATGTATATGTGGAGCTTAAGGATACTATAAAGTTATGTGTTTATTATTATTATTTCCTCTGCAAGCCCACAAAGATTCCTCCCAACTGGGACTCCCTAAGTACTTGATAACAACTATTACTAGCAATATTAGTAACATTAGAATATTATTAGTAATATTAGAATATTATTAGTAACATAGAAATAATATATATAAGTAATAACACGATAACAATATGATAACAACAGACAGGTTGTTTTATAAATCCTTCTAGCAAAAGTTTTATTGCCCTTATGAGTGCAATGGTTAGAAAGTACTTTCAGAAAGCCAGGAGATAAATTACTGCAATAATTTAATTTGCAACCTTCCAATGACAACCATTTGCTAGATAAATAAATTATACATATATTTATATATATTTATATATGTAGTTTTTTTCTGTGATTCTCTTTACCTACACCTATATTATGGACCCAAAATGCAGCAACAGAACCACCACGGATTATTTTTTCTCTTATACCACCAGAACAAACACAGAGCTTCAAGCTCCAGGTCCTGTATCTCCTTGCCTTGCCTTTTAATTTCAAGTTCTAATTAATTAATCTAATTTTTGATGAGCACAAGTCACCCAGTAGGAGCTCCAAACTTTAGGCAGGTAACAGATTGCTGGTTTAAGAGGCTGCACATCACCAGCGCTGTTGCTGAAGCGAAAAACTGTCACAAAATTAGGGACAAAATGCAAAAACTCTGAGAAAGGAGGAAACAAGAGGTGCCCTAAAGGAGAAAAAATATGTAGGAGAGGAGGGTAAGAGTCCCAAAGGGATCTAGAGAATGGAAGATGAGGCTAATATTGTGTAAGGATTTCAGGAAAGAATCCAGGCAAAAAAAAAGGGAAAAACCAAACAAACAAAGAGCAGCACTAACAACCTAACCAACCTCAGCATGTAAAGGAGGAAAAGGCAGCAAGGTAGATGATAGAAAAGCAAAAATTAAGGGATAACACAGCTGGATGCCCAAATCCTGACTGGGGATGCCCGCTCAGCTCCCTCCCACCTCAGGAAGAGCTCAGATTCCTGGATTCCTAAACTCTGGGGGCCAGCTTTTCCAGGAACAGGGATATCTGCTTCTGCATATACAAAATAATTTCCATTTCTACAGGGCAGAGCAGCCCTCAGTCCACCTCTGCCTGCTCTGAAATCCAGGGATGAGCTCCCAGTCTTCCTGCTCCAGAAATTCCACGTGTTTGGAGAAGCTGAAGGATCAAAATGTTGGGGGCCAGCAAGGGGTGAAAGGAAAGGACCCCTCAATTCGCTTTTCCCAGAGCCAGAGGAGGGGTTTGGTGGGACCCGGGGCTTGAAATGGACACAGGACTGGAGAGGATCCCCGCCCTTACCAAAAGCTATTGTGCGTTTTTGGCTCTTTCTTTAAAATATCAAACAAAAGTGTCCAAAACTGACAGCAGAAATCACAGAGCCAGTTCCAAGGGCAAAAAGCTGATGACTGAAAGGAAAATTTGGCTTTTCTCAAGGATTGGCCCCAGAGAAAATAAAGGCTTGACATTACTCCTAAACAGAACATTTTACTCGTCATTTTTTATTAAAATAATACCTTTTACTATTAAAAGTAATAAAAATTTCTAATCAAAGTAATGATATTTACCAGTAGAATCATTAACATTGCTAATAAAAATAAAGGAACGGGCCTTGTTTCACACCTGGGTATGTGCAGGGAATGTGGGTGTATTGCAAAGACCCAAAGAAATAAGCATTTCCAAAAGCCAAGGATTAGAAAAAATAGTGTACGCCATAAAAAAACAAAAAAAAAAAAACCCCCAAAACAAAACAAACCAGAAAAAAACACAAAACAAAACAAACAAAACAAAAATCACAAAACAAAACACCCAAAAACTCCAAATACCCCTTTCCCAAATGTTAAACACTACATCAAATATCCACAGTGCCTAGGAGCATTTGCCTTGCTCAGGTGGGCAAAGAAAGAAGGGAAAAGAAGAACCAAATTAAAAATGAGTCAAATTAAATAAAATCATTCTCATCAGCAACTCATTCCCTAGCTCCATGGGCACAGATCAAACCTCTCAGTGTTTGAAAAAGGACACTCCCAAAGATATCAAGGAGAAGGAGGTTTAGATCTAAAGAAAAGGGGGAAGAAAATCCACATAATGAGAAATATCTGCAAGGCTCATTTCCTGTGATACTACTTAATATTTTCTGAGGCTAAAACAGAAATAGCAAATCCAAGGAGAGATGAAGGCAGACTTAAAATCCAAAAAGAAATCCTTTGGAAGAGCACTGGGGAGGGAAAATAAGGAAAATTAGAAGAAAGGGGAAGAAAAAGAAAAAAAAAGAAAGTGAAGGGAGGGGAAAAAAGGAAGGTAAAAAGAAGCAAACAGAAAAAGAGGGAAAATGCATTTTAAATTTTAATTTAAATTTTAAAAGAAAGAAAATAGAAAGTAGAAAAAGAGAAAAAAGGAAAAAAGGAAAAGAATGAGGAAAAAATACGGAAAAATGAGGAAGGAAGAAAAAAGAGGAAAATAAAATACAAGGGAAGGGAAAAGAAGGAAAAAAGAAAAGAGAAAGGAAAGAAAAAGGAAAATGTAAGGGGAAAAGAAGAAAAAAAATAGAGAAGGCAAACAGGAAGGAGAAAAAAAATAAAAGCAAAAATAAGACAAAAAAGAAAACAGAAGGAATAGAGAAGGAAAGGAAGATAAAAAGTTCAGAGGAAACAATTAGGGGCAAATGAAGTTAAAAAGAAAGAAAATAAAAACGAGGAAAAACATGAGGAAAAACATGAGGAAAAACATGAGGAAAACCATGAGGAAAACCATGAGGAAAACCATGAGGAAAACCATGAGGAAAACCATGAGGAAAACCATGAGGAAAACCATGAGGAAAAAATTGAGGAAAAAAATTGAGGAAAAAAATTGAGGAAAAAATTGAGGAAAAAATTGAGGAAAAAATTGAGGAAAAAATTGAGGAAAAAATTGAGGAAAAAATTGAGGAAAAAATTGAGGAAAAAATTGAGGAAAAAATTGAGGAAAAAATTGAGGAAAAAATAAGAAAGGGCAAAGAAAGAAGAAAATGAAGAAAAGATGGGTAAAAAGAAAAAAAGGAGAAGAAAAGAAAAAAAAGAAGAAAAAAGAGCAAAATGTTAGGGAGGAAGGGGAAAAAAATGAAACAAAAAGGGAAAAAGAAAGAATAAAAAAGTGAAAGAAAATAGAAAGAAGAAAAAATAAAGGAAAAAACAGAAGAAAGAATGAGGAAAAAGAGATAAAAAAGATGGGAAAAAAAAGAAAGCAAAAAAGAAAAAAGAAGGAATAGAGGAGGAAAGGAGAAAGAAAAATAAAGGAGGAAAAAGGACAAAAGAAAGAAGTAAACAGAAAGAAGGAAATAGAAAAGAGAGGGGGGAAAAGGAAGGAAAAAAAAAGGTCCCCAAACGAACCCAAATTGCTGTACCACACCTTTCTGAATGATTTCTTGGAGGTCAGAATAGCGACTCCAATATTCCCAACATCCCAGGGAAGTGACACACAAACTTTAATAATTTCACTCCTGAAGAACTTCATAAATTATGCAAAAAACCTTTAGGAAATCTGCCTAAATGTGGCCCTGGGGTGGAGCTGTCCCTGAAGAACTTAGGAATAAAATCAATTTATGACATTTATAAGTAATTCCATTTGCAGAGCTAAACCTCCCCAGCGTGCTCCTCAAAATCCTCCCTTCCACGTCTCCTTGTCTCCATGGGAAACCCATGGAGTTTAACATAGGGAGGACAGGGAAAAGATGTGATTCCACAAAATTCCTCATTTCCAAATCCCACAGAAAGGTCCCGTGCGTGGATTTTGGGAACAGCCAGCCAACCACCCTCAGGCCCTCCCACGGTCACATCCTGCAAGCTCAGAAGCAAATGCAAAGCACAGGGAAGCAGCAGGAAAAAGAGAGAGCACAGTAAACAACTAAACAAAATTTAAATTACAGGGGAAAGCTCACAGGCAGCAAAATTGGAGGTGGATGCAGAAAGATCCCTGGAGTTGCCCTGTGCCACATGATTTTTGGGATGAAAACTGCTCTAATTGCCCTTTTTTAGCCTCTTTTTTTGTGTCTGTCAATGGAAAACACATCCCAGCAGAGCTCTCCTCTCCCTCGCTGTGCTGTTCCATTCACTAAACCAGACAACAATTCTGCGTTTAATCTGAACAAACACTAATAAATAACCACGGGAAATGAACTCCCACGTGGCAATGGAACACCAACAGGTAGAAGAACAATTCCAAACACCCCACTGACCACGAGAGGATTTTTTATCAGGGTTCCACTCTCCCAGGCAATCTTTTCCTGGCTGGTCATGCCAGAGGGCCTGACTGGGGGAGGGAGGGATAGGAAAAGTAGCAGACACCAACCAACTAGGATGGAATAGAGGATGCCGGGTCGCTCGGAAGGAGGCTGGATGTTTCGGTCCTGATCTATGGCTTGGATGGGTGGAGTGACACTGATGGGATTCACACGGGCCTGAAATGAGAAATCACATCGGAAACAGAGCAATTAGAAAGCCAGCAGGGAGATCTGGAGGTTTAGCACAACAACATCTCACTGGGAAGGGTACTGGAGGAGAAAAACCCTTCAGAATGAGAAGAATATTTACAGCTCACGGCCCCTTTAAATACAAATTAACCAAGCAACATTAACATTTCTATAGCAACCTCCTTTCTGTGAGATACAGCTTCAGGATAGACCTCAGCGGAAAGGAATCACAGGATCTCAGAATGGCTTGGGTTGGAGGGACCTCAAAGCCCATCCAGTCCCACCCCTGCCATGGGCAGGGACACCTTCCACTGTCCCAGGCTGCTCCAAGCCCCAATGTCCAACCTGGCCTTGGACACCGCCAGGGATCCAGGGGCAGCCACAGCTGCTCTGGGCACCCTGTGCCAGGGCATGCCCACCCTCCCAGGGAACAATTCCTTCCCAATATTTCCATTCCGTCAGTCTGAACCCATTCCCCCTTGTCCTGTCACTCCAGTTCCTGATGAGAAGTTCCCCTATGGATTCCCTGTATCCCTTCAGGCCCTGGAAGGAGCTGTGAGGTCTCCACACAACCTTCCCTTCTCCCAGCCTGGCTCCACTGGGAAAGTGCTCCAGCCCCCTTATCAGCTTAGAATCTGACAGTAAACACTTGATAAAGGAAGCTCACAAATACTTGACTGTGTCTCTATAAATAGTCCCTCGAATCAGGGATTTCAGCCATCACACAATGAAACACAGCAAATGCCTGAAAACAGGAAAACGGCAAATTGAATTGGAGCATTGTCAGGAGCCGGAATGGCTGTGATACACAAATACATACTGCAAAAGAAACTTGAGGTACAGACATCTCAGGGATAGCTACATTGGAAAAGTGGATGGGTGTGGGAACAATCCACCATTATTTGGAAGCGAATTCAAACGTTTAACATGGAGATAGAATTGTAGAATCATGGAATAGTTTGGGTTGGAAGGGACCTTAAAAATCCAAAATTCCATCCCCTGCCATGAAGAGGGACACCTTCCACTGCCCCAGGCTGCTCCAAGCCCCAAAGTCCAACCTGGCCTTGGATACTTCCAGAGATCCAGGGACAGCCACATCTGTTCTGGGAATCTCACAGGGCCTGCCCACCCTCCCAGGGAACAATTCCTTCCCAATATCCCATCTATCCCTGCCCTCTGGCAGTGGGAAGCCATTCCCCCTTGTTCTGCTACTTCATCCCTTTTACAGAGTCTCTCTCCATCTTTCTTGCAGATCCTTCAGGTCCTGGAAGGTCACAATCAGATCACCCCAAAACTGGTGCCAGCTTTCATCTGTCAATCCAGCCTCCAGTGGCAACTCCAGAGCTGCCATTCCCAACTCCCACACTTTCAGTCACCTTGGCTGCTCAACCAGCCACAAATATACCACACATGGATGTGGGCACACCAGGCTTTCCCCTCCCCTTGGAAGGTTTCCCTGCATGACAAAAACCCTTTAATGAGCTCTGTGAAAAGCCAGACACCCTTTTTTTTCCACACACATCTCATCCTGGCAGCTTTTTCCTCTGGAAAGCTCTGTGTTCTGCAAGAGGGGGCTTGATATTTAGCATGGGAATAGGAATGAGACAAGTCCACGCTCAGCCAAGTTTTGGCAGAGCTGTCAGAAATCATCCTGCTGAGAGCTGGAAGGGAGCTGTGAGAGTTTCGGTGATGCTGAAGGGAAACTTAGAGGGAAAAGAGAGGAGCCAGGAGGAGGAGGAGAAGTCAGAGATGGAGGAAAGGCAGTTTATTGACCCCCTCCCTGCAGCTCCATGGTGACCTGCCACCACACCCCAGCGTGTGTCCCTGCCAGTCATTTCCATCAGGTTTCTCAACTCCAGAGGCTCTTCCAGCCTTTTCCACGCCAAAGTAATTTAAGGTACAGACATGTCAGGGATAGGCACGTTAAAAAGTGAGGCTGGATGCTCCTGGCCTCCCAAATCGGGACTGGGAAGCTCCTCGCTCCATTTCTGCCCATGGCTTTTGTCCCTGTCACCGCCCCACTGGCCAGGTCCTTTGTCATCACCCAATTCCATTTGGGACTCTTTAAAAAATTAAACTCTTAAAAGCATAATGAGGGAGACGAGCTCAATATAGGCAGAAAGAAAGAGAGAAGAAGATATATTTGACATCTGCTTGAATTTTTAAAAGGCTTTAGGATGGCATAGAAGTTGCATGGGAAGAGAGAGGATTGTGCAGAAAACTGACCAAGACTAAAACGCTGTTTTTAAATTCACAGATCAGTTGTAGACCTTTCAGAAAATCCCACATTCAAGTTAGAAATACACTCAGAGCAAAACCCTTCTGTTAGTCTGGGTCTAAACTCACCATTAATGCCCAGAGCAGCTGTGGCTGCTCCTGGTCCCTGGCAGTGTCCAAGGCCAGGTTGGACCTTGGGGCTTGGAGCAGCCTGGGACAGTGGAAGGTGTCCCTTGCCTGTGACAGGGGTGGCACTGGATGGGCTTTAAGGTCCCTTCCAATCCAAACCAGTCCAGGATTCTATGATTACATATTGCAGGCCAAACCAAGACTAAAATCAGATTTGTTCAACGAATAACTTGAATAGCAAGGACAACGCTTTATTTTCCAGTTCAAGGAAAAGCTGGAGAGCAGCACTTAGAACCCCTGTATTTGAGATGAAACAGGTTCTGGTTGAACAGAAGGTATTTTATCCCACACTGCCACATTTGCACCAGCCCCTGGGAAACAAAGACTTCAGCTGAATAAAACCAGGTCCAATAAGGAAATGAATTATAAGGAAGCTGAGAATGAAAAGTGAAATCAATTTTTTTTTTTTTTTCTATCTAAGTTGTTTCTCCAGGTACTGTACACACTTAAATGGGCTACTCAAGAGCTAGGAGATATCACAGGCCATCTGCTGAAATGTTTAGGGACGGAATTACAAAATGATGGAATGGTTTGGGCTGGCGGAACCTTAAAGCCCATTCTGTTCTACTCCCTGCCATGGGCAGGGACACCTTCCGCTGTCCCAGGCTGCTCCAAGCCCCAGTGTCCAACCTCGCCCTGGACACTCCCAGGGATCCAGGGCCAGCCACAGCTTCTCTGAGAATTCCATTCCAGCCCCTCCCCACCCTGACAGGGAATGATTTCTTCCCAATATCCAGTCTAAATTTCCCCTGAGTCAGTCTGAACCCATTCTCCCTTGCTCTGTCACTCCTGTTATTGATGCAGGGTCCCTCTCCAGCTTCCTTGCAGCTCCTTCAGACCCAGGATGGGTCTGTGGTGTCTCCCCACAACTTTCTCTTCTGCTGCCTTAACAGCCCCAACTTCAATAATTTAAAGGTGTTTTGAATTTAATTGGCTGATGTGCCTTGAAGCAAAACTCAAGGTACTTCCACATTGCTTTAATAATCCACAGACAATGCAGCATCTTTTTTATTCAAATTTAGAAATTAGAACATAAAAAAATGAAACAAGCATTAGGTTAATAAATGGGTAATAGCACGTTAATAAACTAATCAAAGCACACATAGGAAATTTAAATATGCTTTTAAGCATAAAAATGAGAAGTCAAACTAGGAGTCTTCCATATGCATCCAACATCCTTGCAAAGAGTTCTGAAAAATCCCCTACCAGGCTCCTCCTCGGGAGCTTCATGAGGAGATGGAAGCTCATTAAAAGGAAGGGAGAACAGATTAATGAAGGAGTGAAATGTCTGAGGTGCCCATGGGTGCCAGCTGGAGGCAAAGCAAGAGCACCGGGGGGGTTTGGCAGGGAAGGGCTGGAAAAAGTGCCAGGAAAGTCAGCAGGGAGCCACAGCAGGGCAGGGAGATCACTCGGAATAAACAGCCGGCCTTCAACTCCCAACCTGCGCCAAGGGGAACATGAAAGGCTGCCCAAGCTCTGGCAGAGGCAGGTGATTAAAAAACAAACAAGATCTTGCCCGTCTGGGGGTGGGATATGCAGTCATTTATTCTCCTCATTAGGGAAAAGCTCTCTCAGCTATTGGTGTGGTGATTAGTTGACTTCCAGGTGTTCACTGTGGCAGAACTGGGTAGAGCAGGCCAAAAATCAGAACCCAAACCCCACCTTGCAACTCTTAGCACAAATATTAGTAAAGTTTAAAAAATCCTCCTTCAAACAGCTGTGATGGGGAGCCTGCCAGGGAGTCTGCAGGGCCACGAGATGATCAAGGCAGAAAAACACTTTAAAAAAGCTCAGAGAGAATAAGGTAGCAGCAAAAATCTCATTTCCCCCCCACCTTCTTTTGTGATCACCATGGAAGCACAGCAGCACCTTCTCCATTTGGGATGTTCAGCAGGTCCTGCAAAAATCCATGGCCTTCAGAGATGTTATGGATGGAACAAGGCAATTTAAGAGTCCCATTTGTACCAGGACGGTTTAGGCTCCTACTGAGGATTGTGAATAAAAGAAACAGCTGACAGCTAATTGATGTATTTAAATGGTACTAAATAATTCAGGAGTGCAGTTGCATTCAAAAATCCAAAAAGGATTTTTAGGCACCCGCCTACATATTGATTTCACCATCCCATGATCCCGTGGAATGATTATTGAGGGAGTTTACAACTGACATGCAGAATATACACTTGGGGCTTTCAAGAACAACAACAAAAAAGACCCACCCCAAAATAAAAATTACTTTTAAAATAAAAGTATTATAATTTCCAGTATTTGTAATGGATTTTATTTAAATTATTTTAGTATGTCCAGGAATGCTGGGCTTCCAATGGAAGGATGTGGACAGTGTCAAATCCTTTTTAAAGTCAGGGTACAACAATAATTGTTGCACAGCTGATAACAAGGATTTAAAAAATTACATTTTCTATCTTTTCCATCTACCTGAGACACAAAGCGGAATTTGCCAACTGTAGATACTTAAGGAAAACTTCTTCCTTTGGGGAAAATGAAAAGGAAAAAGAGAGGAAACGGCACATTTTGGGAGTTGGAATAACACAACTTTCTGCTCAGAGCTGCCTTTGTCATTTGTGAGGGGGTTTACGGTGTATTTTGTGAGTTTTTGCAGTGTATTATGGGGGTTTTTTTGCTTGTTGCCACAAAAATCATTGTGGTTTAGGAAACTGAAAGCCAACATTCCTCAACTAGGAAGGTTCTTTTCTGGGCAGATTATACATTCCTGAGAGGAGCTTTTGGTACAATTGAAGACAGCAGACCATGAACCAGCACCGCATTTCACTCTGGTGACGCTGCTGTGATGATTCACGACCACTCGAGCTCCCACCAGACATCCCTGGGGCTCAGGGGCCAGGGCCACCACACAGGCACAAGTAAACACTGGAAAATACTGCAAAGGATAAAACTGCATGGGAAGCAAGAGATCCCAAAGTTTTGCTTGGATTCACCAAGATGAGCTCAAGAAGCCCACTGAGTGAAAGGACAAAAATCTCCACTGTCAGTTTCTTATTGAGCCAAACACAGCAAGATATTTTCTACCCATGAGCCCCACTGAAGACTGAGTTGTTAAGGCACAAGGTGGCCAGAAAACTAAACCAGAGAGATCTGGAGCTCCTGGAGCGGGATTCTGTACTAGCACAATCAGTTCCCACTGGACATCTCACACCAGTATTTGATACCCTTAAAATTATTATTTTTACAGGCAGCTGTTAACTGTGGCCGGTGGACTTCAGATAAAGTCTCAGAACCTTCCACCTGCATCATTCTCGTAGCTCAGCTGAGGAATTTGCTGCTGAACTCTCATCCCTCTGGAAAACAGGGCTGAGCAGCTTTTCTCCAGATGGAAAATATCACTAAAGCAACACACATTGCCCCTGGTGCCAGCCAGAACCCCTTCCCAGGGAGCCCTGCACTACTAAACCAACAAAGTTCTTGATGAATTGCCGAATCATTACGGTCGCACCGGTTCTCCTTGTACTTTCCTGAGGTTGGGATACGAGCTGTAAGGGGGAAATGAGCTGAGTTCTCTCCATGCTGTGCAGAACTGCCTGCGACTTTGCCAACACTCGGCACTAAAACAGCAGGGAGAGCTGCAGAACCATTCCAACATCATTCCTTGCTGCTGTCTCAGCTGCTCTGCCAGCACAACAAGGGCTGTGACAAAACACTAATGAGCAGAAATCCATCACAGAGCACTTGCACGTCAGCAAAACGTGGGGAACGTTCCAGTGGAGCTATCCATCCACAAAAGGAAGTCAATCCAAAAAGCAGGAATTACGCTACAAATGTAGGAGATACCACCAAAATCTTGTCATTAGTCAAACCATGTCACATCAAATTTCCCATTTGTAGGATCTCACCGTTCTCCCTCTTTTCTTGCCTTCCCACTGGCAGCTACACATTCCTGCCTTTGATCAGACCCAGGGGAGGCAGAGCCTACTCACAGGAGCCTGCAGGAATTCCTGTGCTGCTCTTTGAAGGCTGCTGTGACACAGAGATGTGCAGGAATCCTGGGGGAATGGGATCTTCTGACTCTCTGCCTTGCCACAACACAGGAACCCAAACTGTGGGCCAAGACCTCAGCTGAGTGCTTTGGTGACTTTGGAAGCAAAGCCCAAGCACGGATTTAAAGCAGACTCTGAAGCTGAAAGAGAGTAAATTCTCTGCAGAAAACTGTTAGATCAATTTGTCACAAGAGCGAAAAAAGAGGTTTTTATAGCAAAAATTCTGGGCCTGGAAACACTTCCCAAAAAACAGGACAATAACTTGAGGAAATCAAATCTATGTTCACCAGACTTTAGCAATTTACAGCTAATTCACCCAATTAACACTTCTCAGAATGATAGAATTAGTAAAGTTGATAAAGAGCTTTAGACCATCCTGTATAACATCAATCCATCACCACTGATCCACGTCCTCAAGTGCCACATCCACACGTTTTTTAAACCCTGCAGGGAAATGATGGGCCAGCCACAGCTCCTCTGGGCACCCTGTGACAGGGCCTCCCCACCCTCCCAGGGAGCAATGTTCTCCTAATATCCAATCTAAACCTGCAGTGGGAAGCCATTCTCCATTGTTCTGGCACTCCATCCCTTGTCCCAAGTCTCTCTCCATCTTTCCTGTAGCTCCTCCAGGCACTGGAAGAACCTAAAGCTTCTCCCCTCCAGGCTGAACAATGCCAGCTCTCCCAGCCTTTCCTCCCAGCAGAGCTGCTCCATCCCTCTGATCATCCTGGTGCCTCCCCTGGACTCTCTCCCGCAGCTCCAGGTCCCTCTTGTGCTGGGACCCCAGAAATGATTTTCAAATGAAAAACTAAACTAACTTTTCTCTTCATTTATTTTTCAGAAGTTCCCCTAATTTCCAGAAGCCACAGCTAAAAAGACACAGTAGGTAATTTATGCTGTTGGTACCTGTGACCTGGCCTCTCCTGTCGTCTCTGGGGGTAAAAAAGTGTTTTAGTGACCAATAGGAAAAATTAAGACACAGGATTAATTAGTCAATTCACCTTCTTCCTAAACTCAGCACTAAATTATCAAACAGCTTTTAGCAGCTGACTTAGCTGCTCAATACCACCCATGGCTGCTGCATTCCTGGGTTTCTGTCACGCCACATGTTTATGCAGTCTCTTGAAATGAATACTGTAAAATTCAAATATCCTGGCAGCTCGGGTTGTTAACAGAGTAAGCTGTCAGAGAACACAATTCCTTCCATTCATTTGTAAAAACAAGCCACCTTTGAGGGGGAAAAAAAAAAACCAAAACAAACCCATAACATTTTGAAAGAGCAGCAAGAGAGCATAATGAACCCGAGCATGGAGGAAAACAGAGAGTATTTTTATCAATGATGTCTCCCAGGAACAGCAGGGCCAAAAAAGAATTGAATTTCATCAGGATCTGATCAGAGCGCTTACTAAATTGCTTTTTCTGTATCTGACATGCTTGATAAGGAGTGTCCCCAGCAGAGTCTGTGCAGGGGACTAAATGAAATGCATTATGCAATGGGCCTCCTGCCTCAGCACAACCAGAATTCAGGCCAGAGCTTCTCCTCCTTCCAAGGTGATGACTGGCATTAAAGAACAATAAACATTTCTTTTCTGACATTTGGCTTTTTTCCCCCGTACAACTATGAAGTTTATTTCCTTGATTATCCCTCAAATTCTTGACGGCGGGTTTCTTATTATCCTGATTTCTGTGCAGAGGGGCAAGCTGTGAAGCCTAATACAAGCACCTACATCTCCCCAAAAATCAGAAAATACAGAACAACCACGTAGCACCACCATAATGACTTCCAGATTATTTTCATTCCTAAGAGTAACTTCTTAGCAATCAAAGAAATCCTTGCAATATTTACCCAATTATAAAATGTTGTTTCTCACAGAGGGATAATTCTCTTCATCATGTATCGATAAATATATATATATTTATATTTCCTTTCCTAAGGACAACAGGCTGATGGCTTCTCTGTGCCTTTAGAAAAATTAGCCACACAATAATACCCTACAAAAGGCACAGGAAGTTACAAACAAATGATAAAAGAGGAGAAGGATTTGGTGGGAAAATATAACCAGTACCAGCGGTGGAATCTTTTTTAATATCGGCCATTTAGAACTACACAAAACCCCAAAAAAACCTAGAGAGTAATTCTTTTAAAAACAACCAACAACAACAAAGAGAAATATCAAGATGAACAGGTCAGTGTTTCACCCAGGCCCTTTGTGTCTTGGCTCTCTTTACGCTGAAATTTTATTACAATAATGTTGGTGGTTCTTCCTCTCATTCCCACATTTCATCCCCCTGCAGAGAATTTGGCATTTCCTCACCTGCAGGAACAAGCCAGGTCCAGCGTCTCACAGCAGTGGGAATTTCAGAAGGCTGAAACAGTTTGGGGTCAGCAAAACCCCACTGCAGTTCCCACTCTCAGCTGGAAGAACATTTTCATTTTCTGTACTGATTGTCTTCTCTTTTGGGTACTCAACGAGCACTTTTCCAGCCTAGGAGTGGGAATGTCACCTGGAACTACCTCGCTAGTTAACCTCAACTGTATCCACCACTGTCCTCCCCTTATTAAAGTTTGCCACCCTAGCAGAGAAAGAATTTTAGGGAGAGATTTTGTGGTCAGAGCCAGCTACAAATTCTGCCTCACCATTACTAAATCCATTCTGTTGCCTTGGTTTAACGGCAATGTTAGAAGTGGCACTTTTAGATTGAAGGTTAAAGGGAAAAAAAATGGGTTTTCCCAGCTAAATTTTGGATGTATTTTCAACAAATATGTGCAGGTGTAATGTGCGTGTGTACACATCTCACCTGCAACGCTCTCATCCTTAAGCTCATCCTCACATCTTTTTAGGGTGAAATAGGGAAATTTTGTGTTTTAGTAAATGCTTTTCTTTTCCAGTCCTAGGACAAAAAGCAGGGATTGTTTATCAAGCACACCCCTGCCTCCCCAGCACTGCTGTGCTGCCAAGGGTATTGATCCAGAGCCAAATGGAGATTAATCCCATTTTCTCCTTTCAGGAAAGGAAGTTTTACTCACCAGGAATTTCCTTTTTCTCCACAGGAAAGACCTCTAGGATTCAAGGAATATTTCCCACAGAATCATTATCAATAGCACGGAGAAGAGGCGAATATGACTGTCCTGGGAATGGGGATTTTCCTTTTCATTTCACTTCCAAGGGTGATTTCATTTTAAAGTGTACTTGCACATATTCATCAATTAAGGTTTTGCAGATCGCATTTGATTAATTGAGGAATTAATCTGCACCCTCTGCATTGTGACAACAAGCTGAAAAGAGAAATAATTCCTCCTGACCTCAGCTACAGTTTAATGGGACAACCTAGGCACTGAAATAATTCTCTCTGCAAGGCCCAGGGATGTGACAGAGATGAGAATTTTTCTGGAGTGAAATTGGCTAATAAAGCATCACTGCAAGCATGTTTTGTTTAAATGTCAACATTCAAAGCCTTCAAATGCTTCAAAATGACATTTAAGAATCAAATAAATTGCTACATATGTTTCCTTTGTGACAACAGCTCCACTTGGTGCTGTAACAAACACGGATCTACAGAACGGAAAACAGAACTGAGTCTTACAGGAGCTCCTCAATCAATACTTGGGTGTTTTGGCACTTCTTTCATGGGTTAATTGGATTTTTAGCCTCAGTTTTGCTGCACAAAAAAGGTGGTTTGTGCTCCTGAACCTGCCCTGCTGCCCGCACCAAACCCTTGGAGATCCCTCGCCAGCCTTGGACGGATTGGACTGCCGTGGCTGTGACTAAAGTTTGAATCAAAGCAGCTCCTCCTCCTGCCTGAAAGGAATTTCCTTCTAATTTCAGAACCACTGTTACTTCTTCCAAGTCCTTCTTCCAAACTCAGGACCCTTTCCCTTCTCAGCTCCGGGCAAAGCCAGAAGAACTGAGCATTTTCTTACCCGTAAGTTCCTAACCATCATGAGAAATAACAGGCTATTATTGATGAAACATTCCCAGATTTGAAAACTAAATAAATTATGAAACCAGTCATTTTTAACCAGGTTATTCCTGCCTTGGTAATGAATTTGTGATTTAACTTTACAGCTCGATAAATAGCTAGAAAATGCCCCTGTTTTCAGCAGCTGTCAAGTTTCCAGCCCAGCCTGAGTTCCTGGAGAGCTCCCAGAGCTGCTGCTGTTCCTGCGCCACCCAGGGAGCCCCATGGCCGCTGTGTCTCACAGGCCACCCCATAATCCAGCCCAGCAATACCCAAAATATGCTTCTCTCGACCCAAAAACAACTTCAAAGATGATCTGCATGGACATTCTTTTCTTGTTTCATTTTTTGACCAAAATCTTCTCACTGTTCAGGCAAGCTTGATCCTTTTTTCCCTTAAAACCTTCACTTTTAAGGATTAGAACTACTATATATATATATAAATATATATTTAATTTTTTTTACCCACAGACAGCAACTCAACTTCTGAACCACAACTGGGTTAAAATCCCCTGAAGTAAAGTGCCTTTCAGACTTTATCCCCTTACTCTGCAGCCTTGCTTAATTTTCTCAACCACAGTGTTTGAAACACCCGGTTCTTTAGACAATTGTTACATTTTGGAAGTAAAGATCATAGTTTTGTTTGATTTTGAAGGGCAGAGCAGGCAAGTGAACCTCTCCTCTGTCTGAAAAGCATCTGTATTTAAAGTCACAGGTTAATCTTAGATTAACAGGGACTGTCCTGCCTGATCAATACACCAGCCAAGGGAAGAGCTTGCCCAGCTGCTAAGGGAGATTATTCTCAGGTTTATATATTCCCATATTAAAGCTCCTGACAATTTTACTGACAATTCTTTTTAATTAGCCATCCTGGTATCCTCCCAAATACATAAAATTTAATTATCTGTAACATCACATCTTTGTGATTCTAACCTTTTCATGCTTCATTGCTTTTCAGCGACATTTTCCCTAAAAAAAAGGACTCTACTTATCAAGGGATGGCATATGGGAGACAGTCAATCCTGAAAAGGGGAAGGATAGGGAAAATCACATCAGCAGACTTAAAACCCCTTTTATAGCACCTTATCAGGTACTAGCAGATAATCAATAGCTTATCAAAGCTGTCCATTTTGACTTTGCTGAGTTATTAATTCAAAATCACTAAATCAGGTTAAAACCCAGCACAATATTTTGAACTTTATCCATTACCTCGAACCTCACACGAGTCTGGTGACCTCTGCAGGGCTGCAATTAGAGTGAAAAGAGGGGGGAAATGCAAATGAAAAGTTTGCCTGGAATAAACAGGGTGGCTGCAGCCACCAGAGGATTTTATCATTGTTTCGGCCTTGCTTTCCCACTTCCAAAGCACTTCATGATTGCCTATCTGTTCATCTTGCATCTCTGCTGAAAATTAATTAGAAAAATTGCTGTCTGCCTCCAACGGCAAATAACTTGGCCACAGCTCTGCCTTCTTCCATGAAAAGCACCCTGACAACTGCAGAGGTGTCAGGGTCAATCTGCATTTCCCCTCCACTCATCTGAGCCACAGCATTTACCTAAACTGCTACTGAAAACAAATCCCTGGAAAAATAGGACAAATTGCTCATCTTTCAGTGCTAGAGGGACTGTACAGAGCCTCAGTCATGAAGTTCTTTTCTAATTTACTTAAAAACAAGAATGTAGGGACCGCCAGTTTTTAAAACATTTCTCTGGTTATTTCCTGATGCGACACCAATGCCACATCCACTAAATAATTTTTGGAATTAAAGTAGCCAGGAACTCCCATTCATCTCCGCCCAGCACTAATTATCTTGCACCAAAGATTTTAGTCTAATTAACAGCAGGGCTGGATGCTGCCTATTCAAAATATAAAATCACTTTTCTCTTGCCCAAAATGATTTGTAGAAAGAGAAACAATTCTCCTAATGATGAAAACTCTGTTTTCTCTGGAAGGCAGACTTTGAACATTTAGTTTTGCCAGCAGACACAACTGTAGTCAATCAGGGGCTAATTCCAGCAGGAAGTGTAAACACCGTCCCCTACAAGAGCATTTAGCAGCAGTCCCAAAAACTGGACAGAGCCTGTTCAGCTGGGAAAGGAATAATTAGAAACAAATTAAATCCCAAATAATTTCCTGAGGCTTGATGCCACTCAATCCCAAATGCAGCTCATAAGTCTCGACAGACCAAAGGCTGGCAGAGCTCTTTTATCATGTTTGAATTAAAAAAGCCTAATCTCAGTACAAATAAAGCAAAAAAAATAAAGGCAGATTGAGATTGAACCGCTTCAGAGACCAGTAACTCCCTAAACCAAAAGTGAACATTTGCAGTTTAAAATGTCCCAGAGCTAACAAACAAACACAAGAAAAAAGACAAGAAAAAGTGGCAACCAAAGATGATTTTTTTAGTTTTATCCAGTTTGACTGTTGTTAGGGGTGATTCCCTCCCTGTGAATTGTCTTTAAGCAGTCAGGTTTAAGAGTCAGCAAGAAAAAAAACCAATTATTCAGTGGGATTTTACCACTCACACAGGTAAAAGAGGCATTCCTCATCTGCTGAAAGCCTCCATTAAAGTGGATTTAACCACACATATCCACTTCCACTCAGCCTAACAGGCCAAAATCCAAAGGCTGTGTCTTTCAGTGCCCCAAAAACTTTCCTTGGCAGCAGTGTGGGAGCTCCAGGTGAGCCAGCAAATCTCTCCCACTTCAGGGGTGGTTACTTGGTGTTCATTCCATGGCAAATCCCTGGATCAAATGTCTTTTGTACTGCTACTTCCCACAGCAAAAGAAGGCAATTATTAATTAATTAATTTAATGACCACTGGAGGAAATCCAGAAGATTTTGATCAACTTTTCTCTTTGATTAGCGTAACCAAGATGGGGAGATGCTGTTTTCATAATTTTCACTTGTGTTGCTGCTCTCGCAAGTTTTACACTGATGTGTTTCTGGGAGAAAATTCCAGGAGGTTTTCTGTTTGGGAGGAATTGGGATTTTCAGGGCCAAAAGAAGGAACTGCAAGGGAATTCAGCTGGAGGAATTGTCAGGTGCTTGTCATTCTCAAGTCCAGAGGAACCCAAAACCAGAATTAATCACAGAATTAATTAGGTTGGAAAAAACCTTTGAGATTATCAAGTCCAAACCCAGCACAACCTGTGCAGAGCTAATTAATTACCAATAATCAGCATAAAATTGTTTTGTCCAGAGCTGATTAACCCTTGATACTCTCTAAGTGTCCTGTGCTCCCAACTCCAGCTCACTCAGTGGGATTACAACACCTCTGCAGAAAAATGCAGATTCCTCTCCTGAATCCGAACTGCTGGAACTGAAGAGGTCCTTCTCACTAACAAAGACTTGAAGGCCTTCCTGGGGCACCTCCTGCCCTCCCAGTGTCTTTTTTCATCCCTCTCAACTTCACTGTTGTGGGAGAATGTTTTATTTGTTATTTTTTAGCTTTTCATCTCTCTGTGCTCCTGCTCAGGCCCAGGTCCATGAGGGCACCTGAGCCCACAGACCCTGTGAGGCCCCTGCTGACACAATTTCTGAGGATTCTGGGGATAATCAGGAAAATCCTAAGCCCTTTCCATGCAGTAGGATCCATCAGAGGTGCAAGAACAAGGAACAACATGTAGTAGAGCGAGGCTGAATCTGGATTTAGTACAAAATCCTTGGTGTCATGGAGTGTCTCAGTGCCCACGTGGGCTCGTGATTACCCCATGGAACTCCATAATAAATCCTACAGTTGCAAATCTAGTCCAGCAATTAATTAAATAAATCTAATCAAT
This sequence comes from Hirundo rustica, assembly GCF_015227805.2. Lineage (NCBI taxonomy): Eukaryota > Metazoa > Chordata > Aves > Passeriformes > Hirundinidae > Hirundo > Hirundo rustica. The sequence goes on from NC_053457.1 coordinate 4,574,752, forward strand.
ATTTTGCTGCTTTTCTACATTTAACGGGCTTTTCTTCTTTGCATGATGATGGAAAATACCAAGCGTAGAAGTAGAGAAAACCATCACAATGTGAGTGTGGCAGGAATGGACTGAAGGGGGAAAAAAGGAGGAGAAATTATCTTGCCCATGTTATGAGATATTCATGAGGTTGTACTTTTCAACTCCATGTGATGACTTGCACATCCTGATAATAAATGCTAATTTATTCAAGTCTTCCTGATACAAGAGGGGAAAAAATTAATTACCAGAGCTGATCAGACGCAGAAACACTAAAATATAATATAAAGCAATGCAACAATGACAACAAAAATCCCCAAATCTAATCAACAGTCAACACAGGTTTTCCTGGAAATTGAAATTCAGCTAATAGCAAGTAATTAATTCCCAACTTTTTACCTCAGTAAATTCATGGATAGATTCCAGCTATAATGGACACAAATATTACTCTTACCAGTGACATTAAATGCTTTATTTTAGGGGTCAGCTGAGTGGACATCTTGCCCAGTAAAGCACGACTTCTCTTTCCAGCTACTGCCTCTGAATAATTCATACTTCAACTTTGCTCCTCATTCATTAATATTCCATCTCATCCTCAGTGAAAAATTAAAAAGCAAATTAAAATTAATTTAAAAATGGTGTTAAACTAAAAATAGTCCTTTAGCCTAGGGAGCAGGGTAATGGTAGCTATGGCATAGCTTAGTAAAGAATAAATAAAATACATAAAAACATAAAGGATAAATGTAATATAAATGTTTCCTGGATGAATCCAAGTATCATCCATATCTTCTAAAGGAGTTATCGCTTAAAAGCCAAGTAAATATTTGAGGTTCAAGGTATAACTTCTCCCACTTAGGTTTATCAGAAGTGCTGCAAAGAGATAAACAGCAAAGAGTTTGTGATTCATCAACAGAACCCAGGTCTCATTTCATAGATCAGGGGCAGTTTGACACAAGAAAAGCTAAAAAACAAACAAAAGCAGCTGCTTCTGAGCTCAGGAAGTTTAAATAAATGAGTTTTACAGCTCAGTACCTAAATCCCAGGTCAGATTCTTCCTGGCCCAGCCCCTCTCCTGGCAGACACTGCTTTGTCTTCCAGTGGGGAATATGCTTGGCCAAGAGCAGGAGCAGAGCCAGGGCTGGAATCTGCTGACTGAAAGGCAGCACCACAAAAACGGTATGGTTTGTGTTATACCTTCAGATAGCCAGATTGAAAAAAAAAATCCAACAAAACATAAAAACACCAGTTATTTATAATTCCTGCCTCATCTGCTCCCACACTGGGAATTATAACAGACCTATGCAGGCGAAATGGGGTCACAGTCCCTCGTCCTCCATAGCCTGGGTGCTCACCCTGAGGAGGCCACACACTCAGCTAGACAGGGAGCTGCCCCTTCCCTGAAAATGCCGCCAAGCCCAAAGCAAATTAAAGTAGAATTTAAAGTTAAAGCAGTTCTTTGCTAGGGAGCTGGAGTTGTTTATCCTGGAGAAAAGGAGACTCAGGGATGACCTCCTCACTCTCTACAACTCCCTGAAAGGTGGCTGTGCTCAGGTGGGGTTGGTCTCCTCCCCCGGGCAGCAACTGACAGAACAAGAGGACAGAGTCTCAAGCTGCGCCAAGGGAAATATTAGGGAAAAGTTTTTACTGAAAGGGCGATAAAGCACTGGAGTGGTCGTCTAGGGAGGTGGTGGAGTCACCGTTGCTGGATGTGTTTGAAAAAAACTGGATGTGGCACTCATTGCCATGGTCTAGTTGAGGTGTTAGGGTTGGACTTTATGATCTCGGCAGTCTCTTCCAACCTAGTGATTCTGTGATTCACCAAGTCCCAAACACAACACAGCTACAAAAAGGGTTTTTAAGTACACCAATGTGTTGAAGTGTGTGTGGGGAAGATGTGGAAAACAATATCCTAAGGTTAAATACAGATCATCTCTCCCTTCCCTTGACCCATCCCAAGGATAATTGCAGCAGGAGTCCTAAGGCCACACCAAGCAAGACACCAAAATATGTGGGATGGGAAAAGAGTGTGAGGCATAGGACAGCAAGGGAGATAAGGCAGGGAAGAGCAGGAATCTTCACACTTCCAACCTCAACCTGCCCTTGGAAGAAGGCAGCAGGACACAGAGTATGTGCTGTGACAAGCAACCAAAGTCAAAAACCTTAATGTCAAAGCTTAACATAATTTTAATGTCACCTTAATGTCAGAGTTAATCAGGTGGGACAATATCTGGTGATTCAATTGATTCTGGCTTTTTATATTCTTAAATATATGAATCAAAGGTCACATATCCATATTATTTCAGCAACCCAAATTTCTGTTCCACCCACCAATGCTCCAGCAGGCCTCTTGTTAGAAGTCAGAAACGAGCCAAGACACAAACTTCCTGTTTATCACAGCATGAAAACACTCCTGGTTTATTCCTCTTTACAACTCAGCCATCCTGACTCCAACCATTCACTGACTCTGGCTGCAGCAAGCTCCTACTGTAGGTTTCCCTTGCAGCCTCTGACTGCTGGTTATTTCCTGCTGAACTCTGCCTGCAGGTATCAGTGTGCAGACTGTGACTGCAGGCTTTTACCTGGATAGACTGTGGCTACAGGTTCCAACAACAGGATCTAACTGCAAACCCAGACTGACCTCACAGCAGAGATTCTCTCCCCAAGAACATTCTTCTGCATGATCCTCTCTCACCACCTAACTCACTCCCTTTTAGCACCCTCACCCTTATTGGATATAGCTGTTACTCATCAGGGGCGAAGCTGTATTGGTTAATTAACACAGCTGTTACTCATCAGGGGTGAGGTCACCTGTATTCCTTTCTCCTACATACCAGAGGTGCAGATTTCCAAGCAGGAGCTCTGCTGTAAGGAAGCTGCAGCAAGAAATGATCAAGTTCTCAGCTCATTTTTGGATTCATGTGTGGGAGTGCGAAATGAGCCTTACACTCACCTTTATCCTAATCCCACGGATTTAGCACAAGGACCTACATGGGATAAACCCCCATTGCTCTTCAGTGTCTCTTGATAAAAACCTGATAATAGCAAAAATCCTTTCAGGGGTCAGTGACTAATGCTTCCTCTTCTCAAAAATCTTTCTCCTGTGGTTTGTAACAACCCTCAATAGAATAACATCAAGTCCCCTCCAAAAAGCGCTTCTTGGGGGTATTTTGAGAGTGAAACAGGGACAGACCAGGAAAAGCAATTCCAAAATTCACTGAATTTCTGCAAGACTCAGCCCTTGCAGCCAGTAGGCAGTTTGGCACTGGATCCAAGCTGAAATCTCACCTTCATTCCCACATACATCTTACCTTGGTTTCCTCTTGCTTGGCACACAAAACACAGCATCAAGCACAGGGGACCTTTTAGCTACAGCTCCCAGCTGTGCCCACAGGAAAAGATGATGGGCAAACAAATAAAACCCAGAAAAATCCCAGGGAACTTACAGGGTCTGTCAGCTCTGGCAGGCTGGCTTGGTAGGTGAGAGGTCTGCAGTCCCGGGTGTTGTTCACCAGCACACAGGGAAGGAACATTGGTCCCAAATCGTCCCCATCGAGCACGTCCACGGTCAGGGTGGTTGTGCTTGTCCTCCGCTCGTTCAGGTTTTGGGCTCTGTCCTGTGGAGCAAACCAGGTCCATCTGGTGAGACTTCCTGAGTTCAGAGTCTCCTGAAAAAGATCTCCTAAAAATCTCCTAAGAAGAACCACCCATAAGGTTTTAGGCAAGGCTAAGGATAAAACATATAAGCGTCAGAATTATCCATGTTCTAAGAGTAATTACAGGAACTTCAGGCTCAGAGCTGCAGTCTGAAAGGCTCACAAGTAAAATGAAGAGGAAAAGTGAAGAAATAACTGCAAGACATCTATTGCTCAGAAATAATACAGTTTGGGAAAACTATAGGACTAAAACGATAATAATGTAGCATGTTTGAAGAAGAGGAAAAGGCCCTGTGTCTTATTTATAATCAGAAATTGTTATGGTTACACCCAAAGTACACATTAGCGACAGTTCAAGTCTTCTTTCTTCATTTAGTGAAGAAACATCATGACTAGCTAGTATTTTGCTTAAAATACTCAAAAATATTCCCAATTTCACAGAGGAACTGCAGCATGACCTTTCCTTCACAGAGCTAAAATCATGGGGGGGGGTATACGTGTCATGAATTACATCTTACCCTCCAATCCCAATGTAATGCTGAAAGAAAAAAAGCTTTTTTTTTTTTTAAATTTATGTTGTTTAATAATATCATCTATGTAAGATGAAGAGGCCATTGCTCTAAATTTGGTTTGATACAATCTTTTTTTCCTATTTTGCACTCCACTCAGTTCTTGCACCAGCATCACATTTAGAGTAAATGTGGGAATTTCTGCATTCAGCTTTCTTTATGGTCAATGATGAAAAACAATTCCAGCTACAAGGAGCAGTTTTCATCATCAACTAAGCCATTTCTCCATTCCTCCAGTAAGTGCCTCTGAGTAATTCTGGATCAAAGCAGATAGAGAGTAATTAATTTCCAGCAGTATCTTCAGGATGCAAGGACAACAAAGCACTGATAGTGTAATCAGAGGAATGTGATTGCATAGTACACACCAGAGAATTCAATGCAGCCTGTGGGGTTACAGAATCCCAGAATGGTTTGGGTTAGGAGGAACTTTAAAGCCCATCCAGTGCCACTTCTGCCATGGGCAGGGACACCTTCCACTGTTCCAGGCTGCTCCAAGCCCCAGAGTCCAGCCTGGCCTTGGGCACTGCCAGGGATGGGCTGTGCCTGATGGCTTTTCCCAGCAATAGGAGCTGGATGGGCAGCAGGAAGAGCACTGGCAGCAGGGCAGGGAGCGATGGTGCCCCTGTGGGCAGCCCCGGAGGCACCTCTGGAGCGCTGTGTCCAGCTCGGGCTCCTCAGCGCAGCGGGGCCAGGGAGCTCCTGGAGCGGGGCCAGCGGAGGCTGCGCAGCCGAGGAAGGGCCCGGAGCATGCGGGTGCCCGGGAAAGGCTGAGGGAGCTGGGGCTGTTCAGCCTGGAGAGGAGCCCCAGGCGAGAGGGGCCCTCAGCCATGTCCCTTGGACACTTCCAGGGATCCAGGAGCAGCCACAGTTGCTCTGGGCACCCTGTGCCAGGGCCTCCCACTCTTACAGTGAATAATTCCTTCCCAATATCCCATCTAACGCTGCTTTCTGCAAGCGGGAAGCCATTCCCAGTTGTCCTGGCACCCCATTCCTCCAAAAAGTCTCTCTCCATCATCTTTCTTGACAGTTCTTTCAAGTATTGGAAGGCCACAGTTGGGTCACCCCAGAGCTTCTCCCCTCCAGGCTGAACAATGCCAGCTCTCCCAGCCTTTCCTCCCAGCAGAGCTGCTCCATCCCTCTGATCACCCTGGTGCCTCCCCTGGACTCTCTCCAGCAGCTCCAGGTCCCTCCTGTGCTGGTTCCCAGGGCTGGGGCAGCTCTGCAGCTGGGCTCTCACCTCAGCACAGGGCACAGGGGCAAGGAGGACTGAGCCACTCCTGGAGCCTGGCTTCTGCTGGCAGAATGCTGAACTTGCCACAAAATATGTAAAAGAGATTGCAAAATGTATCTGCACTTCTGTATCAGAGAGATGACAGGAATGTGAAGGTGTGGATTCAGGACCTCCTGTTGCTTCAGAGCAAATATCATTTCCCATGAAGGAAAATGTATCACAACAGCAGTGAAAAACAGAAGAAAAGTTTTCATTTCAGTTGTTATCAGAAGGAAAAAAGGGAAAAAAGCTTTCATAGCCCTCAAGGGCACCAAACCCCCACTCTGATGACAGATATCTGAGATACAGTTAATACATCACTTTTCTTCTCAGTGCGAGTTATCCACTGCCAGCCACTCCGGAAAAAACTCTCTGTACACTTGTGGCAAGATTTGAAGGAAAAATCACCTCCTTATAACAAAATGCATTTCCAACCTGAAGAATACAGTGAAATTCTGTCCATTAAACTCATCTGAGTGAAAATTAACCTCGCCAGATTTGTTGAAAAATGGACATTTCGTGCCACGAGGCTGCACTTTTCTGCATGGGCTGCACTACACATTTGCAAGTTGCTCCTTGTGCCAAAAAGGTTGGCTTGTCACACACCGAGCAAGCTTTTTTAAGCAATAATAATATGCCTGAGCTTTCAACAGCCTGGATAAATCTTAAATTAGATCTTCAGCAGAAGAGAATTTATCAGAGCTGGTGTTTCAGCAAGGCTCTGCCTTTCCTTGGGAAGGAAACTAAAGCCACACCTAAATCAGGGGCATAAATGGCCTTCAAGAGATTTATACTTACATTTGCTTGAACAATGACAAAATAACGAGTCTTTTCTTCATAATTTAGTCTTTCCCTCAGAACTACTGCTCCGGACAAAGTGAGAGGAATATCAAAGGTCCTGTTGGAAGTCTGCAAATGAGAAAACAACACAATAAAATTGAACATGCCTCAAAGTTAAGATGTGTTGTAGGTGGGTCACAATGGGATCCCTTAGCTGGTATTCCGAGGCTGCATCTGCTCTTCGGATCAGAGATTATAAAGCTCTCTATGTCTTCTCCCCACCCAGTTTTCCCCTGAAGAACCCCCCAATAATGAATCTGTACAGAATTCTCCTGGATTCTTTACCTATCCCTCACTACTTCCAAACACAGAAGTCAGACTAGTCTGCTTCCTTCCCCTTTGCCATCCTGAATTTGCAGTGGTGCGTTCAGAACAAATGCTGAGGTGGTAGAGACGAGAAATCCACATCATTGTACTTATTTGCTCTTTATTCTGCCTTTCATGAGGGCAATGAAGTGCTAAACAAGCTGAAAACATCAACATTTAGGTGCCAATTCATGCATATGTTCCTATCCAAGGAAATTTACATTTCAGGGTAAATGCAGATGTTAAATCAGGTGAAATTCCATTTGTTCCATGTATTTGCTTCCACAGACTCAGGTGACAAAGCTGGGGCAACAACTGGCAGGAGGGCACAAATTTCTGACCTGAGATCCAACTGCAATTTCATTATCAAATTAATCTAATTAAAAAAACCCATCTTTCCATGCTTCCGTCTCCCAGTGTCAAAGATAGTTAATATTTAAGTATTTTGAACAGGCAACAGCAGTACAAGATTTCCAAACTCAGCAGAGGCACACAGCAGTGTTGTTTCTTTACATCACATAACAAGGCCTTTTTCCTCTAAGAGCTTAAAAAAACTGCAAAAATTGCAGTTTGTTTTTCAGCAATTAAATAAGAATGAGTGTTAAACTTGCCATCCTGCAGGTATCTGTGGTGGGCAGGAAAACAGGATTGGGAAGTGGGTCCCAGACTGATAAATAACTGGCGATAGTCTGAGTGTGGCACTCATCTTTTGGGATAAAGCATTCAGCATTCCCATCTAGAGGGGAGAAATCAATTTGGAGATTTATACTGAGGCAAAACAGAAATCCTGGAATCCCAGAACGGTTTGGGTTGGAAGAGATCTTAAAGCCCATCCAGTCCCACCGCCTGCCATGGGCAGGGACACCTTCCACTATCCCAGGCTGCTCCAAGCCCTGTCCAACCTGGCCTTGGACATTTCCAGGGATGGGACAGACACAGCTTCTCCGGGCATTATTGAAAGTGAAATAATCCAGCTGTGGACAGCTAAGAAATGAGAGGGAAGGTAAATTCATCTGTGGTTACAGGGTTCATGGGCAGACAGGATACGCAACATGAAGGAAAACATTTCTTTATGTCCAACAGAAGCCTCTTGTTCATTTGCTACTTCATGTTATATAAATAAACAGAAATAGAAATAATACTAATATAAATAAACATGGAGGGGAAAAGCCTGAATGGCCGTACCTTGTCATTGGGATTGTACTGGATGACATATTCTATCTGGCCATTGGGACCATCATCAATGTCAATAGCACCATTGTTTCCAGAAAATCCTGTGAAGATGGTTGTTCCGACTGGAGTTAACTGCAAGACCAGCAAGAGATCCCTTGATTAAAATATTAAAATCTTAAGGTTTTAAAGTTCATTTTAACCTTATTTTTCCTCCTAGCTCTGGCCTATAATTCAAGACAGAACTTCCTCTTTTTTCAGAAAAAAAGACAAAAATGAGAAAAAACACTCTTTAAACCTAAAAGAACCCATGAAATAAATATAGATTAAACCAAATGAAAGCTCCTTTTTTCAGACTCGGGAAGGAAAACAACGACGAGCTGCAAATGTAAACAGAACTTATTTGACAGCATCTTCATAGCAACGTGAACAGAGCCAGATTAATATTGTTACATGCAAACACAAACACCCATAGAGCTTCATGGCTTTGAGCAAACACAGGAGTGATGCTGTTGCTCCAATATTGTGTTGGCAGCTATTGAATACCCATTAAATGATGTTTTGAAAATGAATCAATTTATAATTATCCTTATGCAGATAAATAGCATGAAATCAAGGCCCATTGAGAGCAAAGACAGAAGATTTCTTGGGAGTCATCGTTTCTGAATTTAAATATTGGGAAAACTTTGCAAGTAATCAACCTGAAAGTGAAGAACAAATGAACACTTGTGGATTCAGCACAGCCTTTGCTCCCTGGTGCTCTCATTGCCCCCAGATTTGTGGCCCTTGAGTTCCCAGAGTCCCACTGGCCCCTCTTCTTTCCTCCAGAACTTACATGAAGCTGCTGCACATATTTAAACCTAGAGGGCCTAGAAAGGTTTGAAATGCTGGAAAAAGAGCAGGGGCCAAAGGACAGAGTCATTCCAGCATTTGGTGAAGATGTGGATGTTACTTCACGTTCCTATTTTGTAGTGCTCACAAGCAAGCAAAGACTTAACTCCCCATTTCCTCCCGCACTCATAGTTCCTGTTTTATTTATAAAGTTGCTAATTAAGGGTGTAATGGTTGGCAGAGTTCTCTGGGAAACATTTTCAGGGTTGAGAATACTGAATCTTTGAAATAAAAGCCACCAATTCGAATCCTTTTTATGGTAAAACAAATGGGACTTAATTTATAATTCCACCATTATATACACTTACACCACAACTCTTTACGTTCATGTTTTGCTGCTAACTTGGGTTATTTACTCCTGGAACAGGCAGCAGAAGTGTCACACGTGGGTGTTGTAGGAAGTTGAGTGTGCCCTCAGGGGTTGGGATGTGTGGGAGAGAAGGGGACAGAAGACCAAAGTAACCTGAATACCAGCTGGGAAAAGTTCCAGGGTGGTTTGCAAGGGGTTTTCCCACCCGCTGGGGATGGGCTGCTCCTTGACATCCGCTCAGGCACCCCCTTGCTGCCTCCTCAGCAGCTCAGGAGGGGAAAAATCCAAGGCTCTTGAGGGAAGAGAGGGAGACCAGGCACCCACTGCCTGGGTGGTCTCTGTCTCACACTATCAGGCAGGACAGAGGCTGTGGGGAACATTGATTTAACATCCTGCCAGCAAAAAATACACTGGGATGGGGACAGAGGGACAAAAACCAGCACTGTCTCCTATCCCAACCCAGGCTTAGCGCCACTCCTTAACTCCCAACTCCTCCTCACCATTTCCCCTCACTCCTCTCTGCCACATGGCATCTTCCCATCTCTTAATCCCCTTTCCCCCTCTGTTAACTCAGTTTTCCTGAGGTGCCAGCTGAAGGCAGGGATGTGCCCAGTGCTGCAGCCTGTGGATCCTGCAGCCCAGGGCAGCTCCCACCTCTCCTCTCAGGCCCTGCCTGAGCACTGACACCCTGTAACTCAAAACAAGAGAGTTTAACCAGTTAATCCCTGTTTAAACAATGGTCTCATTAGTGGAAAGAGCCAGGCAATGTGCTGGCTGGTCATGGGGTGGCATGTGATGGAAATCTCCCAGGTTTCTGCTGTCCAAACAGGACAAAGTCCTGGTGCTCCCAGATGGATCTGAGAGGAGCAGCTCTGAAGACATCAGACATGTAGAATGCCGTACTGGTTTGCCTGGAATGCCGTTTGGGTTGGAAGAGACACTAAGGATCATCTAATCCCCACCCCTGCCATGGGCAGGGACACCTTCCACTGTCCCAGGCTGCTCCAAGCCCTGTCCAACCTGGCCTTGGACACTGCCAGGGATCCAGGGGCAGCCACAGCTGCTCTGGGCACCCTGTGCTAGGGCCTGCCCACCCTCCCAGGGAACAATTCCTTCCCAAGATCCCATCTATCCCTGACCCCGGCAGTGGGAAGCCATTCCCTGTGTCCTGTCCCTCCATCCCTTGTCCCAGGTCCCTCTCCAGCTCTCCTGGAGCCCCTTTAGGCCCTGGCAGGGGCTCGGAGCTCTCCCTGGAGCCCTCTCTGCTCCAGGTGAGCACCCCCAGCTCTCCCAGCCTGGCTCCAGAGCAGAGGGGCTCCAGCCTCTCCATGGCCTCATCTGGACTCATTCCAACAGATCCACATCTTTGTGCTGAGGATCCCAGCACTAAACACTCTTCTGCAGATGGTGACCCATATTAAAAAATAAAAATAAAATAAAATAAAATAATTAACACTATTAAATATTGTAAAAATGCTGTCATATCCAAGCAGCCCAGGAGATGACAGACACCCTGGAGCTGCTGGCACAGCTCCCACCAGCCCATTCTGACAGTGTGCAGATAAATAGTGGCCAACATAAAAAGGCTCCAGCACTGTAAAGCACATTATTAAGTGATAACACAGGAGACAGTTGCAAAAATGACACATCAGTAAACACCAGAACTCCAATTCCATGCTCTAACAGTAAAAGTCAAAAGCTAAAATCTTGCGTTTGATGTATTACACCCAGAATAACTGACTGCAGATGTGCAGACCTTCAGGACACGCACGTTTCCATTTTATCTAAATTTTCTTTCATGCAACACAAATGATACTAGAAAAGAACACTGGGGAAAAAAAAATCCTCTGCACTCCTTCACGACAGAGCTCCAGCAGCGTTTGGACAATGCTCTCAGGGATGCGCAGGGTGGGATTGTTGGGGTGTCTGTGCAGGGCCAGGAGCTGCACTGGATGATCCTGGTTGGTCCCTCCCAGCTCAGGATATTCCATGATTCTGTGATTTCCAGCCTGCCCAAGAGCTCACATTAGAGATTCCTGGAGCCTTTAGAAAAATTCAGATGAGCTCTTAACTCGATACTTCAAATCCACTTCCAGTCATGTGGGAGAGGCCCTCAGCACCCCAAGCCTCACATTTTACACAGAGATCTCAGCATTGTGCTGATTTTTACTGGGATATTTACCATTAGCCAGCCTCAATACATTTTTCCACAATCTGTGAGCGATTTCTGAGAGACTTCTGTCACTTCCTTGTTAGAACAACAAGGAGAAACTCAGTTCCCCTAATAAAATGCAACTTTAGACTGGAGAAAAGGAGGCTCAGGGGGAACCTTGTGGCTCTGCACAACTCCCTGACAGGAGGGGACAGCCAGGGGGGGTCGGGCTCTGCTGCCAGGGAACAGGGACAGGACAAGGGGAAACGGCCTCAGGCTGGGCCAGGGGAGGCTCAGGTTGGACATTGGGAAAAATTCCTTCACTGAAAGAGTGGAATTTTGTTTTCCCATAGGAACCTTTGGCATGCCCAGGGAAATGGCCTGAAACTGTGCATCAAAGGGTTTAACCGTGCTGAGCATTTTATCTTATGCAAAACAAAATGTTAGGAATTGCAAAGAAACAATTCCAGGAGTGTTGGTGACAGCCTGAGGATAATCATCTCTGTGGGAACTCAATCCAGTGGAGAAGAATCATGACATGAAACAAGGAAGATTCCAAAAAGAACGCAATTAAACAAATAGAGAGGAGATGCACACAATAAATCTTCTTCTTCCGCAGTCTACAGCTGTAACGCTTAAAAACTTCCTTCAGCGTGATTAATGGCTATTAGAAGTCGAGATGCAGACAGGAACGTTCAGCTCTTCCATAAAACATTTGGAAAATAAATTTCCTTATTATTGCCTATTTACAAAGTTAAAAATGAATAATTTTCCAGGGTGGCCCCAAAGAGCAGAGCAAAGCCAGATTTACAGTTAATCTTCCTGAGCTAACGCTCTTTTGATGATGTCTACCTGCAGAGATTAATTATTTCGATACCACAAGGAAAAAGACAGGAATAATTATGCCACAAGAAATGAAAATTCAGCACAAGTTCTAATTCTCAACAGCCCAAACCCAAAGTTTTGAGATGACTGAAGTTCAAGAAAGGCTCTTATTTTGCAAAGGATTCTCGCTTCTGCTATTTAAATTAAAAGAGGAAAAAAAAGCCCCAAACTAAATAAAAGAAACAACCCCAAAATTCTGGCTTACAAGCAGCTCTAAAGTTACATGCTTTTAATAAATACTGACTTCAACAGTGTTCTCAGGGACTCCACCTCCACTTCCAAACAGAATCTCCTATTAAATGCTCCTGACTTGCCCTGTAGGACTCAGGAAAGTGAAAAATTAAGAGCAAAGAAAATCAGTTTTATAAAACCCGGGCAATGCAGAATTGGATCTGTATTTAGCTCAGTTAAAAATGATCCAGATAAGTTGTGTTTCACACAAAACACAGACACCACCACTGGGCCTCAGCAGTACAAAATTTTGCTTCCTAATCCCTGTATTAGGCTCCATAAATTTAAACCCCTTGTGGCAATGCCATAGATTTGCCTGTGGAATATTAACTGAGCTGCATAATTCTTCTGAATTCTAACTCAGCTGCAGAACTTTGGTTTAATATGGTAATAACTCAAATCTTCAAGCCACCAATAAGGTCAAATTTAGCCCCAGGCTAATGTCACTGTCAGGAGTTTTTCCTAACTGAATAACAATGGGATATTTTCATATAAATAAAAATATGTCATGCAAAAAAACAAGGGAATTACTCTGCGGAGGATTTGTCATTATCATAAAAATTGTGACATCAAACTTCACTTGTTTTTACTTCCATGCGGAGATCCCTAATGCTTTGGAAAGCAGTTGGAGCTGGCTGAGATACTTGGACTTGTAAAAGCATCAGGAAGGGAAAAGGAAAACTGGCTCCAAAATGGTGGGGAAACAGAAAAATCTGTCTTCAGCTAAGACTTAAAAAAGAAAAAGAAGAAGAAAAAAAAATCAATGTTATTTGTAACTTTATGTGGATTCCCAGCACTGCCATTCCCAGTTCATCCTCCCCATCCAACAAACATTCCAGCCTCCATCAACATTGACAAGGACAAGCCAAGCTCCATGTGACAAGTCCATACTTTTAACAGAAGAATTAAAATCCTGGAAAAAAGTATTCCTCAACAAGCAGGTAATGAAGATTTTGATTCTTAGCTGCAAAAGCCACGTTCTCAAAGCACTCACAAGAATTTCTCTGCACATTTTAATTTGGGATCACCTTTATCCAAGGGTCTTTTATAGGTACAAGTGTGGGAAAGATGGAAGGAAAAACACTTAAATCCCTAAGGATTGTTGGACAATCGGCAGAATATTCCACAGACACTCTTTATGTCTTGAGATGCGTCAGGGTTCTGAGGGTACAGGTGAAGATGTTTGAAGCAGTGGAGTGAGGAATTATGGCACAAGACAAAACATGCTGGAAAAAAAGGCTCCAAAGCACCTGGAGTAAGGAAGGAAAGGAGGGACCACCATATCCACGTCCACGAGCAACTAGGAAAGCCAGAACTGGTCTGGAGCTGCTCCGCACAGGATTTTACAGGTAACTCACTGAGGGAAACACCGCTGCATTTTTCCCAATCCTTGTGCTTTTCTTTGAGCATTTGCCAGGACACTGGCAAAGTAAACACCCTGGATTAGGGGAGCCTTTAGTCTTACTCAGGACAGAGTGATTCCAATCAAGTATAAAATTCGCTACTCCTTTTGGTATAAAACTAAACAGACACTACTCTACCCCATCCATCTCATTCTAAGCCTTCTTGGAAAAGTCCAGGCTTAATTTTAAAGCATGTCCTTTCTGTGCAAATGGAAACCACGTGTGAAGCCAGGATTTATGGTGCTATTTACAACTACCCTCAGCTTCTTTGACAAACTCATCTTAATATGTTGGGGACAGTTCAAATATAAAGACAACTTGACGTAAAAACCATTCCACTTCTCCAAAATATAATAAAATCTACTCTTTCTCTGAGTTATGTTCCTTATGTAAGACAAATTCTGTACTTTTTGGTTTGCAAGCAACCTGAAAACAATCAAAGATTAAGCACAAACCTTTCCTCCCAGTGCATTCCTGTTGCTAAATTCACCAGAGGCAGTGCCAATTAGGAGCAGAATAAATGAGCATTAAAACATTTAATCACTCATTAAAACCTTTGAGAGAGTCGGAGATGCTTTGTGAATTATTTTTTTGTTAATTAATTAATGAGAGCATGAACTCACTGGGCGCTGCTCAAGGGCACAGTGGTGCCATGTCAGGTGTTATCCATGGACCAGAGATAAAATGAAAAGAAGAAATTAATTAAATCAGGGTGCAGCTGGTGGAAAGAACAACAGTGCATTTTGCCCAGCAATAATTCCAATAAATGCTTGGTGTCCTCAGAACATTGCTCAATTTCTAAACACAAATAATTGGGATGGTGCATTTTGCACTCTGCCTTTTGGACTTCTCCGTAACTATGGAAAATCCTTGTTTTTTTAGCACAGCCATACTCCTTGTCTTTGGTTTCACTGCAAAAATGACGCAGGTTTTGGAAGTGATCTGCAGCACAAACCACACAGGCACTTCAGACTCGTGTTGATGTTTTCCTTTACTCAGGACCAGAAACGTTCCTGCACTGGGTCTGTAGAAACAGAGAATTTCCACGGCCATGTGAAGGCCAATGTGAACACCACGGACAAGACTATGGAGGACTTTCAGGGTGATCCCAGATTATGGTGGCAAGTCACACGGGCAGCTGGAGTGCCAAAAATGTGTCTGAAGGGAAACACTTTTTAATTTAAAACCAGGAAGCTTGAAAAACCTTGTTTATCCTTATCTCAACTGCAGGTCCAACATAATGTGTGGATTTGGGGGGCTTTTCCTCCACACTTTTGGGTTAATTAGGCGTCAACTCATCAATGTCCCATCCTCTTGCCTGTCCTGCATGTGTGTGGTCATGGAGACCAGAGACAACACAAGGACACATTGAAAACCTGAATCTCCCAAACACAACAAAATAGAAGTTGTCTTCAAATCAAGTCTATTAAAATCAAAGCAGCCATGCTCTTTCACAGACCCTCACCCCACAAACCAAACCCCCACCAGGCTGCATATTTGATATAATTTTTTAAAAAATATTTTTAATATAATTTATTTTCTTTGAGTCTGCACCTGCAAGAAATTGACCCATCTTTCCATTTTACACATGATTTCAGCCCACATAATTTCCATAACTTCATGTAAGTCCCTGTTTCTACTCATTACTAAAGCCCTGAGATGCTAACTCTGAAAACACAGACTTTTTGTACTGCTTATCTGCAGATTATTCAGTCCCTAACAGAATGAAAAACTTCACTGAAAAGTGAAATGAAGCTGTACCAGCTCAAGAAGATTTTTTTTCCCTTCAAATGACTCAGTGTTCCAATTCACAGCTCTCTATTTCAAAAAAATATAACATAATAAATAATAGAAAATAATTCATTTCACAGACGTCATCTAACACAGAGCAATAGCAATAAACCACATTTGCACTTTGCCAAGCTTCAATACTGTTAATAAACCATTTTAAACTGTTTTCTACTGTCTTTTCTTCATACATACATTTGTTTCCCTTCCAGGTTTGTTATTAATAGTGCTTTAATTTAACAGAAAACCACACTTCGTTCATGAAGACACTGCTTTAAATTTGGGTTTCTTCTGCAATATTCCTGGTGAAAAATGCGCTGATCTTTGTATTCCTTAAGGAAAAGTGGGATTAGATGCTAAAAACTGAAGCCTACCAAAGCGATGAGCATTTCTGGAGTGGCACAAACATAATGGGTTTGAAAACAAACATATTTTTTTGGTTTTCAGAGGAGAGGCTGGAATTTAGCAGTGACCCCACGCAGAGAAGGAGGAGAATCAGGCGGCTCTGACCTCGTTGACGGCCACGTAGTAGTGCTGCTGCTGGAACTGCGGGGAGTTGTCGTTGCGGTCCCGCACCACGATCCGAACCTCGTGGTTGATGACGGTGCCGACCTTCTTGTTCACACACTGCACCTGCACCACGATGGACTGGATGGACACTGGCGGCTGCAAGGGGAAAGAGGTTGTGACAAAGGGACCCAGAAGATGTCACCTGTCTGAGCTTTGGTTTATTGTTACTGGAATTCACTGGATCCCAGAAGGGCTTGAGGGGGGAAGGAACCTTCAAGATCATCTCATTCCACCTCCTGCCATGGGCAGGGACACCTTCCACTGTCCCAGGCTGCTCCAAGCCCCAAAGTCCAACCTGGCCTTGGACACTGCCAGGGATCCCGGGGCAGCCACAGCTGCTCTGGGCACCCTGTGCCAGGGCCTACCCACCCTCCCAGGGAACAATTCCTGCCCAATATCCCACCCATCCCTGCCCTCTGGCAGTGGGAAGCCATTCCCTATGTCCTGTCCCTCCACCCCTTGTCCCCAGTCCCCTTCCAGCTCTTCTGGAGCCCCTTTAGGCCCTGGCAGGGGCTCTGAGCTCTCCCTGGAGCCTTCTCTTCTCCAGGTGAGCATCCCCAGCTCTCCCAGCCTGGCTGCAGAGCAGAGGGGCTCCAGCCCTGGAGCATCTCTGTGGTCTCCTCTGGACACACCCCAAAGTCTTTCTTGTTCCTTTCTTGCCTTGAATTGAAAGGTCAAGTCTGAAATAAATCACATTTGCTACCGCTTAACACTTGCAAATAATTCAGAAACAACTTTTGACGTGGACAATCCCGTTTTTCTCACTGCAGTGAACATAGCAACGCTCTAAAACTCCCAAATGGATGAATGGGCAAAGAAATTTAGGTTGGAATGGCTTTTACTACTCATTTGAATAAGATCCAAGAATTCCTAGGCTGCCTTTAATAAGCTGCAGTCACTACTAAGTATATCTGGATTTATTCGCCAACCCTAAGAATAACATAACTATTTGAAATGACAGATATTTGATAAGTATTTGATATTCTGAATTTAGAAAAACATATAAATAAACAATGGCACAGTAGCACAAATTGCTTATGAAACCAGGGATGAACCATCCTGGCACATTTCAGCAGCTCCCTGCACCTTCAGTTCTGATTTATCACTGGTGATTCTTCCTAAGTACCTAAAGTTTTGGAAGAAAAGTGTGAAATTTTCATCTGATTTTATTTGGAAAACACATTGCCATTCTTAGTAACAATCAATGGAATCTAGGAAGATTTGCTGTCAAGGAAGGCAAGAAATAAAAAAACCACAGGATCAGGCTGACTGAATCAGCAGGGAGAGAAAAAAGGGAAGAGTATCCAAATACATGGAATGCTATCATTTGTGAATCAGAGACTCCAATTTTTTGCTAAATAATAATAATAAAAATACATAATACATAATTAATAGTAAATATTAATAAAACTCCCAGTTTCATTGGAATGGCAAAGTTTCATGTGGATTTAAGTGGAAAGATGAGAAAAACAGGTTGGGGTTTTTGTTAATCAAAAAAGAACCTCCCATAATGAACGGTTCTGTGGTGTTGGGGTAGCACAGCCCTCGTTCTGAAGGCTGGAAATATCCTTCAGGAGAATCCGTTAGGTTGGAAAATACTTCCAAGACCACGGGATCCAGCTGTTAACCCAGCACTAACCTATGTCCCCAAAAGAGCCGTATTAATAAAGCCCATGACACACATTTCATATTTTTACTCAGTCCCTGGAGGTTTTGAGGGTTGCTCTCCTTTTCTTCAGGTTTTGAGCGACAGCAATTCCCTGAGGCCATGCAAGAGAGGCACAGGAGGCATCACACCCAAAATCTAACCTACCTTAAAACCCAGATTTTCCTCTCATATCCCATTGAACTTAAATAGCCAGTGATGAATGATTGGACACAGTATTGGAGGTAAGAAATGTTCCAGTTCATTGTAAAAAGTGAGGAATCAATACCTTAAATACCAATGTAAACACATTATTACCTGTATTTAATTAAGAAATGTACACACTTCACTGGTTTCCTGGGGACTTGAGTCTACTTCTGGCAAAGAACATCCCTGTAAAGTGTCGGGGAGCTCACAATAATGGGAATTGGTTTAGACTGTGATTAATACTGAAAATCAAATAATCTGATGAGGCTCTTTGGGTGATGGATCGACTTCGATTCACATTAAGGTGACAAAAAAGTGTCAATAAATGGCCTTGAAAAGAAGAATCAGCACTGATCCAACAGAGATTTTGGTTCCTAACTCCCAATGGATGGGTGTGGGGTGATAAGAATGGATCCCACATTTCTTAAAAGTGGTTCTCCAGCCTCACCTTCCATTCCAGGCTCTCATTTTTTGCTCTGACTTAAAATTAAACCTGAGAGGCCAAAGCTGCTCCAGCAGCTGCTTGTTGGCACTTGAGGAAGTGCCAACTCTTTCTCAGAAGTCTTCTACCACCATGACCACACTCTGCCATGCTTTGTGCTTTGCATAGAAAAACAGTTTGTGAATTAAAACAAAATTAAGAGCAGCTGAATTCAATTAGTGCCTTTCACCAGCAAATGGAAATGAGGAGAAATTTGCATGCTGTTTTTGGTACTTATGAATTTATCTCAAAACACATGGAGAAGACAAATTAATCAATCAAGCTAATACAAAACAAACTCCCCTGCACTCCAAGGAGAACTCATGAGTTTTACAGCATTTTTGCTATATTGATTAAAGCACCTGGAAGTCAATTTTACTTTCAGGTTCTGTTGCAATGTTGCAACACTGTAAGGAAATGTCTCTATTTTCAGAGTGTTTTCTCCTCAATGAAATGAGCCTAGATGAGAACGCTCCTATTTATTTTGTGCTTTTTATCTCTCTTTTCACAAAAATCAAACATAACCTGACAATATTTCCTTAACACCATCAGGAACGAGCACAGCAGATATGTTTTAGGCTGCCTTAAAAAAAGAATCCAAACCAGCACGTCCTCAATGGAACATGTCAAGCTTTGTGAGTGAATTGTGGCAGTCAGGACTCCTCCACCTCTCACAGCTCGTAATTCAGTGTACACAGGGAATTTAGGCTGTTAATAAATGCCACAGGACACAGGGTGAGCAGCACTTCTTCCAGTCAGCAAACCATAATCAAAATTTAATTCAACAAATGAGTCAAGTTTGGTTGGATATAAAACCCTAACATCAGGTTCTTTTGGTCTTTGCTGTTTTGTTTGTCCACAATAATATTTCCACATACAGTCAAATTCCTGTGTGCTCCCAATAAATCCTAAAAAAGGGGTCAGATTAACACTGTTGACGTCCCTCTGGGGACAAGACATATGTAGGGATGATATTCTAGCAGGACCTGTGTGTGTGGGGGTAATTAGAAACGAATGTCTTTGTGGAGAAAACCAACCGCAAACTCACATCTCTGTCCAGCACCCGGCCGGTGCTGTTCAGGTACAAGGTCTGCTTGATGGGGTCCAGGATCACCCAGTAATCCACGTTGTCCTTCAGGGAGAGCTCGATGGTGGGGTCAGGCCCTCCTGCTGTCCCCTTGATCAGCATGTTGTCAACCAGGATAGTGCCTGCAATGATATGAAACAGCCCAGGGAGGAATTTATAGGGAATCCACATCTTTATGTATTTTTGCAAGCAGTGCAACACTGAAAATGCTGTTTTCTGCCTCGGCTTTGTGGTGTTTCATGTTTTGAGTGATGTTTAAGGAGTCTGAACCTTATTATCTGTAATGAAAAACTGCCTCTGACACTGCAGCTGTATCAGACAATGCCAGAAAAAGCACTTGCAATGCACAGTGATTTAAATTGACAATGAGACCTGTCACATCCAGCTATCTACTTAACAAGATGAGCTTTTTCTTCATTGTGCAATCATCTCCCAATCTCACCTCGAACAAATGAAAGCACGGAAATAACAACCAAATTCAGAATAAATTTTCTGCAGCGAGAGCGACACATCAAGGTGACGACAGGGAGAAAAAAGCACAGCTACATGAAGATCTCCAGGAAAAAAAGAGGGTTTGTACCTGGATTTGCTCTGCAACAGAAACTGAAGTGCAGCACAAGGATGTGAAGACTATAGCCACATAACAAAGGTGGTACTAAGAAGAGCAGCCAGCTCTCAACATTGGTCTTTTCTGGGAATCACAGGATCCCAGAATGGTTTAGGTTGGAAGGGATCCTGAAGATCCAGAATTCCACCCTGTGCCATGGGCAGGGACTCCTTCCATTTGATCCCAGGCTGCTTCAAGCCCTGTCCAACCTGGCCTTGGACACTTACAGGGATCCAGGAGTTGCCACAGCTTCTCTGGACACCCTGTGACAAGGTGCCACCACCCTCCCAGGGAACAATTCCTTCCATATATGCAACCTAAATTTTCTTTCTGTCAGTCTGAACCGATTTTCCATTGTTCTGGCACTCCAGAACAATGCAGGGTCCTTCTCCAGTTTCCCTGTATCCCTTCAGGCCCTGGAAGGAGCTGTGAGGTCCCCACACAACCTTCTCTTGTCCAGGCTGAGCAGCCCCAGCTCTCCCACTCCAGCTCCAGAGGAGAGGTGCTCCAGCCCCCTCAGCATCTTCATGGCCTGCCCTGGACCTGCTCCAAGAGTTCCATGTCCCTCCTATGCAGAACAGTGCACAGAATTCCAGGTGGGGTCTCACGAGAGGCCATCTTGTCCCATCCTGCTAAGCCTCCTTTCAGCAGTCAGCTCACTACCCCCACAGTGTACTCAATTTCCTGTGGAAAACACTCCCAACTCACTTCCCAAATGTCAAGCATTACAAACCACCCTGAGCGTTGCCCTCCGGTGCCTCGGATTTGCATGCACAGCATTTATAACCACTCCTCTGAAATTTCATTTTTTCTGCAAAACTAACACTCCCCAGTTTGTTTCACACCAAGAACGTTAAAAAGAATTATCTTTGTGGAAGTTCACCAGCAGTTACGAAGAAAATCTGTGAATGTCAGTAGGTGCAGAACATTTAAATTAGGCTAAAATATTTATCATGTAACCTCCTGTTATTAAGGGTCCCAATAATTTATTCCAAAGTGCAGCATGAAGTTTCTTTACACCTTCACTTTGTAACAGCGACTCTGTATAAAAATATTCATCCAAGAGGAGTGGCCCCAAGAGAGGCTGAGGCTTTTTTGTTAAAACAGTAAAATAATCACTGATCTTAACCCCAGTAAACTGGTTTGTAGCCCTGTGGGGGAATACACCACAGTAAGGTCTTTTCAATCACTTATTTTGAAACTATTCTTTTTCCGACCCAGTAGAGATGACAGGAATAAAATTGCCAAATATTTAAGAGTAAAACTGCCAAACTTTGCACCAAAGACTGGTTTCAAGTACAAGGAGCAACAATTTTTTAGGGCACATGAGAAACATTGTTTTTACCCAGGTAACCTGTGGATCTTGGCCCAATTTCATTTTCAACAACATCTGTCCAATTCTACTCTGCTCCAGAAGCTTGGTCTGGCATCTTCTGGGAGACAAGCACTGGTTTTAACATAAAGAGGATTTCACCAGGAAAACCCAGGTCATTTCCAACCCTGCGACACTGCCAAGTGCTGATGCCTACTCAACAAGTCCTGTCAAATCTATAAAATCCAGCAGTTCGTGCACTGCCCTCGTTAGTGTGCCTCAATGATGACGCAAAGAGGGGTTGGTAATTCAAATTCAGTTATAAAAACATCTAAGCAACTTAAAATCTGTGATGGTGAATTTCATAGTCTGTAGTCAACGACCATGACTTCACTGACCTCACTGCTTTGATTCTGCATCTCACTGGACTCTGCTCTGCTTCACTCTCTGCTTAGTTTCACAAAGCACTTTTGTTTGTTTTGGTTTCATTCTTCTCTTCTTAAAAATGGGCTGGATTTTCCTCAGATATTCATGAGGCGCCCGTACACTCTCTGAGAGACAGCAGTTTGCAAATCAGCCTATTAATAGCCATCCTTAAAGTCTTTTCCTAGTTTATGAAGTCTCTGGTATTTCAGAGCCCTTTTCCTTTCCCCCTTAGATATCTCTAAGTTTTTCCTTACAATCCTGCCTAAAATGCCAGGGAGGGAACCTCCCAATGACAAATTTGATGTGTCTGCATCACCAGTTTTTCCATAAATGCCAGCACGAAAGTAAACCAGTCTGGTGATAATTGTAACTCAGAGATGCAATGAGTTCACAGAAAATCTGATATGCAATTTTTTTTGCACAAGCAAAAACTCAAACGATCACAGAATCACCAAGGCTGGAAAATCTCTCACAGTCCCAGCTGTTCCCAATGCCCAGGTTGTCCCCCAGCCCAGAGCACTCAGTGCCACCTCCAGCCCTTCCTTGGACACCTCCAGCCATGGGCACTGCAAACCTCCCTGGGCAGCCCCTGCCAAGGCCTGAGCACCCTTTCCATGGAGAAATTCCTGCCCATGTCCAACCTGAGCCTCCCCTGGCCCAGCCTGAGGCTGTTTCCCCTTGGCCTGTCCCTGTTCCCTGGCAGCAGAGCCCGACCCCCCCTGGCTGTCCCCTCCTGTCAGGGAGTTGTACAGAGCCACAAGGTTCCCCCTGAGCCTCCTTTTCTCCAGGCTGAGCCCCTTTCCCAGCTCCCTCAGCTGCTCCTGGGGCTCCAGCCCCTTCCCCAGCCCCACTCCTTTCCCTGGACACGCTCCAGCCCCTCCAAGTCCTTCCTGGATTGAGGGCTCAGCACTGGACACAGCCCTCGAGGTCCCTCAGCAGGGCCAGCACAGAAGGACAATCCCTGCCCTGGGCCTGCCCTTCTGTCCTGTGTGCACAAGCCACTGGCAAGGACACCCAGGACTATCATTAGGGATATTTTTCCTGGCTAATTAAAAAAAAAAAAAAAACCACAAAAAACCCCCAAACCTGATGGGAAATTTTGATTGCCCATCACCACAAGCAGATTTTAAGAACAGCTTTCCATCTTCCATGGAGACCACACAATCTGGTTGCTTTTCCACCTACCCTGAAGCCTGATTGATGACTGAGGCACCCTGTGGAATGACCTTACAGATTTCCAAGGGATTAGTACAGGACAAGCTTCAAGGAATCAAAGTCAAGGAAACTGCTGGCTAAAAAAGCAACAAAACCAGCCAGAACCCAACAGGCTGGACAAGAGAGAAAAGGTGTTTTATTGTCAGAGGGAACATCATTTTTCTGAGCTTGTTGCAATTATTCAAAAATGGCTTCAAAACAGGACAACAAAATGAAAAATCATAAAATGCTGCAAGTATTTTAACAACTGTTTTACACCAAACTATCTCCTTGAGAGGAATCCAGGAGCTGAAAAATCTTCATTTGGCTGAAATAAAAGGGAAGGTTTTGATTTTACAGTTCAACCTCCGGTGAGATTCCCATTTGGTGGGAAGGGCATTGGACGCCGGTGCAAAAGGCCCTGAAATGTGGGACCTGCTGGCTATGCTCTACTAAAGACAGGAGCCTGGCAGTGCTCAGCGAGGGGTCACTCCCTGAATGATTTTGACACATCTTGGGATTATTTTAGCTGAATGTTTTGGCAGAGTCCTTTTTTAAAGTGAGAGGGAATTATGACTGGTCTGGGAATAAACCTTATTGAATCATGAAGCAGTTTGGGTTAGAAGGGACCAATATTATTGGAAAGTCTCTAAACATCAAACAAGGCTTTTCTCTGCATTTAGACCTATTTTTGCTACACAGGACTGTACTTATGGGATAGGGCTGTGGCCTGTAAAGTCTTTAGATATCCAGCAATACTCTGCATTCCAAGTGGAAAAGCAAAATGAATCTGCAGGAGATGGGAGAACTGAGGCTCCCCCTCCAGGGGATCATTTTCTTAATTTCAGTCTTCAAAAACTACTCCTTATGGGAATATTTTCTATCTGCCCTAACATTTCCAAACCCTTCTGAACGTGTTCTAGCTCTGAATGATACAGGAGGTAAATGCAACCCCTCCCTCCAAAACCTGTTTACACTCAATTGCTACTCAAAACCCAAGCTCTGTAAAACATAACTTACAAAGGATTACTTTTAGGATGAAAAAATTGCATCCTGCTTCTTAATTTAAATAAAAGGCATCTATTGCATATGCAAACACCTGTCCAAGACCAGCCCAAAGACCGACCTAACCTGGTGCCCTGGGTGCTCAGGACACATCCAGATCTGAAAGTGAATTCCAGCTCCCTCTTCCACAAGCTCGTTGGCTCCAGAATAACCTTGTCCATGCTCTTACTGACTTTTCACGTGGAAAAGAAAAAAGAAAAAGAAAAAGAAAAAGAAAAAGAAAAAGAAAACGAAAAAGAAAAAGAAAAAGAAAAAAGAAAAAAAAAGAAAAAAAAAAAAGATGTTTGATGCATTTCAAACCACATGGGCTCTTCTTCAAGAGGTTTTGAAAGCTCACATACTGAGAAGGCAGCCACATTAACCCTGCTCATCTGCCCAGCAGGCTGGTGATAAAGCCTTACAGACCTCTTGGTACAACAAGGTGTAACAGGTGACAAAAATAAATGGATAAAAATTGATCAGTTGGAAGATGCTCGGTATCGGTATCGACTGGTTGGGTCCCTGGCAACCCCACAAGGGTAAAACATCCCCTGAAATAAAACCTTGAGAAGGGTTTCTCTTCCAGTTTTTTGTTTAGCCCATGGGACCAGAAACAGATTGATAAGGCTGACATAAGAGTGCCCATTACTACATAAAACCTGCTGGTTCTTGATAAAAAACACTCCCAGGTTGGTGCTCTCACGCCAGACACAGAAAATGGCCATGAACAAAACTGGTACTCTATAAACCACCCCATACAAAATGAAAAGGCTCTCAATTAAAAAAAAAAAAAAAAAAAAAAAAAAATACACAGGCTAAAATTTCTGGGCGCATTTAAAGAAGAAAATGTACCAAAATGCACATCCCACAGTCAGTGGCGAGATAAAACCTCTCCAGGCTATTCCAGCCTTCCCTTTGTTTCTTGCCTCCCTTCCCAGAAGAGTTTGGCAACAGCAGCTCTTGAAGGTCATTTAAAATTTTTAGGACACAACAACAACAAGGTTCTACATAAACAGGCTCCACACAACCACCCTGAGTCAGGCTTTCTAGGGAGGGAGTTTTGAGAATTACAGAAATTTCCTCCAGTGCCACAGCCTTTGGTCAAGGGAGCTTGACCACCCAGAGGGTGCTGGGCGCTGCCCAGGCTCCCCAGGGAATGGACACGGCCCCGAGGCTGCCAGAGCTCCAGGAGCATTTGGACAACACTCCAAATGCTGGATTGCTGGGGTGTCCTGGGCAGGGCTAAGTGTGGGACTGGATGATCCTTATGGGAATCTTCCAAATCAGAAGATTCCATGATTCTATAAGCACGGTGGCACCAGGAAACTTCCTGTGAATTCTTCCTGTACCTAGACAAACTCCTTTGTGAGAAACAAAAAAGCAGCACTCATCCCTGAATTATCCTAGGGAATGATTGCAGGGAATGATCCTAGGAGTCATTCCTGCATTCTGTCAAGGTCAGACAATGAGGGAAAATGCCTCCAGAATGACTCAAGTCCAAGTGAAGAAGAAAAATGCTGCTGTGCAGCAAGACACCCAGATTTGTGTCCTCACCTGAAAGCAATGCAAATGAACACCCAAACTGGCCAGAGACTGGAAAGGGCTCAGGGTTGGTAGTGCTGGATTCAGGCACTGGGATAAGAGCCAAACGTCCAACTCCGCGGGAAAATCCAGGAAAACCCACAAAACTCTAAAAAGACGGACTTGGAGCAATTGGATGTCTTCAGATACCAGACAAGACCTCCTGAGGGAAAAATTTTCTTCTTGGATCCAGCTGAATGCTCTTTATTCTATGGTCCTGGTATTTTGAGACAGAGCAGAAACCTCAGCAAGTTCTACTTCCATTCACATGGAATCATTAAGGCTGGAAAAGACCCCCGAGATCATCAAGTCCAACCTTCAACCAATATATTATGAAACACTGGGAAAGGAAACACCCAGAGATAAGGGAGAACCAGCACACAGAAACCTTGCAGCACAAAGGAGCTCAGGTTCATGAAACTACACAATTCCACCTTATGGAGTGACATTCCCAAAGCAAGGGGTGGTTCTTCCCACAGCACCCAATTCTATCACCACTTTTCACCCTGAGAGTTTTCCCACTCCCGAGAGCAAGTTCCTTACAACCTTGCCCTGATGAAAACTCCAGAGTTTATTTTGGTACTTTGGTGAAAAAAATATGCATACTAACAAAGTTTGTGCATATTCCCAGGCAGGGCTGAGCTCCTGGGAACACAAATCCTCTGATTATGTACATTGATTATGGAGCTTGGTACCTGCAACCAGAATGATTTGCACTTAAAAGGAGCCACGCTCCCAGGGATAGCCAAGTCTTCACATTTAAATATATTATCACAAACCCAATCTCAGTTCTCTTTCAGACTTGGTTTATTTTACTGGCACTATATTAATAAAAGTTGTATTTATTCTGTGCTAAATAGGTCCTGAGCCAAAGCAAACCAAATTTTATTCAGTTTATTTTTGTTCATCTAACTCAAATCTGCTCAACTCAAAACCCCAAGCACTTTCCTTTAAATATATGTTCACCATTGCTAACTTTGGGATTTCTTTTCCTAAACTTTTCCTCAAATTCAAGGGTTGAACGCACCAAAACCATTCCTCCAATCTGTGCTACTGAGTCCAAATGGGGCAGATTTAAAACAGAAACTGCACCCCCCGCACCTGCAAATGTACAACGACCAGTCCTTAAACGGGACAGAAATTCACACCCAGAGGTCAAAAACCACAGCTCCCAAAAATACTGCTGCTGAAGACTGGAATGAACTCAGTGCCCACTGCAGTGATTTATTTTGGAGGCAACTGCATATTGTGTGTGATATCACTGGTGTTTGCAGTCCTTCCGTGCCCTCCCGAGATCCCCGATGGGTAATTTTCCAATAGCGCTGTTTTTAAGTCCCTGGGAATGTTCTTTGTCAGGTTTGACAAATGTGTAGCAACATAAACTGGTTTTCATCAGAGATCTGCCTCCTTTGGTGTGTTAGTGGTTGTTGGGAAGACAAGGCCGGGCTCTGGGTGCCTACACACCCCAAAACCAGGCAGTGACCTGAGCTGACACCAGTGTTGGTGTCACCTCCAACCACCTCAAATGCCAAATGGGACTCAAAAATCTCACAGAGTGAGCCCATGGCTTCTGAGTTCTGCGACAAGGTGACCAGGGAAGGGCTACAGGCTTGTAGGGTCCTCCGGACAAATAGGAGAACCTGCAAAACCCCAAAACTCGGTGTAGGAAGATGGAGAAAGTTGGAGCAATGAGGATTTCTTCGCTCTTTTCTTAGAGATAAACCCAGGATTTTGGAAGATGGATGTGAGACAAAGGGCCTTTGGTGCCTCTTCCTTGATGGTCCTTTATGCACAAGGTCCCCAAGATCTGGAGTCCCTGGCTGTTTAGTTCCATTCACATTTTCCTGAGGGCACCGTATTTCTATTCCTATTCAATAGAAAATGGAAAAATAACCTGATTTTCATTCTGATTCTAGGAAAATGACATATTTGGAAATACAGTTTTATGCCACTGAGGAGATGCCAAGCTTTGCTGGGTTGGCCTCAAAACAGGAACTCATCTTTCAGAATTAACCTTAAATCCATCTCTGGGATTGAGGAATGGGGGGGACTCATCTCTCAATACAAGATTGATAGTGAGGAGGCAGGAATTGTGAGTGGGGCATGGCCTTGGCCGGGGAAATTCTGATGGAAACTTTTATCCAAACAAATGTCGCTGCACAAAACCCACAGAGATGAAGATCCATCACAGTTCCCCCACACCCCACATATCCAGGTAACCCCTTCTGGAGGTCCTGGGCACAGTTTGGGGCTGTGTCCGGTCTCCAGTAAATAAAACTGTTTTTGTAAATCCTGTTTGCTTTCCAATTCCTTGAGCCACTTCTCAAGCCAATCAAAAATGAGGTTTATTTGCTCTCTGTTTAGAAAAGTCTGGTTTACATTTTAAACACACAAGGACTCTTAAATAATGAATCAGATCGAGCAGTTTTTCAGGAGCACTGTGATCAGCAGTGGCTGCCGAAGGTGTGAATTCAATGACTTGAATGTTTTCACCTTAATTTGGAGCCATCCTGGGGTCTGTTTGCAAACCATTCGGAGAGGAGCAGCAGGAGCCTGCACTGCTCTGTTCTAACCCTGAATTATTAAAATTATCAGAGCCTGTCTAAACATTGCTCATGGATGTGCATAATTTTTTTTAATATTTCCTTGACATCTTCTGTGCACAACATGCAGCTGTTTTCTTCTTATAAAGGAGGCAAAAGAAGGACACTTTACTAATGCTTTTCCATCCTCTTTATCTGCTCTTGCTGGTTTTCCTACAGGAAAGCATCCCTGGGGAAAAAAAAAATAGGCATTGCCAGCAGACCTGGATTTTCTTGGTGCACCCCAAAGGCAGAGCCACTAAAACTTATTTTCGAAACTTCAGCCGCAGTGTGTTTAGTCTGAGGTTGGCTCCAGTCTCCCAGTTGTTTCCAGATGCTGGAAAGGTGCAGACACTGTAACCTGAGGCTCTGGAAAAGGGAATGAAAAGGGAAGTGTGGGGGAAATGTAGGGATAGACCCCCACTGAACACAGAATCCTGGAATGATAGAACAGCCTGGGCTGGAAGGGAACATCTTTAAAGTTCATCTTCTTTTACTCCTGTCATGGGCAGGGATTATCCCAGGTGGCTCCAAGCCCTGGCCTTGGACACTGCCAGGGATCCAGGGGCAGCCACAGCTGCTCTGGGCACCCTGTGCCAGGGCCTGCCCACCCTCCCAGGGAACAATTCCTTCCCAATATCGCACCCATTCCTGACCCCTGGCAGTGGGAAGCCATTCCCTCTCATCCTGGCACTTCAGGCTCTTGGATATTGGAAATTGTCTCTCTCCATGTTTCCTGTATCTCCTCCAGGCACTGGAAGGCCACAGTTGGGTCACCCCAAAGCTTCTCCTCTCCAGGCTGAACAATGCCAGCTCTCCCAGCCTTTCCTCCTAGCAGAGCTGCTCCATCCCTCTGATCATCCTGGTGCCACCCCTGGATTCATCAAACAGAAAAAATTATCACAGACCAAAATTTCCATCTTCAACTAAATTTGGATACAAACCTTGTTAAGCAGTAATTCGACCTTACAATATTCCAGCTATGAGATCCCTCCTATTTTTGCTCAGAGGCCAAAGGAATCCTTGAGGTGAGGAGTGGAGCACCGCAGAGGGAGTGCACGCTGGGTTTTGTAACAGATTGAGGGACATGCACAATTTCTTATCTATTTCACCTTCTATGAGAACAGGGAAGCATCTTCATTCATGGGAGAGAGCAAATCCTTTCTTTTCCTAAGAACTGTTTTATCACAGAACTAAAAGGCCTAAAAAAGGCCTTTGTTATCCACGGAATTCTACAGCACCCTTTGTAACCTACAATTGTGCCTCTGCTCACACTGCTGCCAAGGAGACAGAATTCCAAACAATTGACAAGAGAGTGGCTGAGAGGGGATCATACTGGGTTTGGGAGCAGAATCCCAGATTAGGAGATTTTGGGAGCAAGCAGAGAGATAGATTACAGTGGCCAGAACTTGTACAAACACCATTCTGACATCCTTCATTTTCCCCCCATTCCACTAAAGCACAAAAGATGGGATGGATTTATTGTCAATAATGCAATCCTGGTTGTCTTTGCAGGCATCCCAATAGAAACATAAGAAAACCAGGAATGCTTGGCACAACATCCTGTCTGGAAGAATTTTATTTTCCACTTTGAAAAGATTTTTCTAAGCAGTTTTGTTGCCTTTGCAAATCAAACACTGACTTCTACTCCACACTTCCTGTCTCTGGAAGTGTTCAAGGACAGGTTGGAACAACCTGGCCTAGTGGAAGGTGGTCGTGCCCACGTCAGGGGGTGGAACAAGGAGGAACTTTAAGGTCCCTTCCAACCCAAACCACTCCATGATTACGTGATTCCTCCTA
Organism: Hirundo rustica; assembly: GCF_015227805.2. Taxonomy (NCBI): domain Eukaryota; kingdom Metazoa; phylum Chordata; class Aves; order Passeriformes; family Hirundinidae; genus Hirundo; species Hirundo rustica. The sequence continues at coordinate 4,604,774 of NC_053457.1, forward strand.
ACTCAAATCCCAAGTCCCTAATGCTGCTAAAGTGCTGCCATCAGAAACCAATTTCAAGCAGCAGTTTTGCAGTTATCAGGGGAAAAAGCAAACCTGTAAAAGCCACGCTGTTCCCCAGAGCCAGTCAATTATTTCACACTTCTCTGACCTGGCTGTCAGGGAAGCAGCAAGGACATACCAACTTCAAAGTGTTACCTGAGGATCAGCTTTTTAAACTTTTCATCACCTGACTTGCAAACTTTGATTAATTTTATTTTCCCCTTCAGCCAGACCTGCTCCTTTTCCACAGGGAAATCACCCCCACCAAAAATTCTTGGAACACTTCTCAGCATAAAGAGAAAGTTGAGGGAAATGGAAACAAACATTTGGAGGAGGTTGCTAAGAACTCACAGCGTTTCACTTCACCTGTGATCTGAAAGCTCTCTTAAAAACTAAAATCTGAATTAGAAAGAGTATTAGATGTGATTAACCAAATTAGTGCTTTTCTATTGCCCTGTGGAAATGAAAATGGACATGGAAGAGGGTGGCAGTCTCTTTTCCCAGGTAACAAAGGACAGGGTAAAAGGAAATGGCCTCAAGTTGCACCAGGAGAGGTTTAGATTGGATATAAGAGAAAATTACTACACAGAAAGGGTCCCAAGCACTGGAATGGGCTGCCCAGGGAAGTGGTGAATTCATCATCCCCAGAAGCATTCAAAAAACTTGAGGACCTGGGTTAGTGGAGAACATGGTGGTTCTGGACTGATGTCTTAATCATTTAAGAATGAGTGCCAGGGCCTCACCTCCCTCCCAGGGAAAAATTCCTTCCCAGTATCCCATCCAACCCTGCCCTCCGGCAGTGGGAAGCCATTCCCTCTGTCCTGTCCCTCTGTCCTTTGTCCCAAGTCCCTCTCCAGCTCTCCTGGAGAGGGAAGTACATTTAATACGGCTTTTCACAGAAAAACTACAAGAGACAAGAAATAAGAGAATTAACAATTCTTGGAAGTAGAACCAATCGGAGAGTCACACAGAAAACTGGGAATAAGTGGCAAGTCTCCTAAATGTTTTGTTCTGCATCCAATCGAGTTACAATCCTTCATGAGGAGCCCCCCCAGGCCGTGTGGACAATGTGCTCAGGGCCGGGCAGCGCCCAGGGAAGAAGCTGTGCCTCCCGTGCCGGGGCAATCGCTGGGCTCAGGCCCTGCCCGTGGCTGCGGTGCCATTGCCGGGCCCCCGCGGCAGAGCCTGGGCCCTGCTGGGAGCCCTCCCTGCACACAGGGACACCCAGGGCTCAGGGCCCCTCTCGCCTGGGGCTCCTCTCCAGGCTGAACAGCCCCAGCTCCCTCAGCCTTTCCCGGGCACCCGCATGCTCCGGGCCCTTCCTCGGCTGCGCAGCCTCCGCTGGCCCCGCTCCAGGAGCTCCCTGGCCCCGCTGTGCTGAGGAGCCCGAGCTGGACACAGCGCTCCAGAGGTGCCTCCGGGGCTGGCCACAGGGGCAGGAAAACAAAAGCATCTACGGTTCTTGAGAAATTTCTTTAACATACCACCATCCAAAACAAGACCTTCCAATAGAAGACCAAAAGAATGTCAGGAACTGAATGAAGTTTTCAGGTGCTCTCTCAGACCAAGGCTTTTATCTTTAAACTCAGCATTTTCCATCAAGACACTGTAAACAGCAAATTATTTGTGTAGTTGATCATTCTCTCAGCATTTCCCGGGCTGTGTCTTTCATGAACACATCCTGCACTCCCTTCCTTGCTTTCGACAGTAATAGTAAACAGCAGAGTGTGTGAGCAGATTTCAGAGCTAATTGAAAATAGGAACATGGAGCCTAATGGTATTAAATGAAAAACCCTGTCAGGTTTAGCAACAGATCATTTGCATCTCCTTTATTTTGTTGTTCAAGTTCCCTGTTTGCATAGAAAAAACTAAAATACACGTCAAGCCGCTTTATAAGTGCCTGGTATCTAATAAGGATGAAAATAACTATCTCAGATGCTAATGAAGCATTGTTTTTATTTGCCAAGCAAATTACTGGAAGGCAAATTACTCTGACAATAGCAAATGAAGGAAAGGCAGGAAGACCTGCCCTGCTTTTCAGACTCCAGGACACTTTTGGTCCTGGTAAATTGATCCTTGCCCAAATAGCAGCTGGGAACAGCTTGGGAGGTGCCACCACCCAGGTTTGGGTGCTAGTACTGGTTTTAGAGGATTAAAGAGAACATTTGCCTGTCTCAAGCACTGTTAAATCCATGAGATAAGGACAGAAGAGAGTAACAGGATGGAGTTAACTCCATGCCAGGTGAAGGCGAGATCCGGTCAGCACATCCTGGGAAATCCATCCCCAGAAAAATTCCCACTATGGCAAAGTGTGTAGACAAGCAACTGTCATACACACATCACCCACCCAAAGCTCATCCCAGGTTCGGGACAAATGGCAGCTGCCACCACCAGCAACCACCAAAGCCCCCCACAATATTCCTCTGTGGATTTATGGAACCTGAACTGCAGAGAACCGCCCACGGCAGGAACCTGAGATAAGATCAAGGTGAAACACTTGTCTGGGTGTTATCCCAGGCTTAGGGGGAGGTTAACAAAGCTGGGGAGAAGGAATTCCTGAGAATGGACACAAAAGAGGCAGAAGGACACAAGGAAAGCCAATGCAGCAGCTCTGACTCGGACAAAGGGAATTCTGGGAGGGACAGTCACAGATCCCAGAAATCACCAACTCAGAAGAAAAGAAACTCTGAGCTGGCACTAACTAGCATCAGAAACAAGGGAATCATTTAACCAATAGCGTTAGAGACCTGTGATGCCCATGAGCATTAATTCCTTGCTTACTAGAGTGTATAAATAGGGAAAAAGTCCAGAGGACTTTGGGACCCTCCACCAGTGAGAAACCCAGGATGAAGAAAGACGAGCAGGACACCGGTGGATCTAGGGATGCTGATAATCTTCTGCTGGATCTGTCTCTTTCTCCTCTCTTTTTCTCCTTCCCATCTCTCTACCTCACATACATTGCTACTTAAATTCCACATTGTTTACTCCATCACATGGACTCATTTGCACCTTAATTCGGGCACAGGCATCTCTCACTAATCAGATCTTAACAGAGGTCAAGGGTGTTAATTGAACAGACATGCTCAGCCCACGCCGGTTGGCTTCAGAGACGCAGAAAAGACTCTGGTGCTACTTAATTTACCAGTACAGATCTGTGTATGGCAGCTCAGAGCTCACAACAATCCAGTGGAAACCAGGAAATTTCCTGCCTATGGCATACAGGCTGGAACGAGATGAACTTGAGCCCTTCCAGCCCAAACATTTCCGGGACTCTACAATTAAAACTTTGGCTTCAGCCGCCAAATTGCTTCCAGGTCTCATCACTCAGTCACTGGTGGCTGAGGTCAGTACCTGGCATCACCTGCTGGAATCTTCCTCATTTTTTCCATGGGACCAGAATGGTTTAAGATTTTAAATGACATGCAGGCTGGATTGAATCCTTCCCTGTGAGGATGGTGGGGCCCTGGCACAGGGTGCCCAGAGCAGCTGTGGCTGCCCCTGGATCCCTGGCAATGTCCAAGGCCAGGTTGGACTTTGGGGCTTGGAGCAGCCTGGGACAGTGGAAGGTGTCCCTGCCCATGGAAGGGGGTGGGACTGGATGAGCTTTATGGTCCCTTCCAATCCAAACTATTCTGGGATTCTACCCTATGGCTCTAACTGTGCCTTCCATATCTGTACTCAGCCCTGCTGGAAACGCTCAGCCAGAGGGATCAGGTGAGTTCCTGTTTGGCTTTTCCATATTCAGCCCAATTCAGACCCCTCTCCAGGGTCCCATGTAGTGTAAATTACACACTGACATTTCCCAGTGTTTCCTTTACGGGATCCTTTCCATTTTACAGTTTTCCAGCACACAGAGGTGAGAACCACCCTCCATTTTGCACCTTGAGGTGGAGCACTGACACGTTTGTGTTCCTCCTTTATTTTCTCCTGGCAAAGCACCTAAGGATAGCGAGTTTTGATTTACTGTTGGAGAGGACAGGCAGAGGAGCTTATCCACAGTGATTTGTGAATATATTTCAGAAGCAACACACTGCAAAGAACATCTCCTTCTGTAACTTCAGCCTCCATCTCCTGTCATTTGAGATACTTTCCACTTGTATCAAGAAGCCTTTGAATCCTCGGGGGCTGCTTCCTGTGAAAAATTTGCAAGCTTAATATTTGGATTCTTCCAGACATGTGTTTGGAGCTGCTCAGAGAATTTACTGTTTTGTAACACGTCTCTAATCTATTACCAGTTCTCCATCCCATGTGAGGAAGCACCAAGAATATGTTATTGAAATGTGTGGGGTTTAATAGGCTAGGCATGGAATAAAATCAGATGGTTTATATTTGTAGATGAGCAGAGGTATAACTTTAAATAGGAAATATTTTCTTGTAAGATTTAATAACACAGGAGCTGTTTGTTTGCCTTCTAGAAGTCTATTAATAATTTTCTTTTAAAATGTTGTTACATTGTCAAAATAAGACCCAAAACTTTTAAGTAGCCTGATAAATTCACCTTTTTGTTTATGTTTTTTTTTAGGGGAGGTAGTGACAGTTCCCAAAACCAGCCCTGGGAAATGCAGGAAACCCAGAGAATCTAAAGGAAACCCTGGGAAGGAGCTGGCACCAACCCAGAGCAGTTTCTCTGCTAAGAAAGATGCGCTGATAGAGCACCTCTGTGACGGCTTTACTGCAGGAACCGTATCATAAATCTGTAATGTTTCTCTCCATAAACTCCACTGATGTACAGTGTATTAAACTGGCTCTTAATAAACTGCACTCCTTCCCTCTCGCTTGCCTCCCAAGTACATAAACACCAAGAAAAGAAACTAATTTAGAAAATTAAGTCTATTCTTTTTCTGAGAGAAAAAAAATGGCCAATGTCTCAGGGGGACAGTGGTGTCCCTTGGGGGACAAATGTCAATATATTCATTAATTACACAAAGGGACTGAGAGCACCCTTAGGAGGGCTGCAGGTGACACCGAGCTAAGGGTGACCTGATTGTGACCTTCCAGCACCTGAAGTCGCTCCAAGAAACATGGAGAGAGACTCTTAAGAAGGGCCTGGAGTGCCAGGCCAAGGGGTGATGTCTTCCCACCGCCAGAGGACAGGGATGGATGGGATATTGGGAAGGAATTGCTCCCTGGGAGGGTGGACAGGCCTTGGAACAGGGTGCCCAGAGCAGCTGCAAGTGTCCCAGACCAGCCTGGATGGGACTTGGAGCATCCTGGGACAGTGGAAAGTGTCCCTGCCCCATGGCAGATGGTGGAACTAGATGGGCTCTAAGGTCCCTTCAGATCCAAACCATTCCAGGATTCTGTGAAAAGAGAAAGGTATTTAGACAAAAGCTTTACTCTTCTGAGGCAGCCCCAAAGCTGCCCTGGTGCCCAAATTTTCTTTCCTGCAGCATCACTGCCACATCATCTAAATGAATTTGCCGACCCCTGGCAGGCACAGCTGAACATTCAGAGCTGGTTCCCATTTTGACAGGTTGCTGCCAAAAACAGCGTTTGATTTTTTTTTTTCTCGGTTTGCATAAGAATCTCCTTGAAGAGGTCAGAGCATCCCAAGGGAAACCCAGTGTCATTTGAGAGGCACAATAACAGCCCATTACACAGGCCAATAAACAACATTGGAAGCAATTCCTCTTGGACATTCAAACCCTTTCCCTTTTCATTTTATCTTTCTGTTATAAAGAGCCCTGTCATTTGCAGTACATTCTTGCAATAAAAAAGAAAGGCTGAAAAACTAACTGGTGATTTGTTGAGATGCATCTGACTGTGGAAAAACCCGCTCCATTACTGAAAATTAAGAGCTGACCTCAGGGACCAGACATGAGCCACACTCAATATTGAGAGTTAACTTTGTTCCATCCCTCTTGTTTAGCTTGTGAGACAAATTATACATTAAAATCCGGTTTGATCCTGTTCCATTTCAGCTTCTACTCCAGGCACTGCAGGGATGGTCTGCATGGACAGAGAGAGGAAGGGGCTTTTTACACAAAATCTCAGAATCACTGAAGCTGGAAAAGCCCTGCAGAATCAGCGAGTCCAAGCTGTGACTGAACCCCACCTTGTCCCCAGCCCAGAGCACTCAGTGCCACCTCCAGCCCTTCCTCAGACACCTCCAGGCATGGGCACTGCAAACCTCCCTGGGCAGCCCCTGCCAAGGCCTGAGCTCCCTTTCCATGGAGAAATTCCTGCCCATGTCCAACCTGAGCCTCCCCTGGCACAGCCTGAGGCCGTTTCCCCTTGTCCTGTCCCTGTTCCCTGGCAGCAGAGCCCGACCCCCCCTGGCTGTCCCCTCCTGTCAGGGAGTTGTGCAGAGCCACAAGGTTCCCCCTGAGCCTCCTTTTCTCCAGGATTTTTCCCATACAATCCACGAAGGCTGGGACGTGCTGGGACCTGGCTGTGGAAATCAGGTCCTCTCTACACACCTAATAAACAAAAGGGTTTAGGAACAGAAAATTTTCTTAGGCTCAAGATTTTGCATCTTCTGTCTCCATACTGAGGGTACAGAGATGTCACCCTGGTTTTTCTGAGTTTTTTAAAGCCTTTTGATTGTTCATAAGATGGAGTCGGTCTTTTTAGCTTCTGCATAATATTAGGAGCAGTTTTTGCCTTTTCTCACACATGTAACATAAACAAATCCTTTGTTTTTCATTTCCTGTCCTTTGTTTGCATATTTCTAACCTAAAAACAATTGTAACTGACAGTTGGTCTCGCCATTCAGCTGGGAGGTGATAACTCCAGAAGCCAATCCACAGCCAGACCCACAAATGTATAAAAAGTAAGAAATAAACAGGCAGAGGGGCTCTCGGCCTTGGCTCAGCCTTGGGCTCTCTTGGAGGAACATCCCTGCCCTGAAAAATCTCTCGTCTCCGTGTAGTTGCTTTGCGTGTTGCGATCGCACAGAGACAATTTACTTGTGTCATTCCTGGCCTTGCTGCTGCTCCCGCTATGTCAGCACATCAAACTTCCTTCTTTACATTCCCTTCCATGGACATTATGGATCTCTCTTATCTAACTTTAGCCTTTCATTTTTGCCATTCCTGGATGGTTGAATCTGTGGGATTTGGGACATTAAACACAGCTCAGTTTGAGGGGGAGGCCAGCAGGAGCCAGTCTGCAATGGAAACACCACTGAGGTTCCTGCCTGGGCTTTCCAGGGTATCCCTGACTGCTCCTGGCCTCTTTATGGGCTCCTGCTATGGCCATCCATCTCTTGGTGACAACTCCTGCTCATGCTCTTCTGCTCTCCAACCTCATCCTCTCCCACCACTGCTGTTCTTACAGCAGCATTCCAACCCACACTTTCCTTCTGACCTCAGCATTTTTCCTCCTGAAGTCTGATTTAATGGAAGTGAACCGCAACAGTCAAACTGGTCTTTGCACACCCCCAAACAATTCAGCTGCGAGACTTTAATGAAGCCTTGACGACAGCAATTCCAGCTCCGAGCACAAGAGAATAACTGAATGGCGGGAAGTGTAAATAAAAAACGGGTTTCAGCTGAAGCATTCACAAGCCCTGCTGCTGGTGACAGATACCTGTCATATCCCAAATGGAGCTAGGAACAAGCTTTATTCCTTCTAAGATTAATCAGTGTCTTCACTCCCAAACATTTTCCTAGTAATGGAGGGCAATCATGCCTCCGGCTTGGGAAGACATCATCATTTAGAACGACACAGTCAGCTTGATTCTCAGAAAAGAGTGATGGGACACGATAAGAATTGTCCAAAAACTCCCAAGCCTACTTTTTAGTGCACTGGATGCAACACTTCTAACACAAATTGAAATAAATATCAAATAATGAAAACAGCTTGGTGGTTGAGTAGCACTGGTAATGTGCCATGAAAAGCTGTTTTCCTAATGGACGTTTGGGGATTTGGACACAAAGTTGCATCCACATGCAGATGTTGGACAGAAAAGCTCCCAATCAGCTCTGCAAAGCTGAAAGGACTTGCTCAATTTAGAGCTGACCAGAAAAACACGCTCAGGAATGAGGAGAATGATCAATGCTTATGCAAATAAAGTTCCACGGTTTGACTGAATGGCACACGAGGAAGTTACAATACAGTTTATGCCTGGTAATCACATTATCTGAGACCTCTGCTAGAGTAAACTAAAGGAAGGAATGCCTGAATTTGTTAATTGAAACAAGGAACTACTCTAATACCACAGCAACCGTGCTCCTGCAACCTGGCCTGAAGGAGAGCTACTCTGAGTCCAGGCCATTTACTACAAGTAATGAAAAGAAAGACACAGTAAAGGGGGAGTTTTGGTGGCAGTGGCACTCTGCCAGAGTGGCCAACTCTGCTACCCAGGGGAATTTCAACCAGGCTTGCTGGGAGATGATATCTCTGAAGAGCAATTTGGGGTTTGCAATCATTAACTAAGAAGTAATAATAAGACTTGGGGCTTATTCCTCTCTCACTTTTCCCTTTCATTGTTAGTATTATTCATACACTTTAATTCCAGAAGGGTTTGGATTGGAAGCAACCCTAAATTCCATCCAGTTCCACCCCCTGCCATGATCAGGGGCATCTTCCACTATCCAAGCTTGCTCCAAGCCCCATCCAACCTGGCCTTGAACTCCCACAACCTTATTTTTGCTCAAGTACAGGGGTACTCATCTTGCAAAACAGAAAACATGTCCTGACAGGAATCACCTTGGGGCTTGAATCCAACCAGAACAATGTGGCCAGGGCTCGCTGCAGGGAAATCCCTGGAAATGGGCAGCTGTAAAGTGTGCAGAGTACCTTTGCTCTCCTATTAATGAATCCACCAGTGCCCCATGAATGCAGTTATTTTACCCACTGTACAACGCCCAGTCAAGAATATCGAACTCTAACACAAATTCCATCATTCCACCAGAGAGGCTCAGGTAATGATTCCAACTCCACACTCTTTGTCAAGTTAAAAGACACTTGGATATTTCATATATTTAACAGCCAATTGCTTGTTGTTTATTCAGAGCTAAAGGTTGAGTACCAGCTGTGGCAGTTCCCCACGTTGTCCCCAAAGACAGCAGGGTGGTTGTTTTGATCCAACAACCAGCTCATTTTCATGGCAGGCAGAAACGACGAAGGAAGCTTGCCAGAAGCATGGATTTTACCGTAAGGAAGTGAATGGCAGGTGGTTCTGGGGCACAGTTATCCTGGATTTAAGCATTTATCTGATGTAATCCTCAGTTCTGGCTATGGCACCTATGATTACTTGGCTTTATCTTGTTGTTGCTACAAACTTCCAGTGACACTCCACTCAATCCCAGCAGAAATTTTCCATACACTACAACTGCTCCTACTTATGGTTCTATTTCAGTACACTTGCATCCTCCAAGAGTTCACAATTTTCTTCTTGAAAAATACTTTTAAAATCCATCCCGGCAGCATCAAACTTAAAAATGGGTTGGTTTATTTATTTTCCAAGCTGAGTAGATTCTCCTTCTATTCCTTCCAGCTTTCTTCCTTCTCTAACACTTTCCAAGGAGGCTGCAGGTATTTTTTTATGTGTTGCATTCAACACCTCTAAGGGAGCCATCACCTTCCAACCACCTCAAAGCTTCCCCTCTTTACTGGAAGGTTCCAATCCTGTCCAATCTGGCCTTGAATTCTGTGATTCTGTGGACACTTCCAGGGATCCATGGGCAGCCACAGCTGCTTGCCCACCTTCCCAGGGAACAACTCCTGCCCAATATCCCATCCATCCCTGCCCTCTCGCAGTGGGGAACCAGTCCCCCTTGTCCTGGCACTCTAAGCCCTTGGAAATAGGCCCTCTCCATCCTTCTTGTTGGCTTCTTCAGGTCCTGGATAGCCACACTTTAATCACCCCATGATCCAGAGCTTTTCCTACCACTCACTACCATACAGACCTCATTGAGTAGTTGCTTCTGGAAGGACACCATGAAAGAGTTCAGTAAAACCAGTATTAAAACGTGGCATATCAACAATTTCCACCTGAATTGGACACCAAGCCTTGGCTGCCAGCTGGCAGGGAGGGCTCAAATATCCAACCTCTCCCTTTCAGACATCACCCTTCTGCCTATGGAGATGCCAGAGGCCTCGTTGTCTTCTTTTCCCCATCCCTGGAAGTGTCCAAGCCTGGGCTGGACGAGGCTTGGAGCAGCCTGGGATAGTGGAAGGTGGCCCTGCTCATGCCAGGGGGTGGAACAAAATGGCTTTTAAGATCCCTCCCAACCCAAACCAGTATGGGCTTCTGTGATTCTTTTCCTTTCATAAATCTGTGCTTCCTTTAGGGCTTTACTGCAAACAACCCTTGTTACTCTCATTTGCTGCTGCTGTACAGATCCCATCAGCTCCCTGCCTTCCAGCACATCTGTGATGCATCTGTTGCAACAAGAACTCCAGATGTCCAGAGCACACGGATCTCACCACGCTGCCGCAGTTTTCAAGACTTCAAGCATTAGTACAAAAATCTGCATATTTGGTCTTGGTCTGTTTGCTTGGCTGGTCTAATCAGAGTAAAATCTTACATCCCAAGGCACTTCTTCCTTGTTTTCTACCTGAAGTTAATCAAATTCTGCCCAATCCCAGTATTTCCTCCACAGAAGTGAATTCCCTCAAATTGCTCATTTGTCCAAACCATTCATTCCTCAGGTTGCCTCCGGACTTCTAACCATAAATGCCATTTTGGCTGAAGTGAAATTTGTCTGAAACAGCAGCTATTAAAAGGAGACATGAAACTCCATGAAAACCCTGGAGGCACTGCTAAGCAGGTCATTCACCTCCTGCTCCTTGCCCTGTTTTATTTGGGACAAAAGACTTCAGTGGGAACATACCACATGTAATCTTTAAGCTACATCAAGCTGGCCAATAATTTGCATGACAACTTTACAGAGCTGAGAAAGGAAAAATAATTAAGGTTGGAAAAGACCTTAAATATCCCCAAATCCAACCAACAACCCAGCACCACCTCTGTCACCACTAGCCCATGTCTTCAGGCGCCACATCCATATGTTTTTTGAACACTTCCAGGGTAGAGGACTGCACCACCTCCCAGAACAGCCCATTCCAAAGCTTGTAGAAATTTTCCTTAATATCCAATAGGAGCCTCCCACAGCACAAGTTGAGGCCATTTCCTCTCATGCTATCTCCAGTTTCCTGAGGGAAGAGATTGACCCCATCTGGTTCCACCTTTCTTTCAGAGCATTAAAGAGCAATAAGGTGTCTCCCCAGACAACAAGGTGGCTCTCTCCTCAGCAGCCTCACTGATTTTTGGGAGCTCATTAACACCAGTTTTGTAAATCCTACAGGTAACGCTCATGCCAGCATGTCCCACACCCAACACCCCTCGCAATTCACCAACAGAGTATTTCCACCAGACAAATCTTGGACTAAACGGCTTCCAAGCAGTAACTCCCAGTTCTCTGCTGGGGCAGGTTGCACAAAGGCAGCATTCTGAGGCTTGAACTGAAGTACTCTGTGCCAAACCAGCCCATTTCTCTAAGAACAGGGGCTCAGACAACCGGTTCAGGCAGCAGCTCCAAAACTGTTCTTTACCTGAAATGATATTTAAATCCTGCCACAGACAACATTTCCTCCCATGCTCTTACCGGGAAGGAACAAAATATTTCATGCTGGATCCAATTATGATGCAATCAATTTTAACTGATTCTGCTCTGAGTAGGCATAAATATTTCTCATAAAGGAAGTTAGGATAATTGATTGATTTAGATTAATAGAGAGAAAGTGAACTGTATTACAAACAGCTGGGAATTAACTTTGTCCTTGCAAGCATGGAACAACACCAAAGGTCTCTCAGCCTTCAAATACATACAAATCAGAAAGGAAGATGAGTTTTTCAAAGAGGGCAGAAAGCTCCACTTAGCACAGCAGGGATTTAAAAGCTGGAACACCAACAACCTCCTACTGCCATAGTAATGACCTGTCAACTCTGAGTTCCAGACAGAGCTCTAGATTTCAGCTGCAAAAATGTCCATCTCTGTATTCATGCTCTTGTTTCTAAATCGATGTTCAAGTTATCTTTTCTGCTTGTTTCCCCCATCATAATTTTCAACATCAAAAAATGTGTCACACCCTTTTTTTTCCTTTTCCTTCTTTTTTTTCCTCTTTTGTGTATTCAGCTGATAATTGAATGATCACAACTGAGGGCTTGCTAACCAAAACCAGGAGTTTTTCCTTGTCTCCAGTTGGAAATTAACATCATGAACGTGGCTGGAGATGGGTTCCTGACGGTGTCTTGCCAGGAACCAACACACGTGAGTACATTGTTGTCCCATCCCTGATGACTGGGAAGTTCTTCCTTAAGCACCCAGAGAAGATGCACCCTCAAACCTCATCTGACCTTCAGCACAGCCTGGATTGCTCCTCAGGGTGAGGAAAAGCATATCAAAGAAGTGACCTTTTGAGGATTTGGGAATAGCCCAAAGGATAAAGGAATGAGGCAACATCTGTGCTGCAAATCCTTGGGAAGGAACACCACCCCATGCTGCTTCCTGAGCAGAACAACTCCAGCAATCCTTCACTTTGCTGTTTCCTAATAGCTGGAAATCCACCTCCGCTCAAAATAAACTCTATGGAAGACTCCCAAAGAGGCTGATTGACATGGGGATCACAAAAACATTAATGCGCTAGAAGGAGTTTGGAAGACTCCTCTGTCAGCAGGAGGAAAATCCACCACTGTCTTTGGAAGAACCTTGAGTCTGACAGAAGCCCCAAACCTCTGACACTCTGGCTGATGCAGTGCCAAGGGATGCCACTTCCCAGCTAATGGAAAAAAAGAGAGAGGAGTCTTCTGCAGGGTCAGCACATAAAATACAGACATGTCCTGGGGTGGGCAACTCGACCATCATGGAAATATGCTGGGCTCCAAGAAAGCCATTCCCACTCAGGCACAGGACCTTGGAACTGTCATCAGATTCTATGAAAGCACCAGTCCAGATTTCAACATTTTTAAAATAAACCCAAAACCAAACCAAACCAGAACCCCAGTGGAAACCATTAAGAAAAAAAAACCAATCTCACAACCTCGAACGTTTTCCCATGATATACATTCTGTGCCACTGTTTGCAGCTCCATCCATCACAGCCACTGACTGTCCTGCCTGCTTCCTCTGGATTTGCCCACTCCTGGCCAGGATACCCTGGCAGACAGCCCCTGGATCAGCCCCTGGGGCTGTTTGGTTCCACTTTCCTATCCGTTATACCACCACTGGAAATTACTGGTTGCAATTAGTGGTTTCTGGGGATAAATTAGATGAAGCAAGGCCTCACCACAGGGGAATGACACCAAAGGTTCTTCACATGATGTTCTTCACAGAAAGAAAAAAGGTGTTATTGGGGGGTAATTAGGTTTCTCTCGTCAAAAGACTAAAATATACTTTTCATTAATTTTAAGGTTACACAGATACATAGCTCTCAAGGGAGAAATCAACAACAACAACAACAACAACAATTTGATCAGGCAAAGCAAAGCAAATGTTCCAGAAAAGAGAAGCCATGGAACACTGAGAAGGATCATAGCATCATAGCTTTGTTTTGGAAAGAACCTTAAAGCCCATCCAGTGCCACCCCCTGCCATGGGCAGGGACACCTTCCACTGTCCCAGGCTGCTCCAAGCCCCAAAGTCCAGCCTGGCCTTGGACACTGCCAGGGATCCAGGGGCAGCCACAGCTGCTCTGGGCACCCTGTGCCAGGCCCTGCCCACCCTCACAGGGAACAATTCCTTCCCAATATCCCATCCAGCCCTGCCCTCTGGCACTGGGACCCCATTCCCCCTTGTCCTGGCACCCCATCCCTCGTCCCAAGTCCCTCTCCATTGTTCCTGCCAGCACCTTCAGGCACAGGAAGGCCACAGTTGGGTCACCCTGAAGCTTCTCCCCTCCAGGCTGAACAATGCCAGCTCTCCCAGCCTTCCCTCCCAGCAGAGCTGCTCCATCCCTCTGATCATCCTGGTGCCTCCCCTGGACTCTCTCCAGCAGCTCCAGGTCCCTCCTGTGCTGGTTCCCAGGGCTGGGGCAGCTCTGCAGGTGGCATCTCCCAAGTGTGAGACAGAGGGAAAGTTGACAATACCAGAGAAACACAAGATCTGAGGAGAAACTTTTGATTGACCAGGTCAAGCCCTTGGAAGCAGCTCTAATATCCTCCATTGTTACATTTCACCGACAGGCAAAAATCAGAGCTGGCGTAGCAGAACATCTCTGTCCAAAGGACAGAAAGGTTGGAAGCACTGATTATAAAAACACCCATTTTCCAGCAGGAAGAGGTGATTTAAGCCACAAGATGCTGCTGAAACCCTGGTTACTGACACTGAAACAGAGGACATGCCAAACCAGTGTAACAGTTCTGTGCCTCTGGTCCCAGCACGTGGATGTCTCCTGGAAGAGCCAAGAGTGCTCGGATCCCTTGGCAACAGTCCTGAAACAGGGAAAGCAGACAGTGTGCTATTCTTTAATCCCAGTAAATACAGACATCAGTTGGAGGCTGATCCCAGGAAAAACAATGCAAACAGACAGAGGAGACCAAATGCATGCTACAGGAGTATAATGCACTTATTAACATGGGACAATGGGGAAAAAAGTACACAAAATCGGTTATTTGTAATGAAATTACAAGCCTGGAGAGCAGAGGGAATGCAACTTCCCAAATTTAAATATCCATGGCCTCGTATCACATAAGCTGATTACAAAACTATGAAAATAAACTGGATGAACATTAAACAGATTAAGAATGAGTGAGCTGGGGTCTCAAAATGCAACCGGGAAGAAATCCCTGCATCAGCCACATGTAAATACTCAGATGCAGGTCTGGGAATGGTTTGGAAATGCAGAGTCCCGACTGGGAAGGGTCTGGACACCACCAAGATGCTGTGGAGCCCCTCTTTCCTATAGAGATGAAAAGAGTTGCAGGCTCTGAGTGTACTCAAGGCAAATACAGAGGTTTATGCCAGGCCCAATTTTCCTCCAGTACGTCCCTGCCATCCCTGCTGGAGATGGGACACTGTCCAGGAGCACAGGGTGGAGGTGTACCACCATGGGAAAACAAGGGCGTGCCTGGCATTAGCAGAGCAATGGGGGAACACTGCGCGGTCCTGGGGGCCAAAACTCAGAAAGTCAAATTAATCCAAGTCCCTGGAAAGGAGTCCAGCCCAATATCCTCGAACCTTTGATTTCATCAGAAATGCTCTAAAACTCCCTTTTTTGGTTTCATCAAGCAGAGACTGAGGAATGAGATGCCCGGACTTGCGCTGCCTTGAGGCCCCAGGGCAAAAACTGCTTTCACTGTGAACAGCAGCCCAGCAAGCCTGGGTTCCCACCACGGGAAGAAGGAAGGCGAGTCTTCCTTCAGAAGGGGGATATTTTCCTTTAAAGGTGGGATACTTCCTTTACAAGTCAAATATATTCTTTTAGAAGTGGAATATTTAACTTTTCAAGCGCTGTACCAACTATGGGATGCGATGGTTCATTAATAGTGATGGTGCTGACTGAGGAAAATAAACACTGTGAGGTTACAGCAACTTGATCATTTATTCAGCACTTTTCCTTTTGCACTTCTCAGGTTCATCCCTGCACCCACCTAACAGCAAGGTTTGTATTCTGGCTGGAGCTGGAAGCGTGTTCTGCTTCCCTAAGTCCCAGATGGCTTTGATGGGATGAGGCAGGGAAGGGTGAGAGGCTTAGCTTGGCTCACAGACTTTTCCTTCTTCTCCCTTTCTGGGTTTAACCTCACAGACAGCACTCACAACCCAAAATTAGCCCGACATCTAAAACTCAGCATACACAGGGCTACTCCATGGATGCTCGTTATCCTCAAAGGCTAATTAGAGCTAATAAAAATAATATCAAAATGTTCGGGGCTCTGCCTGACTGCTGAATGAGAAGGACGGTGCAAATCAGTACTGAAGGGAGAGCAAATGTGTGGTTTTAATGTATTTTAATGTTTACTAATCCAGCAGAGACATCTGACACCCACCAGGCATGTTTTCAGATAGCTGAAAATTAACAGAGATCATGCCACTAATTATAAAAACAATTAAACAAAACCAAGGCAGCACATTTTAATTAAAGAATCTTCTCTTTTGTTGGCTTTTTTTTTTTTTTTTAATCTATGCCATGTCATATTTCAACAGTAAAAAAAATCCCAACCCAAAGCTCCAATGTGCTGTCAGTTGGGTGAAATTGCCCTTGAAAAAAAGCAGCCACCGTTTCCCATCTGTCTGCAGAATAAAGAATTAATGAAAGGAAACCCTCAGTCAATTTAAAAATAATGAGCCATCAATATGGAGCTGCTTCAGCTCTATCAAACTGAATTAACAGCTCATGGTTTATTTTACTTTTGCCTCTGTTTCCTCTCTTTTTTTAATGCTGTTGATACTAAAAGGCAAAAAATCCTACATTTCACACTTCCCAACCACTCAATTTCTTGACTGGCCATAAACAGGTAAAATTTACTAACAGAAGTTGGGTTTAACCTTACTAAACCAGGAGCACAACTTTCCAGTGCCTTTTTTTTGACGCCTGAACTCCAAGCAGGCATCAACCATGCCAAGGACTTGTGTAAAATCTGGCACAAGCAAAGGAAGTGCCCAGAGCAGCTGGCTTTCGTGGGATAATTCTAATTGTAGGGATAATTCTAATTGTACCCCAAGTAGAAACAACTTAAATGCCCCAGGTGATGGAGGGGACAGCTCCCTGAGGATCCTGGGTTCCAGGGAAGCAGAACAATCACCCAGAACAGGCTGTGAGCCCACAAGAAGGTGTCTCTAATCCTGTCACCGCACGCTGAAGTTTGCATGAGCACTGCACAACCCAAGCAGGCAGAGCCCCACACAAAGCTATTTACATACAATTTTATCACCTATTTCTCCTCTCCCCCTCCAGGCTGACCCATTGAGGCCCAACAAAGTTCATGTATTTTGACTTAACGATGAAAAACACGTCCTGCCAATCCACCTCCTGTGCTGGCATTTACTGGTGCTCAGGAGCTGTTTGTAATCTTGTATTCTAACCACTATTAATTATCATAAAAAGGTTGAAGTCTTCACCTGCTGTTTGATAAATAATGCATGAGAGAGCTTAACAACAGGCAAGAAATAGCACTGCCAGATCTTTAACACTTAATATCCAACCAGCCCTGGTCCCCAGGGACCTAACAAAAAGCCCGTGCTCCAGGGGCAGAGCCTGGGCAGAGGAAGGTGCTTTACAAGTGCCTTTTACAGAGTTTCACAGATCAAAACCTGTGGTTTGCCTGAGATGTTAATAAAATAACTGGAACAGCAGGAAGCTGTTTGAACCGATATCATACGGCATTCCAAGGGGGAAAAATAGCATCTCAATAACCTGAGAGCTCTGTGAGAATGCTGATTAAACAAGGAGGTATTCCCCCATCTTAATGATTCCATGATTCTAGGAATTCTTCTTACGGAAATACGTATTTCATTCCACTGTTACTGATTTTTTTTTCCTTTCATTTTTTGTCCTTTCTTCTTTTTTTTTGTCCTCTTTTACTTATATATTTTAATAGACAGCATCATCCTTCAGGTCCATCCTCAAGCTACACTACCAAAGAGAAGCAGCATTTCAGCTCCTCTCAGCCAGAGATCCTCAAAAACCAAAGCCCTCTGTGGGAAAGGTGGAAGGAATGAACACCCATGGTGACAACACACCTTTAGTAGAAATGGTTTCTCACTGCTGAGATTAATTAAGTACCTGGAGGGGCTTCAGCAGGAGCATTGATGCTGAACAAAAGCACAAAACAAACCCCATATGGTCACTTAACAAATTTAACGCGTTTAAAAACATTATGAGTTGATACTGATGGGATTTGAAAGTGTTTTAATAACCCAGGGCCGTCCCTCAGCATCTCATGGCAAGTGGAGGAGAAGCAGGAAAGCCCTCCCAAAAGCCTGGAGCAAGCACAGGAGGCTGAGCCCAGCCTGTGGATCCCAAGCAAAGGAACTCCCCTGTCCTGCTGCACACACAGCTGAGAGGGAAATGCAGATCCTGGTACTCCCAGGCTGGAAAAATCCAGTGGAACACAGCTGAATGTTGGGGAAACCACAAGATTGTTTTGTCCTGAGCTTTGCTCTTACAACAGAAGTGGGAGAAATTAACTGCAATCCTTCATGGCCAAGGGAAGGCAAGGACAGGGGAAGGGAGGGAATGGTTCCAAGGACATTCCTGTTGGAGAGATGGATGCTGACAGCCCATTGGGGGAGTGAGGTCCCACAGAGAAACGGGCTCTGTGGGACAACAGGCTTAATGCATATGCTAAAAAGATCAAGGGTGAAAAACAAACACCAGAAAATTCCTTTAGCAAATAAGCAACAACAAGTGGGCTTTCACTTAACCAATTTAGAAAGCCAAACAAAAAAGCAAACCTTTTCTTTCCTACAAAAAACCCAAGGGGGAGAACATGAGTGCGTAGAAAATTACACCACAAACATCAACCATACGGTGACCCTCTTTCCTTCACCAGGAAACTTCTTACCATCTGATGAGATACAGTTTACAACAAACCTCACTCAATTCCAATCCTAAAAGACAGATAATTTAATTTTTGCTTCAGATTAGTTGCTAAAGGATCTGGAAGTGGAGATATGCCTCTTGTTCTGATACAAATACACCATGGAGTGGTTTGGGTTGGAAAGGACCCCCCATCTTGTTCCACCCCCTGCCATGGACACCTTCCACTGTCCCAGGTTGCTCCAATCCCAACCTGGCCTTGGGCACTTCCATGGCTGGGGAGCCCCCCAGGAGACCCAGACAAAGCCAGAAGGGAATTCCCCAGGGGTCTCTGAATTCTGGGGCAAGCAGAGGCAATTCTGGAAAGGGAAACAGATAAAAAGCGACCTTTGACAGACAGGAAGAGCAACTCACAGGCCACAAAACTTAGAAAGAAATTAGGACATTCAACAGTTTACTGCAGTGAGGGCCTATCATTCCCAAAAGAATCCCCAAAGAGGCTCAGTAAGATTTTTGTTTGTAGAAGGAATGAGACACAAAGGTGTTAACAGAGGGAGCAACCAGTGAAAATCACAGATCATTAATGCTGGAAGAGACCTCTGAGACCACTGAGTTCAACTGTTAACTCAGCACTGCCGAGGCCACCACTAACCCACATCCCCAAGTGTCACATCCACATGGCTGTGACATTCCTCCAGGGATGGGTGGATTTGCCACTGCCCTGGGCAGCGGTGCCAGGGCTGGACAACCCTTTCAGGGAGGGATTTTCCCAATATACAGCCTCAACACTGGCACAGCTTGAGGCCGCTTCCCCTTGTCCTGTCCCCCGCCCAGCTGCCTCCTCATGTCAGGGAGTTATGGATGGGCCCTCCTGAGCTTTCTTCTCATCAGATTTGAGGATTATCCACCAGAAACCCCAGAGAGGCAAAGAAACAGCCCATGGGCTAACACAGCATCCTGTCTCCCAGCACTTTGTATGCTGGGAGAAACTATTGGAAAGATGTGGATGAAACAGAGGGTGAGGAGCTGAATGTGAGGGGAAACAGGATCAGTAACTAAAAAAGAAAAATAAGAGGAGAAGAACAAAAAACTACCAAAACACACAGACACACTTGAAAAGTGAGGTGGCTCTCCCTGCTGCTGCTTTCCTCAGGGATGCCCTTTCTAAAAACTATTAATTCCTTGCATGGACGACAATTTGTCACAGAACTGCTCTTTTAAACTTCACCCTGTTGTGAAAGTGACAAAATAATAGGCCCAACACGAATGCTCAGCAGTGCATTTCAGAAGCAACATGTGCCAGGTTTTTCATTGGGCTCGTAAACCATCCTGAGAAATAAAATTTTATGCTTGGTAGCAGTAACGTATAATTATTCTCCTGAAAAGAATTAATATATATTTGGGCAAAAACTCAGTAAAATATTCATAGATCATGGAATGGTTTGGGTTGTAAAGAAACTCAAAGCTGATGTAGTTCCATCCCCCTGTGCCATGGGCAGGGACACCTTCCACTTCCAAGCCCCAGTGTCCAGCCTGGCCTTGGATGCTGCCAGGGATCCAGGGGCAGCCACAGCTGCTCTGGGCACCCTGTGCCAGGGCCTGCCCACCCTCACAGGGAACAATTCCTGCCCAATATCCCATCCAGCCCTGCCCTCTGGCAGTGGGGAGCCATTCCCATGTCCTGTCCCTCCATCCCTTGTCCCAAGTCCTTCTCCAGCTCTCCTGAAGCCTCTTAGGGGCTCTGAGGTCCCCCTGAAGCTTCTCCTCTCCAGGCTGACCAATGCCAGCTCTCCCAGCCTTTCCTCCCAGCAGAGCTGCTCCATCCCTCTGATCACCCTGGTGCCTCCCCTGGACTCTCTCCAGCAGCTCCAGGTCCCTCCTGTGCTGGTTCCCAGGGCTGGGGCAGCTCTGCAGGTGGCTCTCACCTGAGCACAGGGCAGAGGGGCAGAATCCCCCCTCCCCTGCTGCCCACATTGGGGCTCACCCAGGGCACGGGGGGGTTCTGGGTCCCAGCTCTCATCCCCAGCACCCCCAGATCCTTCTCCCAGGGCTGCCCCAGCTGCTCATCCCCAGCACCCCCAGATCCTTCTCCCAGGGCTGCTTCAGCTGCTCATCCCCAGCCTGGATCCATGCCAGGGGTTACCCTGATCCCACTGTAGCATCAGCACTTGGCCTGGTTAAAACCCCCCTGATTTTCTTCCCCCTCCAGACCACAACTCCCCCAAACATCTCCAGCAAAAAAATGGTCTTATCATAAAGAGAAAATGATCCCTAGGATTGGGGTAATGCTGTAACACAGATAGCCAGAAGGTCCAGACCTCATGATTTATTTTAATCAGGCCCTATGTTTCTAAACAATTGTGTCAATAGGATAAAAGATATGCAACGGCAGAGTAATGATGAAAAATGATGGTTGAATAAAGGAGGAAAAATCTCTCAGAGCCATGGAGCAGAACATTTGGCTTGATTAGCATGACTTTGAAAATCTAAAAGGATACAAGGAGATTTCACATGAGACTGTGTAACAAAATAAACCAACAAATGTAATGTATGTTTGAGCCAAGCAAGGCTTTAAAATCCATCATTTATTGAATTATTTTACTGTTTCAAGCACTCCGCTGTTCAAAACAAACAATAACTTAAGTGTGATTCTTATTAGTGATTCAAAGTTGGAATAAAGAGAAAAATTCTGATGTTGTGGAGCAATCTGCTTAAAAACACAGGGATTATGAGGGAGAAACACATTATCCATGAATTACTAAGCAGCTATCCACCATTTTAAGATCAAAATAAAATTAGTGCAATTAAAAGAAGCTAGGACATGACCATTATAAAGCCATTTTTCCCCCATGTTTTCCCCTTCCCCTCTCCCTTTTTTGGGGGAAGGGTTTGAAGGGTTATGAAAACATTGAGGACAGCTCATTACTCACCCGGTCCAGATCCCAGTGCCACATCCAGAAACATGTTGAAGAATGGGAAATGCAAAGCCATACCTGCTCACCCAGGTGTGAAAAGGGACTGGGGTTATATCATCACTTTAAATGAAAATTTAGGTAAGGTTTCCTTGGAAGGAAGTAATTTTTCAAAAGCAAGCCTGGCTTACAGAAAACAACTCAGAAAAATAATGGGAATCTTGTCCTGGGGGACAGACTTCCCAAGATTCTCAGGCACCTCCCGAAGGGACACAGAATCCCAAGGTAGGTCAGGCTGAAGGGAGCACAGTGGGCATTTGGTGCCACCTCCCTGCTCCAGCAGGGAAGCACAGGGCACAGCACTGTGTTCAGTTGGGTCTGGAATATCCCCAGGGAGGAGAACCCACAGCCTCTCTGGACATAGGCTCTGCTCCAGGGGCCCAGCAATGGCACCAGAGGAACTCCGTGGGCATCAGTTTCACCTGGACACGAGGACAAACTTCTTCCCTGTGCAGGTGCCACAGTGACTCAGCTTCTCACTTTCTCGATCTTCTATAGGTTCCTTATATCCCTGTTGTGTTCCAGAGGGAAGCAGGGAGGGGCCAACCTGTGCCTGGACACCACTCTTTGCATCCTGCTCACTGGGTACTGCAACGGGACTCGCGTGCAAACCTTCCCTCTTCCAGCACTTCCCTCTCGGGTTCTGTTCCCGAGATTCAGGTGGTTTTAGAGTCTTTTGCCTTCTGAAAAACCCTGAGCTGGACACAAGAAAGAGATGGAGTCTTCAGGTTCTGATTTTCAAGGTTGCATGCTTTGTTTATTATTTATTATCTTCCAATCCTCTCAATGCCCAGCTAAGATCTGTGCAGCTGCTCGGGCATCTGACGACTCCCCCCTGCACTGGGCTGTCACTGCCTCTTATACTAATTGTTACGTGGTCTTTATTTATAATTACTTGCCAATACCTACTACCTATACTAAACAGGTCATCTCTACTCTGACCCAATCTCCTTAAATTACTTTGTGCCACTGTCACTGCAGAAAATGGAGTGAATGAAGAAGAAAGAAGAGGCAAGAGACAACGCCCAAAATCCTCCATCTTGCTCCCATCCACTTCCATACTAAAGAACCCAAAACTACAATTTTTCACCCTGTGACAAGCTAAACTACTAACTTTCACACTCTTGTGGCCTGTAATTCATCTTGCAATGTAGGAAGCCTTTCTCATGGACTGGGATCAAAGCCAGTGTCTTCCTGGGCTCTATGCCAGGGTCCCAGACCCCTCTGCACAGGTCTCTGACCTTCCAGGGCAACCAAAGGAATGCCCTGGACTCCGACACTTCCTGAGCCCTTTGGCACCACGGCGTCTCATTTTTAGTGTTGTTTTGTCCATTTTAATCAAACATTTCATTTCCCAATAAGGTAAGGGGAGGAATTCTTTTGAGAGAGAAGAGAGAGAAGGAGACCAGTCTGGGGGGCCCATCACACTGTTGAACGTGCCTCCTGGTGCCAACTGGACTTGGAAAAGAACTGATGTGGCTCCAACCATTCACAGGGGATAATGGAAAGAAACTCCTCCCTGGGAGGGTGGGCAGGCCCTGGCACAGGGTGCCCAGAGCAGCTGTGGCTGCCCTGGATCCCTGGAAGTGTCCAAGGCCAGGCTGGATGAGGCTTGGAGCTGCCTGGGACAGTGGAAGGTGTCCCTGCCCATGGCAGGAGTAGGACTGGGTGGGCTTTAATGTCCCTTCCAACCCAAACCAGTCTGGGATTCCTACACAGAACTCAGCTGAACAAAGGTGAATTTTGAGACCTGAGTTGGCTCAGCAGAGCCCCAGCAGGTCCAAAAAGCTGATCCCAGACTGAGCAGCTCCAGCACCCAAGAACCAGTAGAGCTGGGAATTTTGGAAGGGGGGCACCTGCCCAGAGAGCTCACCAGAACTGAGGGAAGAAGGACGAATGGATTCTGAGCTCTAGGGTAAGAACTCTATTGTTTGACAAAGAATTCACATAAAAGATCGTTCCTCAGAAAGCAGAAGATCCATTTGCTCTGACATCAATGTCACAGCTTTGCTGGCAGAATGAGAGGAAACCTGAGCTCTCAGGACTGGGACAGCTCCGTGGGAGTCATTGCCACGGGACAGCAGACCCAGGCTGACCTTTCCTGGGAGCTGTTTGGAGAAGCCTCCCCCAGACTTACCGACCCTGCTTTGGGCTCTGTTTAGACTCCAAAATTAAAGCGATACCAAAACACGTTGCAGTTCTGGACACCAATCCCAACCATCACCTCCCACTCCCTGGAGCAAAACTGATTTTAAAAAACCTTAAAATGTATCAAGTCCTCTGATTCTTGCCCTGCTTTACTGGGACTGTGAAGGAGAAGACAATCAAAGAGCATTTCTACTGAGACATCTGATGTGGCAAAACTATATGGAAGAAATAATTAGGGAAAATATGCAGTTCTTTATTGGAAAAGGTAAATAAGACACTGGGAATATGAATGGATCACATCCCGTAATTTGAATAATTTATTCTGACTACTCCAACTGTCATAGATGAGCTGTTCAGAAAACTTCCAGTCACTCTGAGGAGAATTTCCAGTGAAAAAGGAAATCCCAAACACATTTTGAAAAGGCCTTGGCATTACAGAGCAGAATTGTGATCCACAAATATTACCCCTTCCTTAAAATGGAGTTAAATTCCTAATTTTTGCCATTGAAACATCACTTCTCTCTCTCATGCCTGAAGGTAATTCAAGGACCTCTGTTCCACCTCTCCCAAGAGCACCAACACCAGATTAGAATATTTTTCCAGACAGCTGATAGCACAAAAATAACTAAATATTTCAAACCCTATCCCTATTTTCTACCCTTAAGAATTAATCAGTTTCTAAAAGGACAACTTTCCTCAACTATTTCCACCATGAATTATCTCCTGCTTTTTGAAACTTTGATTTTATTTTTTAAGACATAATTAAAAAAAAGCAACTGAAAGAAGAGAATTGTAGAGATCTTTAACAACAGCGCTGCTTCAGTCCCAACCACTGCTGATGTGCTGA
The DNA here is from genome assembly GCF_015227805.2 of Hirundo rustica. Classification (NCBI taxonomy): domain Eukaryota; kingdom Metazoa; phylum Chordata; class Aves; order Passeriformes; family Hirundinidae; genus Hirundo; species Hirundo rustica. The sequence continues at coordinate 4,629,204 of NC_053457.1, forward strand.
TAAATAGAAGTAGAATAATAAACTGATCCATTTTAAAGCTTCCTCAGTCTTTACACATTTGTCCTACACGAAAAACATGAGAATTTAAATCCATGGCATAAAAACAGCATTAGACACAAATTGATTCATTACGTCCCAATGAAATCCTTAATACCCAAATTTGGAGAACATATCATTTCGAAACAGAAATGAACAAACAGGCTGGAATGAAACAAAAATAATTTCCATAAATTTTGTCCTCTTTTCCCATCTCATGAATTTATAAACTAAATCAAATTGTCAGGAAAGAAGTGATACTTCTTCGTGCAAATTTTGGTTGAAGCACCTGCAGGCAGAGCTGAGAAGCAACACCTATGAGCCAACTGCTGACATGAAAAATGGGGAAAAAATATAAATAGAAGCTATAAAAAAATAAAAAAAATATTCCACATTTCATCTCACTGAAGTAATTTATTAACTGAGTAAATTATGGAGGAAATCGTGGACAGTTCTTGGACGACCAGAGCATTTAGAAAAATAAGCTCCAGTTGGGTGTCCCTTGATTCCCTGGCACTTGCACCCTGTCACAGGCTCCCCACGCCCAGCCAGGGAGGCAGCAGCACGAAGTCCTGTTGCAGAAACTTTCCTGTAATGTTCATTGTCTCCGGTGGATTTCTACGGCCCAGTTTAACCCCTTTCTCCAAGTCTAATCAGCACACTCCTAAACAGCACAGGAATGCTTTGAACAATCCAGAACTAGAGCCAGTACTGCTCACAGCACCACAGGGTCTGGGTTGGAAAGCATCTGAAAGCTGATTCAGTTCCACCCAACCCAGCCATGTGCAGGGAGACCTTCCACTGTCCCAGGCTGCTCCAAGCCCCAATGTCCAACCTGGCTTTGGACACTGCCAGGGATCCAGGGGCAGCCACAGCTGCTCTGGGCACCCTGTGCCAGGTCCTGCCCAGCCTCCCAGGGAACAATTCCTGCCCAATATCCCATCCAGCCCTGCCCTCTGGCAGTGGGAAGCCATTCCCTGTGTCCTGTCCTCCATCCCTTGTCCCCAGTCCCTCTCCAGCTCCCCTGGAGCCGCTTTAGGCCTTGGCAGGGGCTCTGAGCTCTCCCTGGAGCCTTCTTCTCTCCAGGTGAACAGCCCCAGCTCTCCCAGCCTGGCTGCAGAGCAGAGGGGCTCCAGAGCAGAGGGGCTCCAGCCCTGGGAGCAGTTCCATGGCCTCCCCTGGACTCTCTCCAGCAGCTCCAGGTCCCTCCTGTGCTGGTTCCCAGGGCTGGGGCAGCTCTGCAGGTGGCTCTCACCTGAGCACAGGGCAGAGGGGCAGAATCCCCCCTCCCCTGCTGCCCACATTGGGGCTCAGCCCAGGGCACGAGGGGGTTCTGGGTCCCAGCTCTCACCCCCAGCAGCCGCAGATCCTTCTCCTTTTAGGGCAGCATCCATAGGAAACCCCCAGGCTCCCAGATGATCCCAGGGATGAGCAGATGGAGCAGCCCTCTGGTGCGGCACAGTCGGTGTTCAGCCCCCGGCAGCAGCCACGTGGGGCACACAAATCAATACAAATCCACTCCTCCTGTTAGAATTTATCCAGAACATTCCACAAGGGTAACAACTTCTGACAGAAGTTACTCAATCTGGCAGCTATTGGGTCTAATGGATCACCTCTCTTCCTATATAAAAACACAAACCCGGAACGAACTCCACAGAGCAAGGCCTAGTTTGAGCATGTGCTATTACAGGCTTGGGCCCGATCAAGCTCAGATTTATACTGCTGGCTAATCTAATGTCTTAGATCTGGGATTAATGAGCACAGAACAGCATCAGCACCCAGAGATTCAGCAAAACACTGCTGAGACTCGTCACTAAAATCACATCATCCACCTCGGCTGCAGCCCGGGCTGGAATGGCCAGACCGGGCCTAGACCCTCGCCCTACAAGTGGCCAGATTTAATTCCAAGGTTTATTTATTGGTTGCAATACCTTAACTTAAATCCGCACACCACACCACATCTCCATTGCCAGACAAAGCAGATCCTGGGTTAGTGAAGATAAATGTGAAAAGGATGGTGAAAAGCTGGTCAAAAACATTCATAAACAGCTTAGGGAGCTGTAAGATTGTCTAAAGATATGGGGAAAATCTATATGTGGGCAGAGAGGCATAAAGACAATGGCATGAACGAGATTAAAAATCATCTGAAGCACTTTCTCCCTGGAAACATTTCACAGGAATGATAACAACATATAAACTAATAATTTGAATTTTTTCCATTATAGAAATGCTACATAAAATAGTGCACCAAGTAAAAGCAAAATGCAAAGAGTCCTCAAATGCCTTTACGGGAAAAATAAGAAAAATCAGGACAAAATCACAGTTCGGTGTATTTCCACACCTACACATACACAGCAAACTTGGGAAACGCTGTTCTCAGAATCCCCTGAAATGGTAAAACTAAGATGACTTTCCTTCATAAAGCCGATTTTTGAATGATAGGAAGCAATAGACGAAAGTATTTTTGTTTAAAATTAAAGAGTGAGATGCTTGTGAAGGCAATATAAGAAAATAATGGAATCACTTATGTTGGAAAAGCTGTCCAAAGCTGAAGCACCTCCGAGTCATTAATTCCTCCTTCTTCCTGAAACAGGAGGGGGAATTAGGAAATAAACATCGAGCCACAGCTCTTAAAGAATGCATTTCTTGATACACCTGTGCTTGGCCACAGCAACCTTCCGAGTTGATTTTACTAAACAATCTTTCCCCCTAGCCAAAATGCCTGGGATAGCAGGTTTCTTCCTTCTTTTGGGCTAATTAGTTGAATTCCAGCCTGCCCTGATGGTCATTGAACATTTAACTGAGTAATGAATATTCAAAGTCATCACTTCCAGTCATTATCAGCACACCTAAGCCCACCTCTGGAGGGAGGCTACAGATTTTCTGCCTCTGGGGACATTTTCTTCAATCCCTGTCAACTGTCCCTGGAAACCAAGCTAAACCAGTTTGGACTAGCACGGAAATTATCAATGTGCCTCAGCAATCAAGTCCATTCTTGCAGTATTAAAACCAAAAATAAATTGGTCCAACAGAATTAAGGGGGGAAAAAACCCACAACTTTGTTTCCTGCATTTTTGTGCCCTATTTCCCATGGGGGTTGTGGAAGGGGATTTGTAGCATGATCACACATCCCCCTGTCCCCCCAGGAAGTCAGGCTGATGAAAGGTTGCTCCTGACAGACCAGGAAGATGGAAAAGTGGAAGAATAACACTTGACCCACCTATAGCCACAAAAGCTGCACTTCTTTGTGTCCAACGTCCCCAAGGAGAATGGAAGGAAGAGAGGAGGAGGTTTTGGGATTTGATCCCATTATTCATGAGAGCACTCAAACCATCATAAGGGAAGCAGGGAGGAAAAAACCCACCAAAATGAAATCAAAGCACACCAACACTGACTGGCTTTTCTAGGATAGGAAAGAACATAAAACTTTTCTAACTGTGGAATTTTAATTTTGTTCTGGATGGAGCACCAAGACACCAGTTCCTATTTGTCCTCACATTAGGGGAATTCACTTTGGTCTGCTTGTTTCCTCTATCCCAACCTCTACTTTCTCTTCCAAATTCTAATTCAATCTCTAAATCTTTAAATCTTACCTGGTAAAAGTCCTTTCCCAAGAGTATACTTTCCATCAAAAACCCTGCCCAAAGATTCAAAGCCCTTGAGAATTTCAGGCTGCTCATTTGAAGGGAAAAAGCATGGATGGCTCCACATGGAGGCCTCCAAAAACTTGAGGTACACTGGCAATGAGAAAGTCTGACTTAGGAATAAGGCTCATTCAGTCTTTAAAACAAGTTAAAACCAAGTTTCAAATCCAGTAATTAAATAAAAATAAATCCAAGGGCGAAAGGAACTCTCTGCCTATAAAAGTCATAGAGAAAAAAATCAGTTTTGCTGTTAATAGGATCTGAAAAACTATCACCCAAATCTGTTCAACACAGGGAAAATCATAAAATAATTCACTTATTCCTTAAGAAAGGTCAAGTTCACTCCTTCCAGCATTGCTCACATGAGCACAATTATAACGTAATTTACTACTGTACCTAAATTACTTGGTATAGAGAGATATTCATCCCATGGCGGGAAACTGCCAAATCTTAACATCTCTGCTCATCTCAAGGAGATCTTTAAAGGTCAGGCATGGTACCTGTGTGCCTGGCTATGAAAACAAGGAACAGTTATTTGGGAAAATGTTTTTATTCTGTGAGATTTGCTGGTCTCTGACTTTCTGTGAATCAGGAATGTTTGAACTCAATGTGCCATGGCACAATGGAATTAAGTATCTATTTCTAAAGAGCAGGATTTTCTGTTTAATTGCGTTGCCAGAACACAATGACCACATGCAATGATGGAATGAAATGTCCCAGCCATTGTCTTGAGAGCTTCATCCCAAAACCTTAGAAAAGTCATTCCAACCTCAACAACAGACCCTTGGAAGTAACAGGGCCGGGCAAGAACTAAAATAAGGATGAAATTTCACAGTTTAAGTTAGCTAGAAACATATTTCTATAGGCTAGAACAAAATTAGGTGGATTTTTATTTCTGCACCTCTTGGAAATTCCAGTATAAAGTTTGGCCACATGAAATGTTGAACACCATGCATTCCTTATTAACTTTTATATCACAGATTGAGATGGGTTGGAAGGGGCCTCAAAGCTCATCTCATTTCACCTCCTTTGCCGTGGGCAGGGACCCCTCCCACTAGACCAGGTTGCTCCAAGCCCAGCTGAGCCTGGCCTTGGACACTTGCAGGGATGGGGAGTCCTGGACCTCAACCTCTCTTTCTAAGGGTTTTCACAAAGATTTTTTTGATGGCAAAGCTGGTTTGGATTTATTTATAACCACTTCCTGTTAGTACAGATTTATTTCTAATGAGTAGGGAGGATGAAAAGGTACGAGAGATGAGCTCTGGCAGCCAAGCCATTTCAGCTGAGGGGGTCACTCCACCAAAACTGAGCAGGCCACAAATGGAACGCATCAGGATACAACAGCAGCTTGCCAAGAACCAACATATCTGATTCAAAGAGCACACCCGACTTCGTAGCCCTCCTTTAGATGCTCCTGACTGCATGGAAAACCACCCCAGGAGGAGGGAAAAGAGCCTGGTTTTAACAGCCACCCCAGCACCAGAGCTTTTCAGCACATGGGTGTATTAATAATTGGTTTACTGAGGAGTTTTACCCATAAATGCATTTATCCATCTGACTTTGAGCAACTTCAACAAGGAATTCCTCGCAGAATAACAGCAGAGAGGTTCCACCAGAATGACCTGGCTTTATTCACCATCTCAATCAAGCACCCATATCTGATAAACCACAACCACACACAGCACAAAAATGGGCCCGGCTTGCAAGGTTATAAAAGTAAACCCTAAACACACAGAATAAAACGCAGGAAAGAGTAGAAACTTACTCTCAGGAGTAACAGCTGATTGTAACAGGGTAAAGCACTTCATCCCATCACAGTACTCTCCATAAACTCAATCCTCAAACCACAGACCAATAGTCTGAGAACTCTTTCATTAGTCAGGAGAATTAAAATACTGAAAAAATGGGACTTCATTTTCTTTTGAAATTTCCATGACTACAACCAAGCTCTTCCACTTCAGAGGTGTCCATAAACTCATGTACTTAAACTTAGAAGGAACCAACAAGCAACCTTCCAAAAGTCATGTGGGAAACCCAGAAGAACACATTGTTCACACTCCTCTCATGCTGCAGAGTAAAATTTTAGCTTTACCCAAACAAAAACAAATACTCATCAGAACTTTGTCCTTTGATACTGTCCCACTGACTTAAGAAAAATTAAGATGGTCTATGTGCAACAAAGGCCTTAAAGACTGGTTATAAATAATGTGTGTTATAAATAATTGTGGGGCACTCACCGTTGCGACTCTCCTCGTCAATGGGAACTATTGTGGCTGGAGGACCTGTTCTGGCCAACTTGCAATCTATAAAGATGAAAAATGAGTTATTTCTCATTCCAAAAGTAGGATCTCAGGATTTTTGTTGTTGTTTTTTTTTTTTTTTTTAAAGTCAGCATATCTGGCATGCTGAAGGCAAGTTTTCCCTTAAATGTGATGCAGGTATGAGCTACAACTAATAGTAAAGTTACACTCAAAAATGTTCAAAATCAGAGCTGTCTGCTTATCCCTTACTCAGAGAAACTTTGTAAAGCAAGGGAGGATGTGATGACAAAAGATCTCAGGCATGATCCATATTTAAAACACTTGAACAGCAATAACGTTGTATGATTTTTCCTCTTCCTTTGCACGTCATGAGCACACACCCTCAAATCACAGAATCATGGACTGGTTTGGGTTGGAAGGGACCATAAATCCTATCTCATTCCCTGCCCCTGCCATGGGCAGGGACACCTTCCACTGTCCCAGGCTGCTCCAAGCCCTGTCTAGCCTGGCCTTGGGCACTGCCAGGGATCCAGGAGCAGCCACAGCTGCTCTGGGCACCCTGTGCCAAGGCCTGCCCACCCTCCCAGGAAGGACTGTTGTCACCATGATCCAGTTGGATGGCTACACTAATGAATCTGTTTGTGTCTTGCTCTAAAGATCCCATCAGGAATCTCAGTGTCTGTCAGGACACAGGGAATATGATGGTAATTTAACCCAAAGAAATAACAAAGGAATGATTAAAAAGTATAAATCATAATTAAAGCTTCACAACAGAAACAAACATAATTTGAATTTAATTGCAACAAAAAAGGATCTACTTAGTGAATGGAATTTTAATAACTCTAAGGAGAACACAAATGAAAAGCAGACGAGCAATGTTCAGGAAGTCATATTTTGCCATCTTACCCTCATATTGCCAGTCTGGAGTCAAAGGTTTAGAGGCATCAATGGAAGCAGAGCAGAATAACGAAAGAAAATAAGTAAGAGTTTGTTGGTTTACTCAAAAGAGAGGTTCAAAGATATTAAGCAGTACATGCAGAGCTAGCAAATGCATAAGTGTAGCCTTAAAATACATAAAAGCATGATCACCACATGTGATGACTGTTTTACCAATCAGGTTTTCTACATTAAACAGCAGAAAACCACTACTCCCTTTAAAGCACATGGAAATAAAAGTTCATCAGGAAGAGCTTTTAATTTTCCAAGAGCCTCATTGACTCAGTGAGAAAAAAAGTCAACCATTCTCCTTTCCAATTCACCATGCAGGACTAGCTGAGATTGCCCAAGATTTTATAGACTTTAAGAGGCTCCTCCGATGCACAGCCCAACCAAACCCCATTTATGTGAAATGGCGCCTTCTAATCAAGTACCGGACTCAACACAGGAAAGAAATACTCAGGTATTACTGGTTTGTTTTGGTTTTTTTGTGGTGTATTTTTTACGCACAAATCCCAACAGAAAATCATCTGTAAATTAAACGGAAGAGCAAGCTGGGGTAAATTCTTTTTCCAGTCTTATGGCAAAAATGACACATTTGGCTACTTCAAAGGACCCACACTGCAGCTCGTTACAGCCTCTAATTACCCCAGCAGAGACAAAGCCCTACAAAGCGAGGTGAGAGAAGTGAAGCCTTTCTCAGATCTCCGTTTATGTGAAGCCCCTAAAGGTCACATCTACGACACTGGGTTTTCCTCCAGCAGCAGCTTTGTGTTGTGACCCCTGAGGAGCTAAACTGCAAGGCCAAACATTTCAGCACCACGGAGAAGGGCTGAGAGCACGGCATTCCCAGAGCCAGTTCATCCATGTGGACAGTGATGGAATTCACAGAGCCCAGGGCACAGCACTGTGCGCACACAGCTCTGCAGCAGCCGCAGGGAGGAGCCCCCCCAGGCCGTGTGGACAATGTGCTCAGGGCCGGGCAGCGCCCAGGGAAGAAGCTGTGCCTCCCGTGCCGGGGCAATCGCTGGGCTCAGGCCCTGCCCGTGGCTGCGGTGCCATTGCCGGGCCCCCGCGGCAGAGCCTGGGCCCTGCTGGGAGCCCTCCCTGCACACAGGGACACCCAGGGCTCAGGGCCCCTCTCGCCTGGGGCTCCTCTCCAGGCTGAACAGCCCCAGCTCCCTCAGCCTTTCCCGGGCACCCGCATGCTCCGGGCCCTTCCTCGGCTGCGCAGCCTCCGCTGGCCCCGCTCCAGGAGCTCCCTGGCCCCGCTGTGCTGAGGAGCCCGAGCTGGACACAGCGCTCCAGAGGTGCCTCCAGAGGCACCATCCCTCCCCCCACACAGATATTGAGAAATACAAGGAGGTGCTGTGTGGGTCCCCCTCACTCGCCCTCCTCACATTGCTGCCTGGGGATATCCGCCACCACACTGGGTTTGCTGTCTCAGAATTGTTCAGGTTGGAAAAGACCTCCAAGATCACCAAGCTCAACCTGTGACCAAATATTTCCATGCCCACTTCACCATTTCAAAGTGCCTTAGGCAGTCTAAATTATTAATGCATGAACTCTCCTTCCCTACTCCTTTCATTCTTATATGGTCTACTTTGATACATAACAATTGAAAATTTTCTGTTTGTTTGGTTTTTAAGAATTAAATTAACTATTACTTTATTTTAGAGTTTTTTGTTTTGCACGCATTAACAGAGCAAATAAATCACCCAGAAAACCACATCTTTCATACCACTGTAGTTTCCTACAAGCACATTGTGTGGGAAGATAAGAAATGTTTGCATTATCTATATGAAATATGGCCTTCTATCTTTTTTCCCCTGTTCTCATTGTTTTTTTCACTGGATACAATAAACATTCCAGGGCCATAACAAGACCAGCTCTAACTTTTTTCTAGAGATGTATGTTATCATTTCCTAGAGGTTAAGTATTTGGGGAACTGAAGGACCCTTCAAACTCTTAATTAGGGCAAAGAAGCTCAACAATAGAAACTTCTACTGTGTCATGGGTTAGTACAGTTTGTTTTTTTAGTTATAGAAGAATGTAAAATAATTCTCCAGGTCAGGGCCTGGGAGTTGCTTTAGAAAAAACAGGGACCTATCAGAGGGTTAGTTGGAATATTGGCATCTGTTCTGACCACTGAAAATTGTTAGCCACGACTTTGGGAAGTACCATATAAACCCCTTGATTTCCTGTAGGTGGATCCTTTTCCTTCTTTCCTTTGGCCAGAGAGGGACAGGTAACATTGAGCTAGGCCTGCCGCTCCCCTGTTTTGCGGGGAGCTGGCCTGAGACCTGCTCGGATTCCATCGGCTCCCGGTTGGGGGGGGAAGGAGAGGTCGCTGCTTTACAACAACTACTTTCTCTAAACTTCCCTGGAGCAGGGAGAGATCTCTGCTGGGCCTCTGATAAGAGTCATGGGCACCATTTAGGCTGAGGCCACCCTGATTTACACCGAGAGGTGGGCTGAGAAGGCATTTATGATCCTGCCTGGGTTTTGTGATTTCAGATTGCCCGGGTGCTCTGATCTCTGATGTTTCTGTGTGAGTTCTTCCTCCCTCACCAGCGCAGCCTTGAACATCTAATACCATGAGCTACAGAGAGAGAGACAAACACTCTGGGCAGATTTAACCCTTTCCTGGCAACATGAAGCTTCCAGAGTTTAGCCCTTCTCTGAGAGAGTAAGAAAGGACAGAGCGAACATAAAGAAAAAAAAAAAAAAATATGAAGTCAGTAGAGCAAGAGTAAAAGGACCATTGGGACAGAGGGTTGAAGAGTTGATTGTTCCATTCTTACTTGAGCCATAGAAATGAACTCTATATTTAGATCATTCCTTTAAATCATAGGAAAGATATGCATTTGGGGAGATGATTGTTTTGATTTGCGTGTGGATTTGAGCAAAGGTGTTTGTGAAGGACTAAGTAATATTAGTCCTATAACATGCTTGAACAGAGATAAAGATGAGAAGCCCCCTGCACCAGTGAAAAAAGTGAGAAGATATCTCACTTCTCTACCTTGAGATGAAGAATCCTTTGCTTTGGAGTTATTCATCTTTAAAATGCAAAAGTATGCAAAAGTCTAAGACCCATGACTTGGGAACCTGCCCCTGGGAGGGGTCACAAAGTCAGGTTTCTCCGGGCAGTTGTTTTTGTGACAGTTTAAAACCCACAAGAGAACTGTTCCAGGTTGTCAGTGGGATCCATGACTCTAAGAGAGACTCTTCCCCTAAAGAATTGATGAAAGACTATTATCAGATAGTGAAACTGACTAAAAAATTGCAAGTTTTGTCTCTTTATGTTGTTTTGTAAGAAAGTGAATAGTTTGTAAGGGGAGGGAAGAGTGTTTTTGGAGTTCCATTCCGTTTTAGTTTTTTTTCCAACTTTCTTCTATTCTTTTAGTGTGTGTTAATAAAACTATTTGTTAATTTTTAAGGTTGAGCCTGCTTTGTTTTTCTCCTAGTCTCTCTCCCACAGAAAGAGTAAGTACTAAGACCAGAATTTAGTGAATGTGAAACCACTACATACTGCAACTTTGTTTTCAAGAACAGCCCTGCTATAACCCATACAACAGCAACTAGAAAAAGGAAAGTAAAACCAAATATCCAAATAAAAATCCAAGGCAGGGACAAAATTAAGTCTAAAACTTGCATATATCTCACTAAAAGAATAATCATGATTTTTAAAAAACCTCCCTGTTTTTAAACATGAAGGAGCTTTTGCCCCTTCTTCTCTGTTTCCATGATGATATTTTCTCCCTGCTGGGTGTACCAGTGAAAGTTTCAGAAACATCAGGCCAACTTCTAGTTTATATTCAATTAAAAAAAAAATAAAAATTACAAGCCAAATCACACGTTCGCCTAAACAACTTTTCCCGAAGTTGGTTTTCCATCAAACACACTTGAATTTCCAGAATGACAAACAAAACATTGTACAGTGCATTTATAAGGGATGTCCAGCATTCCAGCATGGATCTGGGAGTCTCAGAGAAAAGGTAGAGCTGGCCAGTGAAATCCAGCAATTTGCACAGGATTTATTGCCAATGTGAGCAAGTGGAGAAAGAAAATTTATCATGAGATAAATTTCAGTGAAAAGAAGAGATTAGAGCAACAGCCAGAACTACAGGAGGGAAACAAACAAACAAACAAACAACCTGAAAAAAACCAAGCAGGATGGGAGTGGGAAATTTCTGGACTACACCATGGCACTAGTAAGAGTTTTGTGAAGAAAAAAGTTTTATTGCATAGATAAGAGTTCGCATATTATTTCATATCATTTCACCATACCAGAAATACCCAAATCTTCTTTTCCAGACACTGCCACCTCACCCTTTTCTTCTGCAGGAACACACCTAACAAAGCCACAGACTCAGTTCCACATCAATTGCCACACACTGAGCAGATAAATCTGAAACTGCAGTCTGATACAAATTTCTAATTCAGAGAAAATAATTCCAATTAAAAATCTTGAAGACAAGTGTCACGCTGTAAAAATACGCGGGTACCTTTTTTTCCCTCCTCACAAAACATAATCAAAAAGAAGCAAGGTGGGTTCAAAAAACCCTAAGATCAAGCACTGTGTTGTACAACCAGGCACCAGCCAGAGAAGGTGGGAATTCATGGGGACGTGAAAAAAGCATCTTTGGACTGAGCCAGGTGCGGAGAAAAGTTATTCCCAGCATCAGGAGGATGGAGAGTCTTTCTTATAAACATGACAGAAGTTGGAATTTATTTAATTAAGGAAAATGGAAGCTGTCTGGAAATACACTTGGGAAAATCAATAAGGAGGAAAAATAAATTCCTAGAGCTAAAGAGCAACACCAATGAACAGTGTCCCTTAGAAAATTGTCCTCAGTGATGTTACATTAAAGAGGCTCTGATTTTAGGAGAATCCCAGAATGTCTGGTCTGGAAGGGACCTTAAAGCCCATCCAGTCCCACCCCTGCCATGGGCAGGGACACCTTCCACTATCCCAGGCTGCTCCAAGCCCCAAAGTCCAGCCTGGCCTTGGACACTGCCAGGGATCCAGGGGCAGCCACAGCTGCTCTGAGCACCCTGTGCCAGGGCCTGCCCACCCTCACAGGGAACAATTCCTTCCCAATATTGCACCCAAATCTCCCCTTTCCCAGTGGGAAGCCATTCCCTGTGTGCTGTCCCTCCATCCCTTGTCCCCAGTCCCTCTCCAGCTCTCCTGGAGCCCCTTTAGGCCCTGGCAGGGGCTCTGAGCTCTCCCTGGAGCCTTCTCCTCTCCAGGTGAGCACCCCCAGCTCTCCCAGCCTGGCTCCAGAGCAGAGGGGCTCCAGCCCTGGAGCATCTCCATGACCTCAGGACTTGATCCAGTTCTCTCAGTGTTCTTCTCCAGTATTTTGTTCAAATGATCCCCAACAGAAATTATTTCAGCACTCAGCACTAGGACTGCTTTATTCAACCTGAACAAGCACAGAATTACAGCATCCCCAAAGGTGACTTAGGAAGAAAATATTTCCACACTACTTTAAACCAAAGAGCAGAAAGGTGCCCCATGTCAGTGTGTGGGCCATTGTAGAACTCTTTTAGCCAGTATTCTACCTCTTCCAATTCTAGACTGCAGTTTATTACCAGAATGTATTACCAGAACATGCCTCTGTTCCATCTTTCTTAACAAAAAACAAGTTGTCCTTGAAACTCCTGGGCATAATGGAGTAGTTTTTTAAGTCAAATCATGATAAATCAACCACACTTTAAAAAGGAAAAACATTCCATAAATGAGCTTCCCTCCCTACAGTTTTCATGATGCATTTTATGTTTAAGCAGCAATGCTGGTAAATGGAATCCTGAGGCAGCAGTGCCCCTGCCCCAAACTCCTTATAGAAAAGGAAAATAGAACTTACTAAATAAAACAACAAGCTCTGAAGGCTTCCCTAAGACCTTGCAGCACATAATTTCTGTTCCTGTTGTTAACTTCAGTGTTTTTCCTAACAGTGCTTCTGCTTTACCCTTCTTTAATCAAGAGAAGGGGATAAATAAAGGGCCTCTCTCCTTGGGTGCAAAGTTAGAACCTCTTTAGCAAACTCTCCATGTAACAGTGTCAAGGCTCAGTTCTGCTGGCTAATTTTCATTATTTTAATTTCTAATTATTTTTAATGAGATGGCTCAGAGGAAACCCTCAATCACTGTCCTAGGTGAGATGCTCAGCAAGGTCAAACAGCCTGAGCACGGACAAACACAACAACTTGGATAATCAGGTATTTTCCCAACAGAGACCTGCTGGATCATGTTCCTTTCCCCTTTGAACCCCCTTCACATCCTCCTCCCATCCAGAATTTCTGTTCCTTGGAGAATATTCCTTCCATTTTGTTCTTGCTGTTTTACAGCTAAAAGCACAGAGAATCATCTATAAAAATTAAAATGAAGGTTCGTGAACAAGCTAATAACAAACTCCCAGTGTATGGAACTAACAGGCAGCGCCAAGAGCTCTGCAGACACCTGAGAGGAGAGAGTCTCCAGTGGGAGGTGGCTCTGCCCATGGCAGGGGGAAAACTGGATGGTCTGGAAGGTCCCTTCAGACCCAGACCACCCTGTGACACTGCGGTCACACGAGCTGGGGTCTGCCTGACACCCAAAGGTCCTCTCCAACCACCACTGCCCCACAACGATGGGGCTTTGCAGTTTCCAGCAGCTCCCTTTCTCCTCCTGAGCTCTTCTCTTCATTCCCACCATCCCAAAGGCCATCTGCATCCTCACAGCCCCTCTACCAGATGACTGCCACCTCCGAAAGGCACCAATTCCTCCAAAAAGGGCTTTCACAGGAGTTTCTACACTGGTCTCCTGCTCCCCATCACTGCAGGGACTCTCAGATTCACAGGACAGCTGGGGCTGGAAGGAATCCCTGGGATCCTCCAGTTCCAACCCCTGCCACAGGCAGGGACACCTTCCACTAGGAACAACAGGTTAAGGAGTAGCTGGAGATACCTGAACTCCTCCACTGTGTGTGGAGGTTACGAGGCTGCAGCAGCTTTTGCAAATCTCTCCTCAGAAGTTTTTGTGTGAGGCCCCACACTCACATTTCTGAGAGGTCTCACACTCACCCTCACAGGGACAGCTGAACCTGACACACACTGAGACTGACAATGCAGGCATCAAGGTAGAGGAGTCACAGCCATCCAGAATTGCACTTGTACTCCTCCTACCAAACACAATCACTTGGAAGCCCCAAATAACCACTCATAGTTCCCACATCTCTAAATTCCAGCTCAATAAAACATTTGAATGATGTGGGAGCAGTGTCAGGAGTGGGCTGTTCTCATCTTTGTGTCACATGGCTTCAGAGTTTAAAAAGAAAAATAGCTTGGCAAGCAAAGCCCTAAAAATTTAAGTGACTTCAAGCACAAAAAGTCTCCCACAAGACTTGAGAGGGGATTCTAATTCCCATTAACAGAGCATAGCTTTGGGAAAGAAGTTCACTAACTTGGTCCTACCCCTCCAAAGACAGAAGGAGTTCCACCTTCACACAAAAAATAAGTGAGGAGCTCTTCAGGGAGAATAGCACAATCATCTGGGAAACAACCAGCCAGCCTGAACCTTCCCGGGGAAAACAAACAGTTATCCTGAACCTTCCTGGGATGTGATTCTGGGAAGTAACTGCAATCTCCTCCAGAGCGCTTCTGAAATAAAACTGAGGAAAAAAAATCCACTTCCAGATGCTAATCACCAGCTCTTCTTCCAGCTGCTGCAGAAACACTCAATCATTACTCTGAGTTATTTCATTATTTATCTTATATTCAAGTTTGCTTTTATTTAGTCAGATAAATTGTGCCGTTTGTTTTTATTTAAACAGTCACAGGGAGTGCAACAGGCAATTTCAAACCCCTGACTCAGTTCCTAGCAGATACTCAGCCCAATTTAAATGATTTTCCATTTAATAAAGCTCTATCCACTAACTGGTGAAGGAAATTATTTTATTTGTTGGCAGGAATAAAGCTTATTTTTTAATTTTAACTGAAATGGGGACCAGACTCTAAACCTTGACAGTAACAGTGGAAGGCTCCTCAGCATCAATCCCTTACTTCCCAGGGGTGCTCACCAAGACAGGAAAGAACAAAGTATTAACTCTTATATTTGTCTTTTTGTTAGTTTTTCCAAACTCTTCCTGAATCCATGAGTGAGTGCAGCATCCACATCTCGGAGCAAGCTTAATTTGAACAGGTCACAGCTTGTTCATATGGCACCACCCCATCACGGTGCAGGAATAAGCAGCATCCAACCACTCCCTACCAACCTTCTATTCCCTCCATGGCTCCAATAAACCACTTTATCATCCTCAAACACTGCAGCAAACAAGAATTTATGGTGAGTTCAGGGCTCCAATCCACTCCGGTGACTGTGTGCTGTCAATAAGACAAATGGTAAAATGGAAAATTCTTCAAGGAGCCACTAAAGCCACTTTCTCTGATATACATATGAAAGAAAAAACTTGGATAGCACATCCAACACGGAGAAAACCTCTGTGGGAATGAGGCAATGACAACTTCTTTGTTACAACAAAAAGCCTGACCCAGCAAGCAAGTCCAAGTTATTTTCCACAGAGTAGAGCAGAGTTTGAAAAAAGCACAGGGAACTTTTCTAGGATCTAGAGGGGAGCAAAAACTCTGGATTTGTTATGTTTTGTTTCTTTCACTCTGTGTTTACAAGCCTTTTATTTTATCTCTAGAGAGAATTAAAGTCAACTCTCAACATTCAGCAGTTCTAATTTCATGGATACTCTTCTCTTCAACCATGACCCTTTCCATCATGGAGAGGGGAAGAAAAGAGCTTGTGAAAGAGGGTTTGGAGAGTCAGAGATGTAAAGAGGCTGAGAAAGCTGGGGCTGCTCAGCCTGGAGAAGAGAAGGTTGTATGGAGACCTCACAGCTCCTTCCAGGGTCTGAAGGGATATAGGGAAACTAGAGAGGGAATCTGCAACAGGAACTGGAGTGCCAGGACAAGGGGGAATGGGTTCAGACTGACACAATGGAAATTTAGATGGAATATTGGGAAGGAATCATTCCCTGTGAGGGTGGGTAGGCCCTGGCACAGGGTGCCCAGAGCAGCTGTGGCTGCCCCTGGATCCCTGGCAGTGTCCAAGGCCAGGTTGGACATTGGGGCTTGGAGGAGCCTGGGATAGTGGAAGGTGTCCCTGCCCATGGCAGGGGGTGGAATGAGATCTTTAATGTCTCTTTGAATCCAAACTTTCTGCAATTTTAAAGTATTTAAAGGCTTTTCTGCACATTTCCTCTACATGGTTAAGCCCATCAAACACTTAGAGAAGTCTTGGAGATCCAAAGTGAGAATCACCAAGTCCCATCCTCAAGCCTGAGTCACCAATAATAATGTGGCCATTTTAGATAAGGAATTAAGTGATTAATGAGGAAATAGACACTTGATTTCTGCCTGACCACGGGCTGGAAATCAGAGTTTGTGCATGTGGCACACACAAAATCCAGGATGGAACAAGGCCAGAACACCTGCACTGATTCACCAAGACCCTGGCATCACGAGTGCCACGAGGGCAGTGGCGGCTGGGGATGGGACAAGCTGATGAGAGAGTGCTGTTCAAGAAATCTCCATCATTCACAACCCCAGCATGTCAATGCTAAAATCTCCAGCCTGGGGTCTTCTGTGGATTGAAATCCCCACAGCAAAACTCCCGGGAGCTGGCAATGCCTGGGAAAGTGAGACTGGCTTCTCCAAACTGGCACGGCAAGGAATGAAATTCTTGCAGTTTGAGTTAAAGCACCTGGCATTTCTCTCTGCCTGAACAGGTATTTCTGTTTCCAGCTGCACTTGATTCTCCAAAATGCCCCAGCTGCTCCTGAAGGAAGCTGTGCTTTGTCCCTACCTCAACTTCCATTCAGCAGGGAACACTTAGGGGGAAAAACACAGCCATGAAAGAGTCTCTAAAACTTGATTTACAGGCTGAGGGTCCTTATAAAGAGCCACATAGAGCCATACATTTAAACCGAGTAACTAAGCAACCCCACTGCAGGGGAAAATGCCCCGCCTTGTTTCCTGTGCGGGCATTCAGCTCCACAGCTGGGCAATTTCAGAGGAGCTTGGCATAACCTTTACATTAGCTGGCTTGTGCTGCCATGGCACTGCATTGAAAATGGCATAAGAAGGGCTTTCACGGGCTATTTTCAGCTCTTCCTGAGAGAAATCCCTAATTGGAGAGTCTGGGAAGGCACCCCAGCGAACCTGAGCTTGATTCAGACCGGTTTGAGATCCTGCTTAAACCTCCAAAGTTTTTGTGCTTTGATCAGAGCTAAGCCCTGCTCTAAAATTTGGAGCTCTGGCATTCCAAGGCTCGAGAGGGAAAGGTCAGTTTGGGGTTGAGTTTGACCTGAACTGGGCAAAAAGTGGGACAATCCAGTGCCAAAAGGACAAAAAGCAAATAAAGACCATTATGAAAAGTTCCTGTTCCATTTCAGGACCTGCAGCCTGATCAGCCAATTTACTTCACGGCTTTATTCTGTCATCCCTCCACGTTTTTTTATTTTTCTTTATTTTATTTACAGATACAGTATCTCTGAAGGGTTTGAGACGTGAAAATTGTCCTGCCAGTGCTGTGCATTGCTATTTTATTTTTACAGCTCGAGAAGAATGCAGAGCCATCCCTCTTTCAGACACTGTGCTTTTAGATTGATATAACTCCCCATTTTACAAGCAGCTCTGGAGCTGACAGGAGTCTTTAAAATCATACTTGTGCCTCAAAACACTGTAAAGCACATAAAAACATGATACTATGCCAAGCAGCAGCTAAAATTACCATTACCAAAAGTCATTTTTAAGACTATTAAAAAGCACTGGATGAGTCGAGAGAAGCTGCAGTATCTTAAGAAGTGCTTTCAAAAGTTGATTAAATCTGCTTTTAACCATTCCTACGACCCCAGCATTCAAATTTCATCCTATCTTCAGTATTCGTTGAGATTGCATTTTCCCTATTATGCCTGTAATGCATTTAAGACAGAACTCTCATAGAGGAGGATGAAAAATTTCTAATATTGGAAATTCAACTCATTCTTGGTAGTATAAGCAACTTTTAAAGCAAATTTTGACTGCTGTAGTAGCAGTAGTGAAAGCAACTTGGGAAAAGCAGTTGGAGATATTCCTAACATTTCATAATGTTGGAATTTCTTTAAAATCAAATAAATTGGCATTTGTTAACTGAAACAGGAGGTGAGCCAGTAATATTCATCTTTGTCCTATTCCTAAAGGGGAAATTTGTCAGTTTTACATCTTAGGTTAAATATTGAAGTTGAAAATCATATTTAATAATCAGGCTTCTCATCTTGCCCTGAAGAGTTCCTCCATTTCAGTCCAGACTTATATGTCCACAACAGGCACAGAAAAACCTCAGTTTGTGTCCCACAGAACTGATGGAGATGAGCCGAGATGAGAGAAAGAAACATTAAAAGTAATTTTTAAACTAATTTTAGGGGAAAAAAAAACCCTCCATGGAATTCTGATACGTACACAGGAATATTATTCTCTGTAAAAACAGATGTCAAATTTTAGAAAACTTCAATACCATGTGAATACCATTGAATGTATTTTTGAGGCTGTGATTTCAGCGGCTATCTTTAAAAAGCAGCGCTTTATAAACTGGGGTAGAAAAGAATTACACAGACATGAAACCTCCAGCTTTGGGGTTTTAAGACTCTAAATCCCACCCCTCAACCTAAAAAATCAGCAACATCCACATGTTATTAAAAAAAAATGAATCAAGTTGTCAATGTCTGGTAGAACAAATAATTTTACTCCTCTGAAGTCACCTCTCCCAGGCTATAATTATCCCAATAATTCCAGAACTTTCCCCTCGGTGCCAGTCTCCAGCAGGTAACCTAGGAAAACGGGCGCTAATTAAGCTGCCACTCCTAGGATTGTTTGCATTCCAGGGAATTAACCATCTATTTGGGGACATTTACATATTGTGCCTATAAACAGCTCTCTCCCGACATCTCTAATGAAGGCAATGTTGATCAACATCATCCTGTAATTTAATCAGGATCTGAAGCAGCAGCAGCAGAAGGTGAGGTCATGGCTTTGCCATCCCAAGACATCCCCTTGTCTTATAAAACAATCCATTCCCTCAGCTCCTCAAACTCTCCCTCAGACACTGCTAAAAATACCCAAACAGATTGCTGTAAGTGCATCTTAATTACAACAATGCAATTTTCTCCATCTCTCCCCAAAAATACGACCCTGCTCTGGAGGAACATATCTGACAGTCATGGGACTGCCCCGAATTATCCACCTGAAACCAGGGAATTCTCCATTCCATCCCTGCAGGAACAACTGTCTGCACCAGTCAGGACACAGCTGGATATTTAAAGGCTGGGCCCTGATACTGTGTCTTAACCATGATTTAATTCCCACTGAATGCTACCATGATGTAAGACAGGGCACTGTGCTTTGGAAAGGCTTATAGATTTTAAGCATCCAAAATTAGCAACCAAAAAAATCTCCCCAAGGGCCAAAATGTTGGTTTTAAGCCCATTTCCAGGGAGACGTGCAGTGGCAGAGCCCAGGAAATGGCACGGAATGAATTTCCTACTTACAAAAGAGTTCCTGTGGCTTCATAAAGTCGCCTCATTTTGCACAGAGGATGCTGACACAAAGTCAGGCATGGAAAAGTTATTCAGCCAAGGACATGGAGTGCTGTCCTCCCAGGGTGAGAAGGTGAGAGAGGAAAACAGGCTCCCAAGCCACAGGCAGAAGGTGCTTTCTCCCCCTCAAAAAAGGTGAAGGCACCTAAGACATAGTGCAGCTCCTGAGTCCCAGCCATTTGCATGTCCCTCCTCCACGAATAACACGGAATAAGGAGATTTCACAGAAGTGTCACCCTTGGAAGTGTCTGTTAATGAATTACGGTCCAATGGGTTCAATAATTGAAGCCCGAGCTGCTTTCTGACCATCCCAGAGCCAGCCTGTGTTCAGACAGCCTGAGTTAATTAGGAAAGCAATGAGGACTTCAGTGCCAGAGAGCTACGGAGAGTTATTTGTGACTCTCCTGGTGAGCTGCACACTTTGGAGATCTAATTTGCTGAGTAAAAAACAAGGTTATCTTGGCTTTATAATTAAAATCGTTCCCGGTCCACAATATGTTAGAGGAGATGTGCTTTGGCTTCCTGTCCCACATTTTATCCTTTACGTTTTCAGGTAAATTCACAAAACATCACCCAATTTGCAAAAGAAAAAAAAAAACAAAAAAAACAAGCCAATAAAGTAGGATGAGAAGAAAGAAAGGGGGAATGCAAAGTCAGTACTTTCTTCAAATTTTGTTTTAGAAAAACCTTTTGGTGAAAAGCATGAAGGGGGAATTTATACCTTTATTTTTCTTAAGTACCTGAGCTGGAAGAACAGATCCCTGGCTGGCATCCTCTCTTACTCCTGCCACAATCTCCTTATCCTTGTCTTCAGAAAGTTTGGGCCCTATTAATCCAAAACTGTCTGGAAATTGCAAAACAGTGAGAGCCTTTGATTTCCTTTGAAACAATTTAGGATTTATTTCAGTGAATGGAAGGTCTACAGGTATCTCCTCATTAAAGAAACTCTGTGAGGGAGGATTTATGGGATGGGACTAAGGTCTGTTGGACTCAGCTCCTGTCAGCTCACAGTGGCCCCAAGCATCCATCTGGAGAGGATTCCCAAAAAGTGATGTTTAAATCAGAGAGGTTGATTATGGAATCCCAGACTTGTTTGGGTTGGAAGGGACCTTAAATCCCATCCAGTTCCAGGGCAGGGACACCTTCCACTGTCCCAGGCTGCTCCAAGCTCCAAAGTCCAACCTGGCCTTGGACACTGCCAGGGATCCAGGGGCAGCCACAGCTGCTCTGGGCACCCTGTGCCAGGGCCTGCCCATCCCGGAAGATTCCTTCCCAATATCCCATCCATCCCTGCCCTCTGGCAGTGGGATGCCATTCCCCCTTCTACTACCATGGATACTGTTGTGTGGACTCTCCAGCCTCCAAACACTAAAAGAGTCCTTCCAGAAACTTTAGTCAGGATGATATTTTTGTGGCTTACTTTTTCTTTAATAACGTCGTGAAAATGAAGGGTAAGCGTGGTTCATCTGCTGTCTGAAACTTTTATCATCAACCAACTGATAAATTGCAAGGAGAGAGTCACTGGATTTCTGCTACATTGGAAAAGACATTTCATATGCCTTGCAATATTGACTCCACAGCCTGAAAATATTTACTTCTCCATTTTTACCTCCTTAGAAAACACTCTCAAAAATAAACACCTTACAGGATGTCCTGATTACCGTCAAAATCTCTGTGTCTGGCTTCACTCTTGGAGAGTTGAAGCCATGGAAAAAATATCATTCCCTAAAAGGCAGCAGTAGAGTCCCCATGGCTGGAGGTGTCCAAGGAAGGGCTGGAGGTGGCACTGAGTGCTCTGGGCTGGGGACAAGGCGGGCATCGGGCACAGCTGGGACTCCCTTGTCTTGGGAGGCTTTTCCAACCTCAATGACTCTATGAAATGGCAGGAAAAAAAAAATCATAAATTCTGCTCCTGGTGCTGGCAAGAAGCTGAACTTATGCTTTGTGTTTGTTTACCTATGTACATTAATTTTATTTTAATTTACATGTAAATTAGCATAAAATGCAACTCAGCTCCTTGTTGGAAAGACAATCAACGTTAAAAAAAACAGAAAAACCCCAAACAATAATAAAGGAGGGTATTTGCTGTCAGAAATTAAGACTGATCATTGGCCCTTGTAAGGATACAACTGTGCTCAATGTTTTGGCTCCTATGGAAAAATGGGAAGTGCCAAAGGAATCTCAGCCTCTGCCTATCAATGATCCTTCCAAAGACCTAAGGACACATAAAACCCTTCTCCAAGCAGCACCTGCCTGGAAAGGACAGGATTAGGAGGTGTCCTTGCCTCAGCCCAAGACAAGTGCACATCCAGGGAAGTTTTCCAGCAGCAAGGACGGGCAGGAAGAAAAATGTGTTTTTTCTTAGTTGTAAAAATTATAATTCCTAAAAATACATGAGTAATTTGGACCCACAGGCTACACAGAAGCCACCAGCAGGAGGACAAAGTGATGCCTAAAGCTGGACTCAGTTTCTTTTCTAATAGCTGGAAATAAAAGGATTCAGGGCAGCTTTCAAATCCTTCCTGTAAGGTTTTCCCCTCAGAGATAGCACAGGAAATAATCCTGCAGATGAGACAGCAATTGCATGGGTATTTCTGTAGGATTTAAAGTCTTCTTAGTGTTCAGTAATGCCCAAACTCTTCCCTTCTTAATTCCTTTCAGTTTTTGAAGCCCTACTTTTTGATTTTATCTCACACACAGACACTGATAAAGAGGCAGCACACCTGACACGGAGCTTCTCAGCCTCTGCTCTAGCTCCAGGCTGGCTGAAATGGAGAGCTTGATTAATTTTGTATTAGCCAGCTGCACAATAAATCCCAAGCCATTGATTACACGGGAAGAACAAGCAGATAAGGTATTTTCTTTGCAGATCTCCAGTACTTAATTATACAAAGGTTCTACCCACAGGGTTAGTGAGGAAAAAAAAAAAACTTGATCACAACTCTGGGAGTTCTTTATTATTTTCTATGTGTCATTGTTCATGTTCATTAAGTTTTAAATCAGGTGCTGTTTTTGGTTGGGGGCAAGATTCTGGTTCATGATGGGTTTAATTCTGGATAAAGAAGAAACCAGTTGTTTATCTGAAACCATTCACAATTTGCCTTCCCCTGGCAGTTTGTTCATTACTACTGTAATTAGCAGACAAGAGTGGGGTCAGTGATTATGTGGAGCTGATTATGTGGAGGGAGTTTGGATACTGAGCAGTTCAGTGATACTTAAAACACCCTGGTACCATCAGGTTTGCAGAGCCTCTCTTCACCTGAGCAGAATAAAACCACCAAGCCTCAGAGGTGGAAAACAACTGCCTGTGCCACTCTTCCCCATTGATTTTCTGACCTAAACAGATCAAATTGGAGATATGAGGAGCAGTTGACTGGAGCAGCATTCCAGAGGCACAGGGCTGTGTCATCCTTATTAGCTCCATTTGATTAACCATTATTAATTGCTCATGCTCCCAAGCTCATTAAATGAAAAACAATGTTGCATTCCTGCAGGTTGGGCACTGGAGGTTTGAGAGGCGGACACCACTGGTGGAACCTATGAGAGAGTGCAAAGAGAAAATGCAACAAAGGCCGCAGCTGTTTTCAGTGGCCACAGGACCCTAGATGTCATTGGGAGCTCAGGATCAGAGTGTTCCTCATTTACTTCTCAACTACAATAAAAAAATCATTTTAAAATAATTCCATTTTTTTACTGTTACACAGAAATTATTCCAAACATTTTCTGAAGAAAATCTCTGTGTTACCAAGTCGCATGGCACATGGAGAAGCAGGATGAGTTCTGCAGGTGAGAGCCCACCTGGAGAGCTGCCCCAGCCCTGGGAACCAGCACAGGAGGGACCTGGAGCTGCTGGAGAGAGTCCAGGGGAGGCACCAGGGTGATCAGAGGGATGGAGCAGCTCTGCTGGGAGGAAAGCCTGGGAGAGCTGGCATTGTTCAGCCTGGAGAGGAGAAGCTCTGGGGTGACCCAACTGTGGCCTTCCAGTGCCTGGAGGAGCTGACAAGAAAGGTGGAGAGAGATTTTTGACAAGGGCCTGGAGTGCCAGGACACAGGGAATGGCTTCCCACTGCCAGAGGGCAGGGATGGATGGGATATTGGGCAGGAATTGTTCCCTGGCAGGGTGGGCAGGGCCTGGCACAGGGTGCCCAGAGCAGCTGTGGCTGCCCCTGGATCCCTGGCAGTGTCCAAGGCCAGGTTGGATGTGGCCCATTCAGTGAGTTACAGTTTCACCCTTTACTGATTTTGGTTTTATTTTTTTCTTTCGTAAATAATACAAAAAATGCACTTGCACATCATTAGTATTTCAACATCCCACATATCTTATCTTTTCTAACATATGCAACTGTAGGAAATTTTCGCAGCCTTGAATTTATTTCCACAGCAGCCATCAATCACTCTGAGATGTTATTTTGCTGGCTTTGTTGATAGAGATTTTGTTTACAGTTTCCCCTTCACTGAAACACCATATTCTATAAGATCTGATTCTGATGAGACACTCACAAAGTACTTTTGTCCTGGTAGGAAATCTATCCCAGTTCTATTAAATGGGGCAGCAGCAAATCCTGTGGAGCACAGCGCTACAGAGTTAGAAGAAGGGGCTTTTGCTGGATAGGTGAATTAGAAGCATTAACTTGGAGTACTCTGTGTATTTCCTATGAATACAACAAGAACAATAAAAAAAATCCAAAATAAATTAAAAAAACCACCCCAAAGCATTGAAGAACCTGCTTCCTTTGTGTTTCTGTGTGACAGCAGAGTAACTGCACAGAACCATAGAATCATTTGAGTGAAGAGGGACTTTTTAAAGGCCATGTAGGGGACGCATGGGCAGGGACACCTCCCACTATCCCAGGCTCATCCAAGCCCCAAAGTCCAACCTGGCCTTGGACACTGCCAGGGATCCAGGGGCAGCCACAGCTGCTCTGGGCACCCTGTGCCAGGGCCTGCCCACCCTCCCAGGGAACAATTCCTGCCCAATATCCCATCCATCCCTGCCCTCCTCCAGCTTAAAGCCATTGACCCTTGCCCTGTCAGTCCACATCCTCATGAAAAGTCCCTCTCTAGAAAATCCCTCTTTTGTTTTATATTTGGCACAAAACCCTTCAAACTGCCAGGAAGTCACAAAGAACATTGCCCAGTTTTGTGCAATTAGTTTTGCAATAACAAAATAGTAAAGGAAAACTTGGAAAGATTAAAAAAAACAAAACAAAACACTGAAGAACGAGCAAAGCTGAAGTTTTTGACTTGTCAATGTGAAACTTCACTTTACAAACAAAGCAGAAGCACACTAAGCTTTAAAATAGTTCAGGTGGCAGGAGCCCACCCATTTTATGGAACAAAAAATCTGAGGAGTCAGGAAATTTTTGCAAAGAGTAAAATCTCCTAACAATAGTAAAATAAAACAACAGTAAAATCCATTGTTTCTATGTAAGAAGATGGAAAAGTAGAATTTAAACACCAGAAACTTTCATCCAGCAACATTATGAGGGATAGAAGAACACTCCACTCTCTTTTCTTGGATTTTATTTTTTCCCAGGAAGTTTTTTTGTTTTTTTTTTTAATTTCCTGTGATTTTGCAGTAATCAATTTTTGTGCTGTGTTATTTGGAATTGAATCAAAAGCCCAGCCACTTCTCAAGAAACACAATTAGCCTGCATTGGCCACCTGGTCACAGAGAAAAGCTACACCAGGCAACACCAGAAACCTTGGTTTAAGTTAAGACCAGCTGGGGGATCACATTAAGTGTTTAAATGAGGGAGCCCCATGTTATTTAACACTCTGTTCGCCTCTAGGACTAAACAATTCCCTTCAAACAGCTCTGCTTAGCTCTCCATGGAGCACCATTAAATTCACAAAAAGCAACTGAAACGGTATTGGAAGAAAACACAAACTCACACCACAACCCCCTTCCTGGGCAAATCAGCTTTCCAGGATAATTCAGACTAGAACTGAGCCTTCAACTGCAGAAAAAATCCCGTTTCTCTCTGATCCAATTGAAGAAGACAGTTTCTCTCCTTGCTTTCTTCCCCACCTCCTTAGCCCTTCCCACTGCAGTCATGTTAAACAATGTGCAGCAGGATAATTTGGCATTATTTAAACATTTGATTTCTGCCTACATATATCAGCTGTTCATCTCCCTGCCAATTTAAATTGGCCTCAATACACTGTCTAATAAATACTGCAAAGCACAGAGGGGTTTTTTTTTTTCCTTACTGTTTGTTCCAACCTAACCCAAAAGTTTTCTTTTCACCGTGTAAAAGAAAAAGGGAAGGGAAAAAAAATAAAAAAAAAAAAGAATTATTGTCTTTCAATAGAGATTCTCCAGAAGAGATGAGCAAGAAGGTGTTTGGCTGGGAATGATGACACCTGGGCAATCAAAAATTACAGCAATGTTTGTGGAAAAGGTGCGGGGGAGAGAGTTTGGTTTGCGGGCTTGGGGCTTTTGGTTCAAATCCCCAAATACTCCCTCCCCCACCATGGGGATTCCATGTAAATCCCAGAGTTTCCATAAGCTTCAGTCAGAAAAAAAACCTGCCTTGTGTTTAATGGCAGACAACAGCTGAGAAGTAACGATGCCCTAATGTGAAAATGATCACTGCAAAATGAACGCATTAAACTGAGCTGGGAGAGCTCAGCCCTTATGATTACTGCCCAGACACAGGGGGTGGTTCCCACTGCACACAACAGCAGAGATCCTGGAATCCCTAGGATGGAAAAACCCTCCAGGATCACTGAGCCCAACTTTTATCCCCACCTTGTGCCCAGCCCAGAGCACTCAGTGCCACCTCCAGCCCTTCCTTGGACACCTCCAGCCATGGGCACTGCAAACCTCCCTGGGCAGCCCCTGCCAAGGCCTGAGCACCCTTTCCATGGAGAAATTCCTGCCCATGTCCAACCTGAGCCTCCCCTGGCCCAGCCTGAGGCCGTTTCCCCTTCTCCTGTCCCTGTTCCCTGGCAGCAGAGCCCGACCCCCCCTGGCTGTCCCCTCCTGTCAGGGACTTGTGCAGAGCCACAAGGTTCCCCCTGAGCCTCCTTTTCTCCAGGCTGAGCCCCTTTCCCAGCTCCCTCAGCCCCTCCTGGGCTCCAGCCCCTTCCCCAGCTCCGTTCCCTGCCCTGGACACGCTCCAGCCCCTCCAGGGCTCTGTGGCCAGGAAGGGCCCAGCACTGGACACAGATCCTGCTGCCCTGGGCAGGAACTCAGCCCTTGCAGAAGTCCAGACTTCCCACAGGCTCTGGAAAACCCAGACGCCTGTGTAAAGCCTTCTGAAGGAAGAGTCTATAATCAACAAAGAAGTTTCTGGGCACTCAAACTGATTCAGAACACACAGACCCTGTGCCCTGAGAGATACAGCCCTGAGTCTGTTCTTGTTATGTGAAAATCAAATCCTACAAAATCAAGTTTTGATCAAGCCTATGCCTTGTTTTAAACAGCTACTTCTCATAAAAAAACAGATTAAACCACAAGTAAGAGGGAGGCAGTTTCTATCATAGTTTATGTGTTTACATGTGACACTCTCATATAAGGATTCAGAAAATAATTCTTAGTGGTAGACTGAGAGAAGGAGAAATGAAAAGGGAGTTCAGAAAGTAACATAACAGGGGCAGCAGGTAAAGAAAGGATTTCTGATCTTCCATGTCATTAAGACATAGGAATGCCGTGCTTCCAAACTGTTGCTACGAATACAACATTACCAATGAAAGCTAAAATTATCGGTGGAGTGCGAGATGAAAGGCATGACACTGAGGCAGATTTTAAATCCTGCCAGTTGTAGTGTCTTAGTTCTTTGAAAGTCAAACCAGTTAAATTATTGCCCCTCAAATAGAATTTGGAAGCCTGATTTCCTCCAAAGTTAAAATATTTACATTTTAGGGCTTCCCAGTAAAGAAGTAGAGTCCATTTACATGAGCTGCCTCAGTACTAAAACCTAGCAGCCCAACTAAGCTGCAAATGTGTTTCTACTTCAGAGAAAACCAGAAAGGAAAGGTTGCGGCCTCCTTCCAAGGCTTCGTGCTGCTTCAAGAAGATACAGAATGTCTTCATGACTGAAGAGATGCAGTGGCTCTGCTCACACACAGACTCCCCAGCTATAAACCAACATATGAATGCACAGACACAGTGGCTGACGATTTTTAGGAGTTCAGCCCTAAAATTATCACTGGAGCTCTAAGTCCGAAGCGTAAGCGACTTTCCTGGAGGGGGCACAAGGCGTTCCAAGGCACTTTTAGGGGGGTTTCTGCTTTTCCTGCATCAGGGGTTCCCTTCCCAGGTGTGACTAGCACCTCTAAGAACACAGCCCTTGGAGGGAAAGAACCAGCTCAGTTCTCACAACCTTCCACCACCAAAAAATGGCTCAGGATAGTTAAATTCTAAAGGAATCTAAGAGCATTGATGTTTGATACCCTAAATTCCAGACAACCCAACACGTGGGCAGGTAAACCACAGGATCCCGGGCTGGCTGAGGCTGAGGGAGCCCAGCGGGCACCCGGTGCCCCCTCCGTGCTCCAGCAGGGCCATCCCAGAGCCCAGGGCACAGCACTGTGCGCACACAGCTCTGCAGCAGCCGCAGGGAGGAGCCCCCCCAGGCCGTGTGGACAATGTGCTCAGGGCCGGGCAGCGCCCAGGGAAGAAGCTGTGCCTCCCGTGCCGGGGCAATCGCTGGGCTCAGGCCCTGCCCGTGGCTGCGGTGCCATTGCCGGGCCCCCGCGGCAGAGCCTGGGCCCTGCTGGGAGCCCTCCCTGCACACAGGGACACCCAGGGCTCAGGGCCCCTCTCGCCTGGGGCTCCTCTCCAGGCTGAACAGCCCCAGCTCCCTCAGCCTTTCCTGGGCACCCGCATGCTCCAGGTTCTCACTCATCTTGGTAGCAGAAAACACCTCGGGAGTCCAATGCCTGGAAGAGGCTCATTCCTAGCCAGATCCCACAGTATGGTGCCTCCCAGGCTGTTGGGATCTGGGATTTCCTCCTCCTCCAGAAGCAGCTTCCTGCCTCATCCCTCCCAGCACAGCCACAGGGAGATCCCAGGATACTCGGCTCCTTCCACCAGGGCTAAAATCTGTACATTAACCGTGATGAACCCCGTTTCAGTGCCCCTATTGCGTGAATAACTCGCCTCTCACCACAGGGAAATTCATCTTCTGTCACCTCAAAGTGCTGCTGGTAGCACTCAAAGACACTTTGAAGAACTGAACCCTTCAGAGGAACTTAATGGCTCCACTACAACTCAACAACATCAAGGAGAGCTCTTTTCCCCGTAGGATCAACGACACAGCTCCCAACCAAACGCAGCAAGTCCCCATAAAACACACAAATGACTCCTGCTCCCAAGAACAGACACTTTCCCTCAGGCGAGAACCTGGTGGCATTTCTCTCCTCTCCCTGGATCTGTACAGTGCAAGGCTCAGGGAATGATCAATGAGCTCCAGGTACTCAAATCCGCATTTTCCCCAGTTAATTTCCTGCCCGACGTTAATAGATCAAGATCCAAAGCTATTTTCTTTTTAAAATAGCCTCTCTTAAGGTGATTGGTAAGGCCCCTCAGTGATTCAATTTTTGTGGTAGAAGATTGTTAGACTGAATAAAGACATTAACTAATAGAGAGGAGCCTTGAAAATCATGTGAAGGGGTTTGTGGCTGAAGAGTCCTGGTGGCACAAGTGAACAGTTGTGTTTTTCACAGAAACAAAAACCAACTTACTTAAAAAGTCACCCCCACTCAGGGTAGTGGGAGAGACTATTTAAATGTTTTTTATTACATTCTGATAGAAAATATCCATCTGCTGAACAGTTGGGAAATGAAATCCGTATTTGGATGAGCAAATCTTCCGATTAGCCTCAGTTTTATTTTGTGAAATTTCATTTCAGAATGAAACAAAACCACTGAGCCAGCAGTGAGATCCATATTCCACAGTGCAGGTGTCCATGGCTCATCTCTTGTTCCACAGTGAAGCAGAAAGGAAGGAAAAGGAAGGAAATGAGTCTGAAACCAGAAGATTGGAAGAACTACAGTGATAAGTCCAAACAGAGTTGAAAAAAACAACATTAAATCATCAAGAGAGCATTCCTTCTTAGCCATACATCCCAAGAGAAATACGTCCAACATCCTGTTTGCATCTCCTAAGGGATAAACAAGTATTATTCCTCAAGTGAGTCAAAAGGGATGATTCCATGGAACAGCTCCAGGAGATTTCTGGAGTGGAGGCTTCTAGAAATCCTTGTCCCCAGCATTATGGCTGGACTCTTGAAGGTCTTCTTCTACCAAAATGATCCTGTGGTTCCATTGGCTCCACACCAAACACAGGTGGGACTCGAGTATTGACATTTTTGGTGTGTGACAGGGTGGTGTGACAGGTCCCCAGGCCATGGGAATGTGGGGGACAGGTGACATCAAGCCCAACCCTTCCCTCCTGCCCCTGGAGAACCTCCTCAAACACAACCCAAACCTGCAAGACAACAAGAGGACCAGGATGGGCTCATCATCTGAAATCACACAGGATTTTTGTCACTATTCTTCTTTTATAGCTATAAATCTTCAGGACAAATATAAGGACCTTTAAGTGTTCTTTTCATTCATGTATAAAAAAGTGCAAAACAGCTTTAGGTTAGAAGTAGCATTCCAAAAATCTTCAAAAACCTTTCAAAGATCCCATGGTATGGAACAGATCCCCACAACTCACAGCCTCATTACACCTATTCTGAAAACCCCAAGAACAGATCCATTGCAAATTTTGTGGGTTGATTTACACATCTGCTTTTGATTTTTAAAAGGGACCAGAATGATTTTTGCCTCCTATTAATCTTTTAAGAGTAAAGAATAAATTATTGGTTCCCCCACCCCAAGCTCATATGTGTATTTTCATGAAAGGTATGGACTCAGTGCTGGGCAATTAAATTGGCAAATAATTGCTGCTGGATTGGTTCAGTCCAGCATAAAAGTGCAGGGAGTTTTGAATTCAGCAGCCTTCTCTCCTGGCCAAAAATTGCTGCTAAATTTTTTCTTTGAGCCATAGATGTTGGATTAGAGAGAAAAAAAGGGAGAAATTTGATCCTGTGTTTCCACCTTCCTCCTCCCTGATTACTTTATCCTCAGAGTTTGCCTCTGAATTCAATAGAGCAGCACTGGAAAAATAAAAGAGATTTCAGCTGACCTAATTTCACGTACTGCACAGCTACAAGTGACATTTCTACTTTTACTTAAGCTAAAAGATTATGAAAAAATCAAACCTTTGCAGCATTTCTCCTGTTTGGAAGAGAGACAACAGCAGGAATTGTAAAACCAGATCTCTTTCTTTCAGAAAACCAAACCAAAAATACTCACAATATTCCCTGTCCACACGCTCCTAACATTTATTCTGGTGTACCATAGGATTGAACAAAAGCATTACAGGATGAAAGAACTGAAAATAAACACTGAATGGGCTCATCAACAGTAAATTAGGACTGATGGCATGGCTCTGTAGCAAAAACTCTTGGGGTTTTTAATAATTAGGGGGGTGGGTTTGAATACAAAGGGACTACAGTAGATGGGAAATACTTGAATTTTATCAGGAGCAGATGGGATCCTACTAAAGTCTAGGAAAAAAACCAGCTTGACCAAGGCACTCCTGTATGTAGTTACTTTGGGACATCATTAATTGCTGTGGCTGGGGAGGATTTGGTGACACGGGAGGTCAAGCAAAACAGAGAAATGATGAGCTAATGAAGCAAAACGCAGAAAGAGGGGCAAGAAACTGAATCAACATCCACAGCTCCCACCAGGAAAATGGAGAATTGGCATGCTGGGTGCAAAGAAACAGCCCACAATTTGTGCCAGAGATGATTTTTTATTTATTTGCATTTGTTATTCTGCTGCTAAGAGAACTACGCTGTTAGGAAATGGCAACTGCCAGAAGAACACATCTTTTCTCTGTTATATTTCAGTTTACAAATTCTGTTCCTGCACACCAGAACTCCTCCAGGCCCAGCCCTGAAGACAGTTTTCTATTTAGCTGTAAGAAACATATTTCCAAGTAATTATTCCTGTAAGCACTGTCTCATTAGGTGGGCGCCATTTGCTGAGTCACCAGTCCCCCACCTTGGCTTCAATCCACTTCCAGCTCATTTTTTCCCTATTACACCACTGGGGAATTTATCCCAAGTGCTTTTAGCTACATTTACCCTTTCCTGAACACAGTGTCGGGGAGGAAATCAGGTCAGTTTGTATCAGAGTGCTGCATGTTCCTCAAGAAACAGCATCTCTGAACTGTCCCCCTGAAAAAGCAGCAAGAATTTTGGCTACAGGCTGCAAATTTATACTCATTATAACAAAGCTGTCCTGTTCAGGCCATGTAAGAGAACATCACCAAGGATAAAATCAAGCGTGAGTTCTGTGATAAATAAATTGGCAGGAGCCAGGCTAAAAAAATACACCCAAAAATTATGTTTACAACCCTTCTTTGAGGTAAGGGGGTCACTGTATTTACTCAGTCACAGGACACTGCCATTAAAGAGAGGTGGCCCTTCCCTTCCTCTAAATCACCTGGAAGAAAAGGGATTCTGAACAATTTTGGGATAAGGACACAGAGATGAGAACTTGTCATGTGAGTACAAAGGAACAGAAATGGAAACCTGAGGGATCCCTTTTTCCCCTTCAGGAGACCAAATTGTTCCTGTCCTGTCTGGGCCATCTGTGTTTTGCACACTTCACCGTCACTCAAGCCTCACTTAGAAACGGCTCCTCAACCAAAAATCCCCATTCTATTCTCTTCAAAGATGCCTTTTTGGAGAGACACGATGCTGCCAGCATGAGCACAAATAAAAATCCCACTGAGAAGTGCTGCTAATTTATTTTTTCATCCTCCCCTGAGGGCTCTCCACAGCCCCGTGATCCTGCTTGGCTTCCCACAATTATTCCCACTGCTCCCCCGTGTCCTCCCGCGCTGCTGGACATGCCAGAGGCCATCCTGCTGCCTCTCCTCCACCCAACCCAACATCTTCCTCCTCAAAACACCACCACCAAGGTCAGCCTTGGCCAGCCTGATCGCCCCACTCCTCCACTGCAATAAATGATTAAAACCCAGTTAATTGCACCCCAGCACAGAGCAAATACGTGAAATACGAGCAGCTCGTCCACTTCAGTGTCAGGAGTGACAGCGATTGTGACAGGGTGTAAAAATGGAGAAAATTAAATTAGCTTTCTTGTACATTGTGGGCATTATATATAACGTGGGATTGGCTGGGATGGAAGGGAATAACAGGACATTGGGAGAGTGATTAGGAGAGCAAGAAACAGAGACTTTCGACTCGACAGGAAAAAACAAAGCATAAATCAAGCAGGCTTGAAGACTTCCCATAAAAGCAAAATTACTTTACTTCCTAACTGACAAAATAGAGGTTTTTAAACCAAAATCCAGATGCCAAAGTCATACATTTGTACAATTACAGCTCTACCCACATGGAGTGCACTGTGGATAATGAGCAACTTCATTACAGACATTCTGAAACCACACTCAGTTTTCACTTATCCCACTCATTGTTCCTAAGACTATTCAGGAACAACTCTGACAGACTTTGCCCTTCAGTGCTGTTAACTTGTTCAAAAGAATAAACCCTAATCAGTTATCCAGGACTGTAATTTTTAATTACCAGAGATCACTGGCATGACACATTTCCGGTATCTTTTAATTAAATTCAACCAAGATGCTCTGAGGAGGGACACGAGCTACCAGTGCCATGTTTCAGGGTTCCTGAAGTATTGTTTCTCCAGAAAACCCTCATTGCGAATATTTTCTCAAGTTTTTGGTCATTAACAATTCTCTCAAACTCCCATTCCAACCACAACTGCTGATTTACAAACAAAGTAAAGTTCACTGGTAAAGCTTGCACAATGAATAGGACAAAACCAATTTGGATGCTCGAGTCCAACACTGAATAATCATAACCGAAGATTTTATCTTGCCTGGTAAACCAACAGCTTCAGAAAATGCAATCACCAGTAGATGCTGAAGCCATTAAACACAAAACACACCCAGAGTTTTCTTTCTTGTAACCTCTTTTCCTACCAAACTTACTTCTTCAAGTAATAATTTGGGGAAGGGAAAAAACCATTCCAATGAAATTCCAGAGGCATCCCAGCCCTCCCACAGCTCCACCCCTTCAGCCAAACCCTTACCTTCATCATTCTGGGCCAGAGCCCAGGACAGGACAGCAGCGAGTGCCGTCCCCACTGTGAACCATTTCCAGAGACAAAGCTGCTGGACCATTTTCCGTCAAACTTCACTCAAGGCAGAGCTGGAAAAGAGGGATTTGACACGTTTATTACTCAACCTGCGCAAAGCTGGGCCACTACAAACTCTTTCACTGGTAACTACATAGAGAATAAGCAGTCTCTAAGAGCATGGCATTGTATCAGCCATAAAAATAAATGAAATAAGGAAGGAGAACTCCATTAGCATTAATCAAGATGTGTGTACTCATTAACTCTAACTGTGCATGCACAGCCCTCCCAGTCAAGAAAATGCAAGGTTCTGTGTTAAATCAGGTCTGATTTCCATAATTTCCCTGCAATAAAGTATTTATCTGATCCTTCCTGTTTTCAAGCACTATGGAGAAGCAACTGTAGCAGAGAAATTGCACTGGTCAAAATGAAGGTTCACTGCAAAAGGCCAGAGGGATCCAGGATTCAAAGGCATTGCCTAGGAAAAATGGGAATGAGCCCTGCGGATGGTCTTTAAGGACACAAGTTGTGGGTTTCTGTCCAGGAAAATGAGAAAAACACCACCTACACCAGATTTCCCCCACAGCCAACAAAGTAAAATTAAAAAAACACAAATAGACAAGGAAAAAACTCAACAACCAACCAACTCCAAAAAATCCAAACAAAAAAAACACCAAAAATCCACAAAATAAACAAAACACCAAAAAGAAAGCAAACAATAAAACAAAACAAACCCCTCAAAAAACCAAAAACTCCAAACAAAACCCTGAAACTCTCTCCCTTCCTCTCCCCCCCCCCCTCCCCAACCCCCAAAATAAACAAAAAATCCCCCACCGAAATCTGCAAGACAGGTCTGGCTGAACTCCAGAGCATACCTGGAGTGTAGAACATTAGAAAGTTTTTTAAAAATCTGATTCATTGCTCCAATAAAAAGAATTAGCAAAATTTTGCAGCCCAGAACTGAATTATTTAAAAATATTCCTTCAATTTAAAAAGTTTGGGATAAATACAATGACAGAAGCACTGAATGAAGAAAGATTTTCAGCAGTATGAACCAAGTCATTGTATAAAAAAATAGCTGCATTTATTAAAAATCAAACAAACTAGCAAAACAATTGCATGCCAAAAGTTTTTTTGAGGAAAACCTGTTGGGTTTTTTCCACAGGAGAAGAAGAGCAAGGAAGGAAATGCAGTAAGTCAGACTGAGTGGCCCATATTTACTCAAGTATTTCAAGTTCTTAGGTAGATGACAATATATATTAAATATATATATATTTTTAATTTGTTTGCTTGCAGGACAGGTCACATGGGTGGGATCTCCAGGACATCAGAGGTTTTTCCCAAATTCAGTGATTTTAAGCTGTGGTTTATGAGGCTCCCTCACAGCAAGTACAGCTTCTTTTCCCTTTGTAAAAACCACGGATTGCAGGTGACTCTGTTGGATTTTATTACCAACATTCTGGAGAAATAAAGGGCAGCAACAAAATCATTTCAAATTCTACACCAAACACATTGCTCCACTCCTCATCCAGGGGTTAAGGATGGAGAGAGGCCTTTCCAAGCTCCACCTCCCCTCAGGCTGGACTCTTCCCAACCTTTCCAGCAGCAGGAGGTTGGTGCAGGCTGCAGCAGGCAGCATTTCCAGGAAGAACTTCAATATTGGCCATCAAACAAGTGAAAGCCCCAGCAGAGATCTCATGGGACTGTTCATTCCCATTTCAGACCAAAGTTTGTCTTTACAGAGCAGCTCCAGGTCCCAGAACCCAGGAATTCAAGCCATGCAAAGCACCCTCCTACCTCCTCTCTCTCCCCTCTTGCCCTGCTACAGCTGTTTCTGTCCAAATTCCAGCAGGGAATTGTGGAGTCACAGAATTCTGAAGGCTGGAAAGGACCATTCAGGTCATTAAGTCCAACCAGCACCCACCACCACCATGGTCACCACTAACCCACGTCCTCAAATGCCACACATCCAGACATGGCTTTCAACACTTCCAAGGACAGAGATGCCACCACTGCCCCCGGGCTGCCCTTTCCAGCAATTTACAACCCTTTCCATGAAGGACCTTTCCCTGATATTCCATCTAAACCTCCCCCAGCACAACTTGAAGCTGTTTCCTCTCACCTGCTCCCTGGGAGAGGAGATCCAACTTCCCTCTCCTCACTCTCAGCTCCTTTCAGGGAATTGTAGGGAACAACCTCAGAGAGGAGAGCGCAACCCCGACAGCTCAAATTGGAATTTGTGGCAAAACAGGAAGCTAGAGACAGCTCAGAGGAGAATCCCGGACTCTTCCCAAAGGAACCATTATTCCCACGTGAAAGGAGACCAGAATTGCTCAAAAGAGCCTTTTCCCACCCTTCTCCTTCCCAAAATGCTCATTTTGTTACTGTCATCCAAACTGCCACGTAACCCATTCCAAAGTTATTCTGGAATTTGCGACAACACCTTCAAAAAAAAAACCCCAAAATGACTTTCACCATGATATATTCCTGCTGACTACTGTTCAAGCAAGGCTGTTTCCACATTACCCAGAGAGATTCCAATTAATAGTCATTATCAACTCTCCTGGGAATTCTGGGGGTGGGAACTTCTCAGTATTTCACCACTGTTTCCTCCCCTGTTAACAGAAGCTCCTGAAGGAACTGGGCTCAGCTGCTTTTCCACTTGAAGTAGTGTTATTCCTTTAGGTGGTATTTGCCTCCAACCTTTTAAACCTCAAATCCCAGAATACAGAAGTTCAGGAGACTCGGTCTTCAGGTCATTCTAAGGAAAATCCCATCCAAAGACAGATTTTAGGGGTTATCAGACTGAAAAAGAAGTGCACAAACTCACTTCTGAGGCCTCTGATATTTGATTTTACAACCTTGAAAAACAAAATAAATCCAGCTCTCCAATCACGTTGTTCTATTTTAGAACGTTATTCAGAGCTCAGCTGACACCCTTGAGTGGAGTCTGCTCCTGAGAGATTTTTAGGATGGAATCTTGACAGATTTATTTTTGATTTTGATGAAATGTCAAGTTAAACCACAAGGATAGCAACACTGCTGCTCCCAGAATAAACAACTCTCTATGCAACTGGACTACAACAGAAGAAAAATCCCGGTTTTTCCTTAAATTTGTAGCAGAACCCCCTGCCCCAAAACAAACAAACACCCCAAAAAACCCACCAACAAACAAACAAAAACCATCACAAACAACCAAACAAATAAAATCCCCCAAAGCCAGGAGTATAAAGCACGGAAAATGAGACTATTAATTTTAAATGATTCTGCGAACTTGGAAATAGCTCAGAATAAATCACAATTTTACCACAAAGTGTCAAAAGGTTGACAACCTGTAAGAAATAATGCTGAACTCCAGACAGGGCAAAGCACAACTATGAATTCATGAGAGAAGGAAGATCTGTAAAGTCGCACAAAATATCTGCAAAACTCAGTATTTTCCTGAAAAATATTCTAACTTAAAATTTTAAGGGATGATAAAGGTAAATTAAAAACAAAACCAATCTAAATATGTTATGACATCCAAGCACTTTGAATATATTTAAAGGAACAACAATATGACAGTAACTTCCAATAATTATTTACTTTCGGATCTGGTGTTATTACAGGATTTAAAACTTTGTATTCGTTAGAAGCTGGAGCAGGGGTGAACATGGCCTTGGTCAAAATAAATAACCATTCTCTGGGCACCCTGTGCCAGGGCCTGCCCACCCTCCCAGGGAACAATTCCTTCCCAACATCCCATCCAGCCCTGCCCTCTGGCAGTGGGAAGCCATTCCCTGTGTCCT
Organism: Hirundo rustica; assembly: GCF_015227805.2. Taxonomy (NCBI): domain Eukaryota; kingdom Metazoa; phylum Chordata; class Aves; order Passeriformes; family Hirundinidae; genus Hirundo; species Hirundo rustica. Next base: position 4,666,684 of record NC_053457.1, read on the forward strand.
GTCCCTCCATCCCTTGTCCCAGGTCCCTCTCCAGCTCTCCTGAGCCCCTTTAGGCCCTGGCAGGGGCTCGGAGCTCTCCCTGGAGCCTTCTCCTCTCCAGGTGAGCACCCCCAGCTCTCCCAGCCTGCCTCCAGAGCAGAGGGGCTCCAGCCCTTGGAGCATCTCCACTGGATTAATTCCAACAGCTCCACATCTTTCTTGGCTACTTGAAAGAATTCAATGGGGAAAAAAAAAAAAAAAAAAAAATTAATTTTGGGCCAGGTTTGCCACAAGCCAGAGCCGTTGTCTCCTTCACACCAGAACTGCTGCATCCACACCCAATTCCTCAGAATTATCATGGGCTATGGAAGCACCCACACCACCCAAACTGCCACCAGCAGCAAATCTGAAAACAGCTTGGAGGCAAACACTTTGCACTTTCTGCTCCTACAGTGGGTTCGAAGCCCTTACAAACGTCAACAGAAATCTCTGAGCGAGCATTATTAATTCATTAGACACAGTAAACAAATATTTGCTATTTATTTGTCAAGAACAGTGGTTCCTGAGGAACTGCTGTGGCTGGATGAGCAACTCAGCATTTGAAAAGGAATTAAATATCCATTTATATATGTGCTATTATTTACATAACAAGCCTTCAAGCATCAGGCGTCACCCATTCTGCTCAGTGTTTTTATGCATTTTGCTTTGCTCTTTGCATCCTACAATTGTGATAAATCTTTAAAAGTATTTATTTTTTAAAGGTTGATGCAACTGAATTGCTTTAACACAGCAAAAAATTGTAGTGGACTGGTTTTTTTATAAGGTTCATCATTATTACTGATCAGCTGAACTCTCTTAAAGTTTGTAGGCATAAAATAGGGAGTGCAAATGCTTATTCTGGAGAACTGGTGCCATAATAAATCAGAAATGCCAGTAAAACAGCAGGAAAAAAGCCTCCTACAGAAGCAAAAAAGGAGAGGAACTTGCTTTAGAGTCTGACAGTGTACCTTGGTTAAAGCTACAGTTCATTAAAAACTCTGTGCCCCAAACGTTTGACTTTTGTCACCCAAACAATTCTGTTTGTTCTGTCTGAACGAGCAAAAAGCTTCTAAAAGATTATTAACCACAGAACAAAAAAAAAAAAAAAAACCCCAAAACCTCAACTCAATTTTACCTCACAATGCTGTTCAACACTCGAGTCACCTCAGCTGGTATGGAGTTCATATCCATTAATCCCATGAAATTTCTCAGGGGGGTCACTTCTGATCAGCAGCCCCTGAGCCCCTCTCTCCCTGGGGGTGCACATCCAGAGCACATCTGCTGGAAGACACCCTCACCGGAGGCTTAACCACAAAAACAAACCCTAATCCCAGCTCAGGGATCACCTCTGGTAACTCAGGGCACCCTGGGGAGATGAATCTCATCCCACACCCAGGCCATGAGCCCCTCTCACTGGTGGGGCACATCCACAGCACATCTGCTAGGCTGGAGAACAGCCTCAGCTGGGGCTTAACCACAAAAATGAACCCTAATTCCAGCTCAGGAATCACCTCTGGTAGCTTGGAACATCGTGGAAGGGTGAAGATCAGCCCACAGCCTCCCTCCCATGCCCAGTCCCAGATCCCATCTCACAGCCCCCTCCAACCAGGAGAAAGGCCAGCGAAGGAAGACTTCACCTTTGAGTTAAAACCAGTTCTGGCTCTGATTCAGCTGCAAGTGTGACTAACTCTGTTTGCTGAAGTCAAATACCTGCTTAAATGCTTTCCTGAAGAATTATTCAAGCATAAGCAAATATTTGGCTGTGCTGGTGCTACAGTGAATAATTTACAGTGCAAATCCAGCCCTTTCTCCAGCTTTGGAGGTTCCAAAAATCCAAACACACTACTCCAGGTTTTATTTCACTGGCACTTCTTGAGCAATTAACACATGAGTATTTCAGCCTATGGACTCTTGGATTTACACAATCCTATTAAAGTGCTCTCATGCTCTGGGACTGGCACAGTTGAGTTGGGTTTTACCATTCTCCTCTCCTTGGATAAGGCTTTTCAGGAACGCGAAGATGTTTATGATGACATTTCAAGATCAAACCTGCTCCCACCCCAATTCCCTTTTCCCAGCTGCTGGGTCTGTTCCACATAAATAAACACATTTAAAAAGTGGAACACTGGTGCCGCATCCGTCCCTTGCCCTTGTGCTGTCAACCTCTTGAGTTTTTACCCTCACTTGGAGGCAGCATTTTCAAAAAGCAAAGACACAAGAACAAGGAAAAAAAAGATTACAATTTACGTGAGGATCTGAAGTAAAATTTCACCAGCAAGTTGAAGTTCCTCATAATTTTCTCTGTATCTACGTTCAAATAATTCAACTTCAAATATTCCTGCTTGCCCCCATTCTTCTAAGGACCACTGGTTTTGTTCTTTTCCTTGCCCCACTCCTTAAGCCTGTTATTTTCTGTGCCTTTCTTGCAGAAATGACTCTCTAGGAGTCAATGAGATGCCACTGCAAGGATAATGTAAAGCCTCAGTAGCAGAGCTCAAAAAAGTCTTTTCAAACCTCAGTGAGAATGCCACAGCTGCCCCTGAGCCTGGCTGGGAAAGATGCAATGTAAAAGTTAATTAACAGCCATTTTTACTTCAATGCAGAAGTCTCTAAATTTATTTCAATTTTGCACCCCCCTAAACCCCAAACCAGCTATTTTCCTACATAACATCAGTTACAAAGTCCTTTATTTTCCATCTCTATGTACCAGCAGTAGCCAGGGCATCCCAGAATGGTTTGGGCTGGAAGGGACCTTTGAGCTCATCTCATTCCAGCCCCTGCTGTGGGCAAGGAAACCTTCCAGACACCCTAAGCGTGCTGTTCCACCTTCCTGCCAGCAGAGCATCCTATAGATTATGATTTAAAAGGATTAAAACTATTTAATGCTGCTGATTCCCACTGAACAAAGAAGATTGATAAACAGATGGAAGGTTTGCACAGAGAAAGCTCAACTGAACTCACAAAAATAGGAAAGAGCTTTATGGGATAACTGAGAAAGGGAGAGAGAGAGAAGCACTTTTGTTTCCCGCTTCCATCACTAGTGGTGATTTATTTCCTGTATTTTTAACAAGCAGTGCAGCTATTGGATGGATTAACAGGATTACAACTCTTCCTGTCCACAAATCCCATTTCTTCCATGTTATGAATTTATTTATTCTTGCTTCCAAGCCCTTTGTAAGGACTTTGCCTATAAAATACTGTTTTCACGGAAGGTTTTGAGTCACTAAAAAAGCTGTTTGGCTGCGACACTGTGCATTTGAAACTCCTGCTGCGCAGATGGTGCCTCCAGAAAGAAGAGAGAGCAAAGGTATCCTAAACCTGCTATCAGAGCCAGGAGACTTCAGCTGAAAATTAACATTAACATAAAAAGTTTAAAAGACATACAACCCATATTAGGTAGGTAGCTCAGTTCATTCTTCAACAGCCTTTGTCTTCACAAAATATGCACACAGAGCTAAAGTTACATATTAAAGTTAAATGTGTATGTTAATGCACATCAAATGTGTATGTTAATAATGAAAATATAATTCAATAGAAAAGTCCAAAGATCAGTTTCATTGCTCTTACTCCAAGACAGGTATTGGATTTCATCCCAAAAACTTCTCCATTTCACCCTGGCCAGAGCAGTTTCTCTCCAAGGATCCTTCCCTGGGGTTACCTAACACAGAGGAGAGAATCCAGTGGGTAAAATCTCCCTGACACCAGGAAATGTTTTGTCAAGAGCCCCTCTGAGTGCTCCTTGCAGGACACCAGGAGCTGTCTCCACGTCTTATGGCTGAAAAACTGACTGGTGTTATAAAAACAGAAACATCCCAAACTAAACCGGGACAACGATCATGACACAGAGTAATTAAGTTTGTGCTAATTGGATTTAAGTTAAGTGCATTCATTTTGTTGAATAAAATGACATTTTCTCAAGTAGAATTTATATGCTGCCTCTTCCTTTCTCCGAGAGGATTTTATTTAAATTTTGTAAAAAATAAATACACTAAACTTGTCAGTTTTCTAGAAATTAATGTTTCTACTCGCCTGTCGTGACTACAGCAGGAGCAGTGTTAAATACACCCTGGAGTAGTGGCAGGAGCTTAGCAGCATGTAGTAGAGTAGCTTAGTGCATGACACATCAGAATTGACATGTGCACATCCCCTGAGCAGAGATTTCATCCAGCCACTCCCAAAACCAGTTGAAGACTTTGGTACAGGAGATTACCAGCCCAGAAGTTAGGCCTGGCTTTGGAAGTTAGGCCAGATGCCAAAGAGTAAGGCTGGTTAAGCCAGAGGGCTGCCACAGGTCTGCAGCAGGACTCTAAAGTTCCCTAAAAACAAATGCAAATCTCATTATTGTAGAGGAGCCAGCCTGCCTTTGTCCACACCTTTGGGGCATTCCCAGTAAATCCCAAACATTCCTTCTGCCCCCAGTGCCCATCTGCCATTAACCTTTTAGTAATCCAGGGACCAGGCTCCTCAGCAGAGCCCCACCTAAATTAAGCTATTTCACAGGAATTCAGGTTTCTCCTCTAGAAAAGATCAGGAAATCTCAAGTTTCATCTTTATCAGTGACCACATCCTGCACGTAAATCACTGATTGCTTATTTAAACCCTGAGTCACGTGCACAAGGAGCCTTCAACACCATCAACCTCAGATACCCAACCTGGTGCTTTTAGAGCCCTCTCACACCTCACCAGCTTTCTTGGGAAGCCTCCTCAGCCTGGACAGCTGGATTGGAGTCTGTTAGTGGAGTCCCAGGCCAGATTTTCATTGTTTTAAGCACATCCCTGCTGTCCTCCTTTATGCCTCTGCTCCTATCCAACAGCACCCCAGGCCCAAAGGGAGTCTTGCCTTGCCCCATCTCCCCCTTCCCGGTCAGTTCTGCACATCAAACCCACTGGTCCCCATTATTCCTGAACAGCCTCTCCCAACTTTCCCGTGCCCTTCTGCTCTCTGGGCTTTCCCTGACCTGACCCACACCTCTCAAGCCTCAAGCAGGCTTTCACTCCTCTGCTCCATGATTTTCCTTCCCAGTATTTTTTGGGGGGGTCATACCCTTAAAAATCCCTCTTGTTGCTTCTTAACAGGCACTGACTGTAACTGAGTAGCATGTTTGGATTATGCTTGGATTGATTTCTGAGCTTGTAGGCCGGAAGGGAAAGGAGCTAGTTAAATCTTTACTCACATTTCAACACTTCTAAAAGGCTTCACAAAGCTGGAATCACTTCCCTCTCTTCACAGCCCCAGAGCAGCTGTGGCTGCCCCTGGATCCCTGGCAGTGTCCAAGGCCAGGTTGGAGCACCTTGAGATTGCAGAAGGTGTCCCTGCCTGTGGCAGGGGGTGGGATAAAGACAGGCCTTAACCAATCCAAACCACTCTATGATTCCATGATTTATCCTCCATTTAACCATTCCACCTTCTGAATCTCCTCATCCCTCCAGCTGTTTTTCAGCCCTCTGGCAATCACATAAACCCATCTCCATATCTGGAGAACCTCTGTTTCTCCAGCTACCCTCACACCTCAGTAGAGCATCATCAACCCACAACACTCAGCATTTCACTTCCTGGATTTTCTGGATCCCTGCTTTCCTTAAAATACAGAACACCCAGGGCTTTTGTCCACCCAGGTTGGCTATTCCACATCTCCCAAGCAAATCTTTCTCTTCCCCCCTTCCAGAAGTGCTTCTGCCCACTGCTGAGTGCAGGAACCGATGTGGCATTTCCAGCTTTTTTTGTTCTGCTGGATCTGTGGGTGATTCACGTGTTCAGAGCTGTGGTGTGCCCACATGCTGGGATGGGCACAGGGCGCTCATCCAGGGACAGCTGGCACTGAGAGCCTAACAAAGCCGCTGGAGATGGATTTAAACACCCACGCGTGGGGTTTGATCTGCTCAAGCATCTCCTTGGTCAAATATCCAGCAAGAAATGGCTTCTGAGGAAGAGAAGGGAGATAAAGATGGGATCTTACAATATATTGTGATGACAGGAAAATTACAGAGATGACTTTGGGAGAAGTGTAAGCACAGGGATTTTCAGGTGGTTCCTGGCTGCCACAGGGAACTGTTTCCAATCAGGGGCTAGGATACACATGCCAGGGATTACTGGTAAAGAAATGGTTTGGGTCGGCAGAGACCTTGTAGATCCCCTCATCTATCCCCCCATCCACGGGCAGGGACAACTGTTCCTCCCTGCTCAGGCCCTGCTGAGCTGAGCCCACTCACCCCACAAAATTCACCTCTTGTTCAACTCACTCCTGGGTGTGAATCCCAGACTGCTTTGGGCTGGAAGGGACCTTAAAGGCCCCTCAGTCCCACCCCTGCTGTGGTCAGGGACACCTTCCACTGTCCCAGGCTGCTCCAAGCCCCAAAGCCAACCTGGCCTTGGACACTGCCAGGGATCCAGGGGCAGCCACAGCTGCTCTGGGCACCCTGTGCCAGGGCCTCACTACACCCAAAGGGAGGAATTTCTTCCATATATTTCACCTAGATTTCCCATTTGGCACTGGGAAGCCATTCCTTCTCATCCTGGCACTCCAGAACCTTGTCTAAAATCTCTCTCCATGTTTCCTGTAGCTCTTTTAGGTCCTGGAAGGCCACAGTTGGGTGACCCCAACAGGAACAGGGGAAGTAATGCAAAAGAACCTCAATCTTACATTTCAAATGACTCCAGCAAGATTCCTGATTCTAAATGCAGCGCGTCCCTTGGAATGGGTTAAGCAGTTTTGTTGGACATGAAACATCTTATTGTTTATTTAGATATTTTACTCATAGGGCCTGTGCTGGTGATTCTTTCTAAAAGATCAGCCAAAAAGGGTTTACAAAGGCTTATATTTAGGAAGCTCTTAAGATACCCAAGTAACAGTAAGATCCTTGAAGGAAATCCAGGAATACCACCAAAACCAAAGCTTAATAACGCAGCAATAACACATTACTCAAAGGAATGTTTTAAAAGTGGCCTATTCTCTAAATTTCCAAAGCTGTCAAAGTAAATAAGATTGTTTCACCAATTTCCTGTAACATCTCATAAAGGAAAAAGGCAATGTTGTTTTCTGACAGCCTTTAAATGAACAGCACCCTTACACCCACACAAGGTCACAAGTTTGTCTCTGACTGAGGCCAAATGCGGGAAAATGGACAAAAGCAAACAAGGAAATGCACTCAAAGATGCAGAGATCACTCAAGGAATGGACAGCCTGTACACATCCACAGGCTCCTGAAAATATTCTCCCCCTCTTCCACTCACTTTTCATCATTCTACTTGATATCTTTGTTGGTACTGAGCTGACATTTCCATGGATTCCATTAAAAAACGGGTGTTTGGAAGACATTAGGTTGAGCTGGTGAAGTTGAATAGGCTGGAAACAGCCAGCACAGCATGGACACTCAGTGACCTCCCCATGGCACATAGGTGAGGCACCACATTTCTGCCAGGGCATTATCACAAGCTCAGGAATCAGATCTGAACCTCTGAGACTGAGAAGGAGTTTGGATAAGGGTCTGGAATGCCAGGATGAGGCAGAATGGCTTTAAACTGAAAGAGGGCAGGGTTGGATGGGATTTTGGGAAGGAAATGCTCCCTGTGAGGGTGGGCAGGCCCTGGCACAGGGTGCCCAGAGCAGCTGTGGCGGCCCCTGGATCCCTGGCAGTGTCCAAGGCCAGGCTGGACAGGGCTTGGAGCCGCCTGGGACAGTGGAAGGAGAGTGGATGGTGTCCCTGCCCATGGCAGGGGGTGGGACTGGATGGGATTTAAGGTCCCTTCCAACCCAAACCACTCTGGGATCCTGTGATAATAAACCAAGCTTCACAAATGAGGGAAGAGACTTCTTTTACCTGCAGCAGTATAAACTGGCTCAAGGTTCAGCAGCAGAAACCCCAGGGTAAAAATCCCTCACAACCGAGAGCAGAGGAGAGGGTGCCTGAGGCTCTCAGGTGGAAGGAAAACACAGAAGACAAAGTTCATGATGGGCAGTTGGGCCATGGTTTTCCTGTTCCACGGAAGAGTAAGCAATGCCAATCCATCTTGGAAGCTGCTCTGTCCACAACACTTCAGAAAGGAATTTTACACCCCCAGAAGCACAGGGGTGAACCTGAGAGATGCCAGTGTGACTGTAAATGTCACCAAAGAGCAGCTGCTGAGAGTTGGTGACACCCAGCAGAGATTCCTGCTCACTGCTGAAGTCAGGGAAGGGGAACAGACTTGGAAGTCATGATTATTCCTACAGGAGAGAGGGTGGAGTTCTGGATGTGACCCTGAGACAGCTCCTTTGACCAAAGGGGAAGAGACATTCCTGGGGTTTGCAGCAGAAAGGTCACGACAGGTGAACAGGGCCCAGTGAAGTGATGTGTCCCCTCCTGAGGCTTTGTCCAGTGTCCGCAGGCTGCCAGGATGGGGAGGGACAAAAAAGGCCCTGGCAGCAAGAACATACCAACGGAATTACAAGAAACGTTCATTCTAAAGATGAAATGAGAAGGTAAAATTAGTTTTCATGTGGTGTCAGAAGAGATGCCTTTCAACCCAGGCAAGTATTCCATGGGATTGGCAGCAGCCCTGAGATTGGGGTATTTGAATATGTTCAGTCAATTTTTGTGGCTTTTCTCCTAAAATGTGTAAAGCGAGATGGGTGAGAAAGGAAAGTGCCGTGGGGTGCAAGGTTGGCTGTCCAAAATAAAAGGCTGAACTGTGGGAAACACCATTTTAGTGCAATTCAGTTGTATAAACAAGAGAAAACTACGAGCTAAGAGGCCAGATGAGCTGGCCCACACACTTCACTAGGGCTGGGTGAGGAGGGGAATGTGGCAGAGCGTGGAATTGAGTGCCAGGTGAAAGTCTGCCAGCTCCAGAGTTCAGCCCTGGCTATGAACAGAGGGTTGCCAGCAGCTCTGTGAGGATCTAAATGCAGTTAGCACCTGGGCAGCTTGGGAAAGGAAGCCTCATTTGGATAGAAAGGCACGCTGGGACAAATATTCATGTATGCAGAGGGGGACTGGGATTTTGTCAGCTTCTCTGCTATTTTCCCCTCAGAGGAGGCAGCACAGGGAGCGGCTGTGGGTACTGAGCTGAAGTAAACAAAATGCTGGGGAACATTAGGAGGGAAAAGAAGAGGGCCTAAATTAGAATGACATGATACAGGACAATAGGAAGCCCCTGGAGCACTAAACAAAGGGTCTGCTGCCATCATTTCGACAAAGAGACACTAGAGAAGGACAAGGGCTCAGGAAGGACGCTGGGGGACCTGGCACTCCTCTGTCAAACACAAGAAACTCAAAAAAATCGTACCCTACCGCAGAAATCAGACTGCTTTGGACTGGAAGGGATGTTAAAACCCATCCAGTTCCACTGTCCCAGGCTGCTCCAAGCCCCAATGTCCAACCTGGCCTTGGGCACTGCCAGGGATCCAGGGGCAGCCACAGCTGCTCTGGGCACCCTGTGCCAGGCCTGCCCACCCTGCCAGGCAGTAATTCCTGCCCAATATCCCATCTATCCTGCCCTCTGGCAGTTTAAAACATGGAAAAGGAAAATTCCCAAGGACTACTACCTGCAGGAAAGAGACGTTACAGACATCAATTGAAATCTTGATCAGCAAAGCTGCTGTAGCAACAAATTTTTCCCATGACGCTGTAATATTTCTTTCCTAGAGGAATACAGACAGGAATAAAAGCAAGAATACACACAAAGAAATCTTTCTCATGCCCGCTAAACACTCAGGCTCGTTCAGGAAGTCATGAGAACAGAGAAAACACTCTAATCCCAGTTGTTACCACTCCAAACAACAATAGATTTAATTATGCAGATTAAAACAAGGACAAACCACGCTTCAGGGCTTTTGCAAACTGCCTGAAGGAGCCACGGGGGAAGCCCCAGGTAGCGCTGTTCACCTCACCTCAGGTATAGGGTTCAGGGACACATTTCCTCTCTCCAAAACATGCAGTGAATCAGAGGAATATCTGCTGAACAGAACAGATTAATGGCTTAATTCAGTTGCTAATTGATATGTTTGATTTTGCCCCCCAGCTGTGTGACATAAATTGAGTAAAACATATAAAAGCCCATAAATTAAGTGTGAGTTTCCTCACAATTCTCTACACTTGTTCCAAGCTAAAGAAACTGCCTGAAGTAAGAAATTTACTTCACCTAATCTGAATTTTACTCCTTTTCCATCACTTTGGTCTCCAGCACACACCAGAGAACAGGGAAGGTTCTACATCTGAGCATAAGGCAGTCAGGTTTTGGGAAATTTGGGCTTAAACCCAGCTGTTTCAACAACGTCCTGATTCCAAAAGTCACAACACATCCCAGGGGGGAACCTTGTGGCTCTGCACAACTCCCTGACAGGAGGGGACAGCCAGGGGGGGTCGGGCTCTGCTGCCAGGGAACAGGGACAGGACAAGGGGAAACGGCCTCAGGCTGGGCCAGGGGAGGCTCAGGTTGGACATGGGCAGGAATTTCTCCATGGAAAGGGTGCTCAGGCCTTGGCAGGGGCTGCCCAGGGAGGTTTGCAGTGCCCATGGCTGGAGGTGTCCGAGGAAGGGCTGGAGGTGGCACTGAGTGCTCTGGGCTGGGGACAAGGTGGGCATGGGGCACAGCTGGGACTCCATGGGCTGGGAGGGATTTACCAGCCTCAGATATCCTGAGATATCTGCAGTGAAAAGAGGGTTTTTTTTCAGGAGCTGGCTCCTGATTCACACAACTGATGTGAGGCATTCCTCCCCAAAGGGGAAAACTGGGAAGAAAAATCTTTCAAGACAAAATATCCTGATAACAATAAGATGTTTAGCCTTGGAGGGAAGCCATCAAAATCAAAGCAAAATCTGTAAAGAGGCCTTTGGGAAATGATCCAAAATAGGATCCAGACAGAATCAGGGCCACTTGACCCGAGGACACAGTCTGAGGTACCACAAAAAATGTAGAGAACATCACAGTAATGACACCAATGCTGCTGAACAGCCTTACCCTGATTCTGAAGTTTAAATTTTCAGTGCTTTCTCATTAATTCCATCTTGAGGGAATCAGACTGTTTTAAGCTTCGTGGGAGCAGATTTTTTTTTTTTAAGACCTAAAGCACCACATACCTGGATTTTGAGTTCTGCCACACCCCTTTGAAAGGTCAAGGGGGAAAGGAATAAATCAAAGTAAGAATGAGAGCAAGGCTGTGAACAACGTGGAAAAAGTTAGTGAGAACACAGCTTTGGCTAAACCTCCTCAGAGGATGCTTAGACTGGACACCTACTGGGATGGGAGAGTAGCAGCTCTTCAAAATGCCCCTCAAGAGGTGGATTTATCCTGGAACAAGACCTGGATTTACCCTGGAACTACTTCCACCTCTTGTTAACAAGGTGGCCAGAAATCACCTCAGCACAGGAGACCTCAACCACGGCTCTAAACCACATTTTCCTTGCATTGAAATCAGTCTCTGCATATATCCTCACAGGAGCCTTCTCCACACTTGGAACTGAAGTGCTTTCCAAGTTCTGTTGAGTTCCTCCTCAAATCTTTTATGCAGGAACCATTTTCCTTGTGCTTTAATCATCATTTACACCTTTATAGAACAAAGGCACGTATTACATCCTTAGTTATCACTAAGTGTGCAGTCATGAACACCTCACAGGGCTGCAAACACACCTGATGCAGGCAGCTTGCAAAATCTGGCTCAGCAGATTTTCCATCAGGAAAGCCCTTGGAGCACTGGGAAGTTATGGAAGTGGATGTTGGGTTTCTGTGCTCAAGTCTCTTTTTGGGAATTAAATCCTGGTGTTTGTGTTTCATGCCCTTCAATGTAAGTCTTGTTTTTGAACAGACTCTCAAAGGGGAAAGGCCTTTTACCACATTTATGACTTTTAACCACAAGACATCTTAAGTCTTCTACAGGTGGTGGTAGAACTCATCCCAAACCCCACCATTTTATAATGGAAAACCGGGAAATTCATCGATATCGTGCAACTGCTCTTTGGAACTGTGCTCCACTTTCAGCATCATTGGAATCACTTAAAAAAAGAATTTGAGATTGAACTGATTTTTAAACGACACATATAAATTGTTTGTCCCAAGTTCCCTTGCAAACATAAATATGCCCTAACGTCTCCTGAAGAGCAGGCTGTCCAAAAAGGACAAATATCAGCCAAAAATGTTAGTCAATACTTGAATCAAAGTATTGTGCTCAGGATATTTTATCAGCTCTGCTCAAAACGGGAAGTTTAATAAGAAACGGAATTTTCAAACTCATTAGGAACATAAAATGACCCAACTGCTTTATTTCTTAGTGTCTGCCCTAGATTTCGTTCCAACTCAAATTAATAATTATCCCTCTAAATTAATAAATTCTCCTTCTCAGTTCTTGAAAGGAGGAAGCTGTGCTCAAAGAGCCTTGCTTTCTTTACGGGAATTATAAAGTCATACAATGGGCAGGGAAAGCTCTTTGAGGTCATCTAATTCCAAGCCCCAGCCATGGGCAGGGACACCAGGTTTTCAGTCACCTCAAATTCAGAATTGGGCTCATGCAAGGAATAACCAGAACCACACTCCAAGAATATTTATGGGGTACAAAATTCTGAGAATTAAAACTTTGCTGGATAATCCAAAGGAGTTGAAGAGCACCAAAATTTCCCCACACTTTGCTGAATTCATCACATCTTCCCTCCATTTTTCACCAGAACACCAAATCCTTGTCCCACAGGTATAAACTGGAATCAATCAATATTTATTCCTCCCTTTCCTCAAGCTGAATTCCATAGAAATGAGTATTTATTGAGGTTGGGTTTTTTTTTTTCCTCTCTTGGAGATAACTGACACAGAAGGCCTTTAATACCAAAGAACCCCAAGTCACGGAGACCTGGCACAAAGTCCAAGTCAGGTCAGTGGATTGATGGGAAAAACGGGAAGCAGAGCACAGAAAACCTTTGTTAAGGTAAAGGGAACAGCAGGGCAGGGAAGCCCAAAGGAGACTGGGGAAGACAGGCTGCACTCCAGCCCAAGGATCAGTGACAGCGTTTTTAGGATATTAACAGAAAAGGCCTCTAAGTGGATGGGATCTTTACTGCCTTGGAAGGCTTTGTTTGCAGGCTTTGCCAGGCAATAAGTTGATTTAGCAAAATGTCAGGGTGGAGGGAGGAGGCAAGAAACAGGAGGTGAATTCCTCCCAGGAGAACTTCAACTCTCTGACTGCTCTGCAAAAGGCAGCTGAAGGATTTAGTGATCTGCTGGAGTATTTAATGAAATTATTCTCCTGCGTACAGCCTTTATGAGCTGGATCATTGCTATCTCTCCCCCAATAACTCACTCCCTTCTCATTATGCAAAAAATCTTCACATAAATACCGCCACACTCATCATTCCAATCACTTGTGCCACTGCTGTTTAAAAATCATCTTACACTGCCACTTCTCATTCTATGGCATAATTCAGCACAACATTGCTAAAATCCAATTCGGAGCGTCCCAAAACACAGAGTAATTTTGGTTTGTGGCAGGACACCAAGCTCATTCCTATTTCATACAAAAGTTTTGTCTAAAGTTAATTAAATGGCCAATCTGACCATAAATATGGCATTAAAACGAAATTCTCTTTACCATTTTAAAAAACCTAACAAATGGATGAATTGCAAACCAGAAGGTGGGATCTCTGAAAAGCAATTCAAAGGTTATTCTTACTTCAGAGGAGGTGAAGAAAAAGAAAGATTTTAGGATCAGATGGCTACTGTGCATTTCCTTCTACAAATAAGAGCCTCTTAAATTTGAAAAAAAGAATTGCAATACAGCAAAATTTTGGGTTTTTTTCCAAAAACTTTGACTTCACCTGTGTTGGAAATAAGAATAGGGACAGAGGCAGAAAACTCCCAGGTTTTAGAACAGTTTCCACACTCCACTACTGATCCTACAATAGGATGGGCAGCAATAATCCTTGTTCTAATATCCATAAGAGAAGTTTTCATACCAGCTGTATGAGAAGGAAAAAAGGAAAGAAAAAAAAAGAAGCCACTTTCCAAGAATTAAATTACCCACGAAGTCTTTTTTTCATCCTTACAAAGACAAAAGGTTACCAGTCAGGACAAAGCTATGGCTGATCAGGCATCCAAACAAAGAGAGATCATTAGGACCACAAAAAAAAGCTGAAAAAAAAATTACAAAAATACCCCAGTAACAACTTATTTCATGTGTTGATAGCCCAGTGCTTGCCTTAGAAAAGGTGGGAATTATCTATCCTTGCCCTCCTTTCCCTTCAGTCATTACACAGCTCCATGACATCCTCGTTCTGTCCTTCCTTTCCAGGCTGAGTCCTGAACTCACTTCGTTATTCTTCAGAGAGGAAACATTTACAGTTCCGTAATTAAATCTCTGCTGGATTTCCCCTGGATTTCGTGAAATCTTAACAATGCGGGAAAGCGTGGGACTAATTCCCAGGAAATATGAACAAAATGTTTTTCCGCCTCCTGTGTTTCTGTGGAGAAATTAAGGACTCTTTTAATACAGTCCAAATGTTTAAGAAAAAGAGCAATTCTCAATTCTTCACCATCACTGCTTCATGCTCATCTTTTCCACGAACTCACCTCTGTGGCCTTTCCCTGGGAAATTGTTCCTGCATTTTCCCTCATCCGGCAACAGCACAGGCAGTGCCCTACACCTTTCAGAGATGGGAAAAGCACTGCTCTCCTCATCACCCACCAGGAGAGGACATTAATCCCAGCAGGAATGCTGAGGACAAACCAGCCACAATGGATTATGTCCGTGTCTAATAGATCCAAGAGCTAAATCTCTCTATCAGGCTCATCCATCACTGGGATGCAACAAGAGCAAAAGTTTCTTGGGTAGAAAGAGATTTTTCAAGTCAGCTTTTAACAGTAAAAGGCTCTCAGGATATTCCTCAACGAACACAAATAATGTGTCTTCCCACAGAGGAGTCATTCCCACACCTGTGCTCCCGAACAAGCACAGAACCCCTGGATTTCCCCACTTAGGTGAAGTACATGGTCAGGGTTGTTGCAAATGTCATCAAGACTGGCTTTCATGAATTAAGCCCCATAAGAAAAGAGGCAGAAAGCACAAAAAAATAAAGGAAACCCAAAATATTGTGTCTGACTGGTCCAAGGATCTGCAGCAGCAGCTGCTGGTTGTAACTCATTCACGTGTCGAGTTGGAGTTAAGACACCTCTAAAACCGCGCTCAGCTAAGCTCTGCCATCGCTGTTACTCCTCAGGTCAGAGTTCTGACCAAAACTCATCCTGTAGGAACAAAAAAAGTGACCACAGCCCTCCCCTTCCTCAAAAATCCTGTCCTTTAACATGAGCTATGCAGAAGGTTGGGAGAGAGCAACATACATGGGAGGGAAAGAAAAATATTTATAAACCCTGGCGAGCAAAAAAAAGTTGCTTTTAAAACCAGCATTCAATAAAGCACAACAACTGCATTTGCTAAACCCAATCCCAAGTCCTGCTGGGCAGACATATGGCACATAATAAACCCGAAATTGGTTAGAACTGCTGAAATACCATCGGATGTATGAAATTATTTTCTAACAATACTTAGCTACTGGGAACAGCTCTTGCCTTCATACACCAATTACTGCTTAATTACTGTCAGGCCACACTTCCTAAAGGAACAGCAGAAGGGAATTTATGGCACCAGTAAAGGAAACGTCTGTTACGTCGGGAGTAAGAATCATTATTGTTTGTTACAAACTGGTTTCTAATTCAACATGGCCTTAGACACTGCCAGGGATCCAGGGCCTACCCACCCTCCCAGGGAACAATTCCTTCCCAATATCGCACCTATCCCCATCCTCTGGCAGTGGGAACCTATTCCCCTTGTCCTGGCACTCCAGGCAGCCCCTGGCTCAAAATCTCCCTCTTCTTCTGGAGCTTGTCCAGGTCCCCCTGGATGTTTGGGGGATCATTTCACAGTCATCACACAATGTACAGAAGAAACAAAATGAGTGTTTCTACATCCACAGGTCCCCAGTTTTTTGAATCCCTCCTCCCCAACAGAAGGGCATAAATCAGGCTGCTCATAAATTTCTGCTCCACTAAGTTTGGAATACAAAAGCAGTTTCTTCCCTAGAGACAAAGAGAAGTAGCAGCACTTCAGAATCCCAGCATTCCTGTGAGCAGGCATGTTTCCAAAAAACCAAAACCAAAATATAGTACTTGAAATATCTGAGTACCTCAAAAAAAAGTCATCCTCAAATGCTTTTCAGCACTATCGGCTCTGGTTCTGCTACTCTTTTCCACCTCATAGTAGGATACACCCCATTTCCTACTTGAAGGGCAAGAAAATGGAAGTTTGCTGAAAGCCAGAGCAGAGGAAGAACTCCTCATCCATTTCCACTCAGGGCTGTCTGCTGCAAAGCCCCAGTCTTCAAGGACAGTCAGGCATTTAAGGAAAAATGTCTTCATTTTGTTCCTCAGACCATTTGAAGCACATGTGATAAATCTGGAGAACAGCCTGCCAGGTGCATATTCTAAGGAGGAATAAAATCACGGCATGAGAGGGACAAACTTCAGTAAACAGATTAATTATGTTAAAATTAATGATTCTGAAGCAAGAGCCACAAGGGACGGGGCTCTCCTCTCTGCAGACTGAATTATTGCAATAAAGGCCAGCATTGGAAAAACCACCTGACACCAAGCTCCAGATCCATCCGGATTTTACCCAAAGTCTTTAAAGAGATGAAATACAGCCCCAAATAAATAAGAATAAAGCACAAGTAAGGAAAACACGTTCAGTGTATCTTCGGCTGCATGTGCAACACTTTTTATGTACATGCACACACTGGTCCCAGCAAAATTAGCTGTACAATCCCTCAATGCTCCTTTTCAACAGCACTCAGCACCCTGAAAAGTATTTAATAATCCCTCTAATAATCTCTAGTATCTGAAATTTTAAAATTTGAACTAGAACTTTGAACTTACTACAAAGTAAGAAAGAAAATGAAGTATTAAAGTGACTTGTGCCTTCTGAGTCTCCAAAACGTCATAGACCCATTTCCAAAAGAGTTTTCTACACATAATTTTACTTGTTAAGACATCACAATCCCTTAAAATTCTTCAATCTGGATGCTTCTTTTCCCTTTAACTTTCAGGGAAAAACATGAAGATATTTCTCATAACCTGTGTCTCTTGTAATCCTAATGGTGCAGTACCCAAACCTGACTATTTAATTCTCATTGCTCATGTAAAAGAGTGTTCAGTTGGCTGTTCAAACTTCCCAGTTCCATCTGATCATATGGGAAAGCACCGAAGTATCAAAGTGGAAGGTGTTATAGGCAATTTAGTTTTTAATTAATCTAAACTTGGAGCTAAAATTGTGATACACAATTTAATTTTATGTTTTAATCAGTCCTTAATATAGCATTTAAATCTCCAGAGCACGCACTCACATTTGGAAGGGCTAAACTAAACTCTCCACCTCACTTGGAAAAAATAAAAAACAACAGGCCCTGAATTTTAACTAACCCAAGAACAACAGGTCAAACAAAGCTTTCAATAGTGAGAACTGAGGGAAAATCCCCAAACTTTGCCTTGCTTCAAGCACACTTCATTAAAACAAACAAACAAACAAACAAAAAATCATGTGAAACAACATCAGAAATTACAAAACCCCCAAACAATTAATGAAGAAAAAGGAGACACCTTCCACTATTCCAGGTTGCTCCAAGCCCCATCCAACCGGGCCTTGGACTCTTCCAGGGAATGCCACAGCTTCTCTGGGAATCTGTGCCAGGGCCTCCCTACCCTCAGACCTGCACAGGATCAAGCGAACATCTCCACCCTGGCAGAAATTTTAGATGTGCAAAACAAAACAAGAAATCCTGCAGCAAACTTTTCCACACAGTTCAACCATCAACAGGATAAACAAGAAACAAAAACTCCAGCAGCGAGAATTCCATGTGTGTCCAACACAAAGCAAGCTTTCCTACTGGAATGAACACCAGAAAATAAAAAAAAAAAAAAAAATTTTAATCACAGAATTATTAAGGCTGTAAAAATCCCTCCCAGCCCATGGAGTCCCAGCTGTGCCTGATGCCCACCTTGTCCCCAGCCCAGAGCACTCAGTGCCACCTCCAGCCCTTCCTTGGACACCTCCAAGCATGGGCATTCCAAGCCTTCCTTGCAAAGGCCTGACCCTCCCTTTCCATGGAGGAAATTTCTCCTGAAAATTTTAACCATCAAGAAGATTAAAAAATGATGTATTTCTGAGGCACCTTGCCCAGCTTTGCCCCAATGGACAAAAACCAATGCAGGCAGAACCTGGGACATGGTGAGAAATCTCTCCCTGAAAAGTCACTAAGTTGAGTTCTCATGTTTGGGACCAAGCAGCTTCCTGGGGACACCAGAAACATCTTCTAATTTAAGTAAATCAAAAAGCCAATGACCCAGGCAGGCGTTTTTACACAGAGCACGTGTTGAGGAGGTGCTGCCTCCAGGCTCTGACAGGATGCCCAGGCAGTCCATGCTGACAGACCTTTTAGGCTCCCAGTAAATAAAACTGTCAGAACAAGAAAAATGAACAGTTGGAAGTGTGAGGGGAAAAAAAAAAAAATTAATCGAACTTGATCTCTACATCAATTTAGCCTCTGGGGCAAACTAAAATTACTTGGCTTTTACTACCTTGGAAAAATCCAGCTCTCTGTCCAGGGTGATTCATGTTCCAGGCTGAATCATCAGAACCAATTAAGAAAATGTAACTCCCTGACTTTGTCTGAAGTACGACCCACCACCTGATGCAAAGATCTCGCTGTGAGTCCCTGCAGACACTGAGAAGGACAAGAGAAGTGTTCAGTGATCCAAAAACGAGTGGCTCTTGCCTTGTCTCCCATTACCCAAGGATCTCTCCAATGCCATATGCTGGTAAAATACCAAGAGTTTAAAAGAGTGGAATCACCTTGTTCCACAAAGTGAGGGCAGAGAGAAAAGAGAATTTACTCTATTTTGCAATTTATAATTATAGAAAAGAAATCCAGAAGGTTTCATGAGGGGAATGTTGCTTCAGTGGAGAAAAAGGAATAAAGAATGAGAGCCATGAGGAATAAAACGCAGGTTAGGTTCCCCCTCTGTCCTCCATCATAATCACTGACCAGCTACCATCTCCAGCCTGCCCTCACATAGAAAATACAAAACTGGCCCAGTTCTTCTACTGAAGATTCAGATGAGTTCCACAATCTCTAACTCCAGTAACAAAACAATTCAAAGTAATATTACTCACTCTAAGCTGGAAACACATTTTTACTGTTTCCAATCGCTAGGAATTCAAAAGGGGATGTTCAGGCTTAAGTAAAAACCATCCAGGCATTCCCAAAGCAACCCGAAGGTGAACACACCTCTGGATTTCTTTAGTTTTAACCCTGTCTTGGACTTGAGCAGGCACTGAATGATGGATCTGGAAGAAACTAAACCAAAAAATAAATCCCTCTTTTGCATTCAGTTGTTTCACCCTGGATGTTTACAAAAAAATAGTCTACAAACTTGTCATAAGCAATAAGGGCCAGGAGCTGGACTTGGATGATTCTTGTGAGTCAGGATAGTCCATGACTCTACAAAAACCTTGGAGAGGGGCAGAAAGATGAGACACACCGGTTTCCTCTGTGCAGACATGGAATACTATATTGTCTGCTACGGAAAGATTTTCTAACAAGCACCATAAGGAAGATTTTCTCTGCAGAGCAGGTTCCACTGAGCAGTAGGAAGTGAAAAACGAAGAGGTTTTCCTCCCACAGCAGCACAAGAGTGTGTGAAAGAACCACACTGAGATGTGCCTTCACACATCTGACACCAAAGATGCAGCAGTTGGGTCCAATTCCATGGTCCAAGCTGCTCTGACATCTTCCCAAGGAACAACATGCAGGCCAAGAAGTCACAACATGCAATTTCCACAACCAACAATTCACTAATCAAATAACCTGCTTCCAGTTCTGGCCAGAAATCATTTCAAGATCAGTGGAAAAGCCAACAATTTAGATACATCTTTAGCTATCCTCAAAGATAAAGGTTCTTGGAGCAACCTGGATAGTGGGAGATGTCCCTGCCCATGGGATGGAATGGGATGGGATGGACTTTGAAGTCCCTTCCACTGCAAACTGCATTGTGATTCTGTGAGGGAACAGAGATGACAACTGTCACACTTGAAGGTGATTATTTGTGAAAGCAAGAACTTTTCACAATTTTTATTGCTCTTTTCAAAAGATGATGATTCAGAAAGAACTGGGGGCAAAAGGCTGGAGAGTCAGCAAATGTGGCTTTGCTTATTTTCATCAAGGAAACTGGTGGCAATCAGGGCTCTAACAGCATGACCAGCTCCTTTCCCAGCAGTGGATCTCATCCCCCTCCCTGGCCAAGCTCTGCACATCCCATATACACCAAGGTATTGAGTGGTGAGGGAAAATGCAGCACAGGCTGTCACAGGGCAGTTCTCCATCCGTTCCCCTAGTCAGGAAGGAAAGCAGCCAAGGAAAGCTCAGCCCAAAACAAAGTGTGGCCAAAGGGGACAAAATGAGAGGTTTCTTTTGAGGCACATCTGCTCCCTGTGGTCTCTCCTCAGCTAGAAAGAGTTGTCCTGTGCCTGCCAGCAGCAGGGAGCACAGGGACACCACTCCACCCAGTTAACCCAGTGCCACCTGGGTCTGCTCACAGGGACCTCACCTTTGCCAGACCAGCTGTGAATGAAGATGAAGGAGGATGAAGCCCAACAAGGCTCAGCTGAGTTCCTAAGCCAGACTGTCCATGTCAGGACATTTTCAGCTGCTCTGGGCAGGACAAAACCCCATTTTATTCCATGTTCACTCCTCAAACTTCAGCCGCCCCCTCAGCCTGCCAGAAAACAGCAGGAAAAGTGGCTGAACTCAGAGACTGGAGAAGGTTGGAAGGCTTCATGAGGGAAATGTTGCTTCAGTGGAGGAAAAGGAATGAAAAATTAGAGCCATGAAGAAAAAAACCACAGGTCCTTCCTCTGTCCTCCACCACAATCATTGCCCAGAAAAGACAAAACCAGCCCAATTCTTCTGCTGAAGGTTCAGAGTTACACAATCTTTTATTTTTTTTTAATAAGCCAGCCTGTAAGAGGAGCAATCCACTTGTAGCTGATGACTGTTATTTACATTTGTAATAATATATTTCAAGAGCATAACTAATAGCCTGCAGCAATTTAGTCAACAGAATTCCTCCATTTGATGTCCCTCTGGAGAAATTACGAAACAAACCCTAAACAGATGCTGACAAACTGTTCCTGAACACGGATGCAACATCATTTTTAAAAACTGCTTAACTAATCAACATTTCAAAGTAAAATACTGCTTGTGACCTGCATTATCATGCAAACTGTGTATTACTTTTTCCTTCTAAATCTAGAATTCATTATCATATTTGACTTATCATGCACAGCCCTACAAACCTTATTTACCCTCTGGCTTCTCAGCCCTCACAGCACCCTGATAATTTAATATGTCACCTAAATCTTTGTTTTTCTCATCTCAAAGCATGACCCACCCATCAACTTCCAAAAAAAAAAAAAAACCCACAAAAAACAAACCAACCAACCAAGAAAACAAACTAACAAACAAACCCCACAAAACAATTTAAAAAATATAAATCCCAAACCTATTGCTGCAGCAATGCCCACAGTAACTCCTGTGGCCCAAGTACAAGATGTTTGACAAAAGATTTATTGTTAAAAATAGTTTCAAAGCAAAGGGAAATTGATAACATCCCTTGTTAGTTTATAACAACGGTTGATTACCTTCAGTCCAATATTTACAGCTTGTTTACAATTTCAACATTAACAATTTTGACTTGCAGTCATTTTATTTTGTTCCACATTTGACTGCAAGAATGAGGCCCTCAAGCACTTAAAAAAAAAAAAAAAAAAAAAAAAAAAAAAAAAAAAAAAAACCAAAAAAAAAAAACCCCAACCAAACAAAAAAATCAACCTGCATCTAAAAATCACCCTGCTAATTACTCTTTCTGCTTGTGGGAAGCGTGTTAGAGTTCCACAGCTTATTGTTAAAGTTTTATTATTAAAATATAATTTTAGCTCCAAATAAGAGCAACAATGATAGGAAACACCCAGGTACTCAAAGAGAGCTTCCAACGTTCCCATTTTCCTGTTCTTCCCCCTTTTCACATCCATCAACCCTCTAATTTAGGCAGCCCAATTTCCAGTTCCTCCTCAGCTCAACAGCCTGCTGAGTCTGGCAGACCAGGTGTCATGGGTTGGCACAGTTTGGTTTTTAGCTATGGAAGAATTGCTTTAGAAAGGACAGGGACCTATCGGAGGGCTAGTTTGGGATACTGGCATCTGGTTTGACCACTGAGACTATCAAATGCGATTTTGGGAAGTACACGTATGGAAAAACCTGACTTGCTGCAGGTCAGCCCTTTTCCTTTTGGCCAGAGAGAGCAAGGTAACACTGTACAGCAGTCAGGGGTCGGCCGGGCAGCAGGAGCCGGACTTACCTGGGCCCGTACGGGGAGCAGCCCTGGCCCCTCTGGGCCCCATCTGCTCCCAGCAACTAGCCCTGATACTAGTTACAGGCCTGGCGGGGCTGGGGACTGCCCAGATTTAAACTGAGGGGTGCACAAAAAAGGCATTTATGATCCTGCCTGGTTTTTTTTAAGTTCAGACTGCCCGGGTGCTCTGATGTTTCTGTGCGAGTTCTCCTCCTCACCAGTGCAGCCTTGAAATTGTTAACACCATGAGCTGCAGCTAGAGAGAAAAAGACTCTGGGCAGATTTAACCCTTTCCTGGCAACAAGAAGCTTCCAAGACCTAACCCTTTCCTAAGAGAGAAAGAAAGGGACAGAATGAACATAGAGAAGAAACAACATGAAGTCAGTGGAGCAAGAGTGAAAGGACTATTGGAACAAGGGTTGGGGAGTTTGCATTCAATTTTAGGCTGGCTTTCTTATTGAGCCATGGAAATTAACTCTATATTTAGATTATCCCTTTAAATCATGGGAAAGATATGCGTTTGGGGAGGTGTTTGCTTAGACTTGTGTGTGGATTTGAGCAAAGGTGTTTGTGATGGACTAAGTGTATTAACCCCATAAGATGCTTGAAGAGAGATAGAGATGAGAAGCCCCCTGCGCCAGTGAAGAAGTGAGAAGATATCTCTGTACCTTGAGATGAAGAATCCTTTACCTTTAGAGTTATTCTAATAGTTATAATAATAGTTATTCTATTATTAAAAGGTGACACCCCAGTATGCAAAAGTCTAAGACCCATGATCCAATAAACAGCTTGGGAAACTGCTAATGGAACAGGTCACAAAAGCAGGTTTCATTGGGCAGCTGTTTTTGTGACAGTTAAACCCACAAAAGAACTGTTCTAGGTTGTCAGTAGGATCCATGACTAAGAGAGACTCCCCTTCTGAAGATTAGCAAAAGACTATTTTCAAATGGTGAAACTGACTGAGTCACAGGTTTTGTCTCTATGTTATTTTGTAGGAAAGTTAACAGACTGTAGGGGGACAGAAGACTGGTTTTGGAGATTCATTTTGTTTTAGGTTTTTTTCCCCAACTTTCTTTTCTTCTATTCTTTTAGTGTGTGTTAATAAAACTGTTGTTTATTTTTAAGCTTGAGCCTGCTTTGCTTTTCTCCTAATCTTTCTCCTGCAAAAAGAGAATAAACACTAGGACCACTACACTAAATTTTCAACGAGAGTTTGGCAAACATGAAACCTCTACATTAATTGGTGTTTTCACCAGGTTATTGAACTAAAACCATTACATAAGGATTGCAGCAAACCCACTCCATCTTCCCAATTGTTTGAAGCCTACAACAGACCAGACCTGAAGGACATTTAGGGAATCCTGAAATAGCAAAGAATTGCCTCCAGAGCTGCTGGAGACTGGCCCAGGCAGGTAGATTACAAGTAATCAGTAATTCCAATCAAGAACTTCCAGGAATAAAAGCCTGGTAAACTCTAAAAGGAGGCAAGAGAAAGCCTGGAAACTGTTGCAGCAGCCCTCTTGTTAGAGGGTAGAAATGAGCTGAGACACAGACTTCCTGTTAAACACATCATGAAAAGGGTCCCAGTTTATTCCTCTTTACAGCTCAGCTATCCTGACTCCAGCCATTCACTGACTCTGGCTGCAGCAAGCTCCTACTGCAGGTTTCCCCTGCAGCCTCTGACTGCTGGTTATTTCCTGCTGGACTCTGCCTGCAGGTATCAGAGTGCAGACTCTGACTGCAGGCTTTTACCTGGCTAGACTGTGGCTGCAGGTTCCAACAACAGGCTCTAACTGCAAACCCAGACTGACCTCACAGCAGAGATTCTCTCCCCAGGAGCCTCCATCTCCCTCCTTCTTCCCTTTGTGATCCTCTCCTCACCACCTAACCCACTCCCTCTTATCACACTTACCTTTATGGGATACAGCTGTGACTCATCAGGGGCGAGGCCGTATTGGGTAATTAACACAGCTGTTACTTATCAGGGGTGAGGTCACCTGGATTCCCTTCTACAGCGTCAGCCACCAGAATTCTGCTCTTCCTTAATTATAGTCCAGGAATAACATGCTGAAGGTTCATCTGTAGAAGGTGTTAAGAGCAGAAAACCAAGGGCCAGTTTTGAGCAGAATCTGTCTGTTGGTAATAAAAGCTAACAGTAAATTGCTGGCTCTGCCATGGATTAATAGAGGGGTCTATGGGGAAGCCTTGGACAGGCTTTGTGATTTCCTCTGTCACCAAAGCTACCAATCTAATCATAAAGAGAAATTATAAACAACAAACCAGCAGAAAGGGAGCAAAAAAACCCCCGAACACCAAAAAAACCCTAAAACCACACAAACCTTTGACACAGCTAAAGAGAAAAGAAAGAGGGAAATCCTCACAGCAGCTGTAACCCAGTGGCCAAAATTCCTGCTTTTCTTTATGCATAGTTGTATTCCACCCAATACACTGCTACTCTTTCCTTACTAACTCTTTATTTACTAACTACTGGCACACATATCTTTGCTTCGTAAACGCACATCAGGCTACGGCTTCAAAACTTGCAGCAGTAAATATTTGTGTCCAGGATCGTTTTCACTGGAACTGGTCAAGCCAAAGTCATATGAACTACAGGTCTACTACTATGATCCAGTTTTTCCCAAATAGACACAGAAGAGCAAAACACACTGGAGGAAAAAACACCACACCACCCTCAGAGAGGGAAAACGTCCCATGTAGTTTTAGTTCTGCATCTCAAAACAAAACAAACCTCAGTACATCCAGATTCACTATAAATCCCAATGCTAGATGCTTGAAAGAGGGAAGAACCAAAAGAGCTTTTCCAGAAAAAGGGAATATTCTGAGTACTTAGGGAAAGTGAGGTATTTTCTGGGTTTCCACAGAAGAAATACGACACTAAGAAATACAAAGTATGGGACAACAGAGATGAAGGTGAGGTGTATCATAAGGCTATGTCTTCTTCATTTGTCCCTTCTCACTTTCCCATATAGGGGTTATTCCCATCAAGCTGCAGGAGTCTTGAGGAAGAGAAAGAACAGAAGGACCTGGGGCAAGAACAGCCTCAGGCACCAGCACAGGCTGGGGGGACCTGCTGGAGCAGCTCTGTGGGAAAGGACCTGGGGGACACCGAGCTGTCCCTGGGGCAGCAGAGTGTCCTGGGGGTCCTGGGGGACACCGAGCTGTCCCTGGGGCAGCAGAGTGTCCTGGGGGTCCTGGGGGACACCGAGCTGTCCCTGGGGCAGCAGAGTGTCCTGGGGGTCCTGGGGGACACCGAGCTGTCCCTGGGGCAGCAGAGTGTCCTGGGGCCAAGGAGGCCAAGGGGACGCTGGGGGCAGCAGGAGGAGCACTGGCAGCAGGGCAGGGAGCGATGGTGCCCCTGTGGCCAGCCCCGGAGGCACCTCTGGAGCGCTGTGTCCAGCTCGGGCTCCTCAGCACAGCGGGGCCAGGGAGCTCCTGGAGCGGGGCCAGCGGAGGCTGCGCAGCCGAGGAAGGGCCCGGAGCATGCGGGTGCCCGGGAAAGGCTGAGGGAGCTGGGGCTGTTCAGCCTGGAGAGGAGCCCCAGGCGAGAGGGGCCCTGAGCCCTGGGTGTCCCTGTGTGCAGGGAGGGCTCCCAGCAGGGCCCAGGCTCTGCCGCGGGGGCCCGGCAATGGCACCGCAGCCACGGGCAGGGCCTGAGCCCAGCGATTGCCCCGGCACGGGAGGCACAGCTTCTTCCCTGGGCGCTGCCCGGCCCTGAGCACATTGTCCACACGGCCTGGGGGGGCTCCTCCCTGCGGCTGCTGCAGAGCTGTGTGCGCACAGTGCTGTGCCCCGGGCTCTGGGATGGCCCTGCTGGAGCACGGAGGGGGCACCGGGTGCCCGCTGGGCTCCCTCAGCCTCAGACATCCCGGGATTCTGCGAGAAAGGAACACGACTCTCCAGGTTAGCAGTAAGGAGTGAGGACTTTAGAGAAACTCCCACCACAACACAATGCTCAGGGACAAGATAATTCAGGCTGTCTGAATGTGTTCCCAGTGAGGCAGCTCATGAATATGAGCAACACAGTAGTGTCACAACCACACCAAATCAAACCTCCAAAGGCTGCAAGGAAAAAAAAAAACAACCACTGAAATTAATGATGTCTTTGCTACTGGGAATCTGTTTCTCCCGCCACAAAAGAGTTACATGTATAAATTAAACACAGACCCTGTAAAATGATAATCCCTTCCATGTAATCTTTAGTTCCAACCATTTCTCCTCTAATATGCACCTACTGTATTTGTCAATCTTATAATCACGAGAATTATTGAGAGAGGAGATGCAGCATTTTCAACCAGCAAAATTCCAAAGAAAAAGCCTTCTCTTGGCAGCAAAAGTTCGTGGATTTTGGGGATGTGGATCATTGCCTGAAAGGCTCTTTTAACACAATCTGAAACACTGTGTTCAGATTTAGTTGAGCTTCCCCCATCTGCACAAGGAGCAGCTTTGCTTTATTTGCAGATTTACCAGGTGATACATCTATCCCAAAACATTAACTGGAAATGAGAGCTATAAAGCAGCTGATGGTTGGGTTTTCTGATTAAATGCAAGGTACAGGCTCAGATCTGCTTTGTACACTCACAACAAGCCAAGAACAGACATAGCAGAGAGGAACAGATCTTATCCCCCTCCACAAGCACCAACCCATTTCATCCACAAACTATTGTCCTTCTGGAAGAGATGTGCTTCCGATAAACACACACAAAAAAAATCTCCTCCTGCCAAATTCTCCTGCACTGCAGTGGCTAGGGTATATATTTGCTTGTGTCAAGAGTGATCACAGCTTAATTTGAGCATTATCTATAGGAACAGAAAACAAGCCCTCAGAGACAGCTCAGACTGTGGCATTTACATTTCCTTTCCTGAAAATACTGAAAAGTTTGGACTTGCCATCTGTCTCTGCTCTTTGTGCAGGGAGTATCAGTTCCATTCAAAAATGCAGTTGTTCCTCTTATCTCACACAGGTGGTATTATGGAAACCCAGGTTGGTTTGGGTTTAAGGGACCTTAAAACTCATCCAGTTCCACCCCAGGGACACCTTCCACTATCCCAGCTTGCTCCAAGCCCCGTCCAGCCCAGCCTTAGACACAGCTAAGGGTGGTGTGTCTATGGGAAACAAACTGGATGAATCTGAGGTTAATGCACAGGACTGCACATTGGTGTACAGCTGCTTTTCAAAGGGATGGCATATTCCAAAACAAACAAACAAAAAAAACCCCTTGTCTTTCCCTCCCCTTCTTTCTTTTCCTTTTTTTTTTTAAAGTTACCTTACTGGGAAAGTTACTCACAAAAGCCAGAAGAAACTTTCCAATTAGGTCAGACAGACCCAAAACCATTTCAACCCAAAATCTGAATCAAGACATGTCCCCATGGCTGAGTGCTCCCAGAGACACAAGGACCTCCCCCGAAGTGCAGTAACCCAAATGTGCATTAGGCAGACACTCTTCACAAAAAAACCCCAAAAACAAACAGGACCAGAATTCAAAAAGAGATGCAAGTTGAAAAATCAATATTTATAGGAAAATGAAGGTGGCTAGAAAAAATAGCAGCTGGGCCTGAGAACTACAAAACAAGAAGAAAGTAACAACAACCTGAACAACTGTAACAAAACTCCTGAAAAGCAGGATCTGTGATGAGAAGGAAGAATGACATCCAATGCTACAGGTGGGAGGATCAGCCACTCCAAAGGTTTCCCCTAAAACTGTCTTTTCTTTCAAATAACCATAATTTTTCAGCATTCTTGCAGCATCACATCCCACAATGGCTCAGTTTGAAGAAGCCCTCAAAGATCAAGTTCAACCTTTCCCCCAGCACTGCCAAGGCCACCCATGTCCCTTGTGCCACATCCACACTGCTTTTAAATCCCTGCAGGGATGGTGACTCAACTTCATACTGAAAACACAAGATGCTATTTGAAGAAGTGCATCAATAAAACCATGTTAAAAACCAACAGATGGGAACTGGGAAAAAAAAAAAAAAAAAAAGTTTTTTTGGTTCTGCCTTTCCTGGAGCAGCACCTTATTTCCACAAGGACGAAGATCCAAACAACAAATCCACAAATCCTGCCACACAGTTTGCAGGAGGACTATTATTACTTCAGCCTCTTTGCATGAGATTTAAATTAGCAGATTCAATTAGGTTTGTGCAAAATAAAATCCAGGACAACGCTCATATGGGTATTTCCTTTTCACAACCTGCTATTCCCAGTAAAAGCAAAAAAACCCAACCCCCTGATTAAACTAACAGAGGAAATTATGTTCCTTTTTAAAGGCACTAATTAGGTTTCTGTGGAATGCTGGAGGGGGACGGGTGAAGCCATCCAATCTACATGGATTTCACAGTTCATTTCCAACCTCAGCCAAACCCCAATTTATCTCATTAGAGAACAATATTTCAATCTCTCTTTTCTAGCCATAAACCATGGCCGGCACATTTTATGCTCCAGCTCCAAGCCAGTGGTGGCAATCTGTGGGGAAAACAGGGAACCCTTCAGTGACAAGGATATCCAGGGGTTACAATTATTGTAAGCAAAGCAAGAGGCAGAAGCCACCTTGCCTGAAGCATTGGTCGGTAAATTTGTGCTGCTGCAGATGCTCCAAGCCTGAATTTCCTTGGAAAAACTGCAAGAGCAGGACAAACTCTAACCATCTTCCCCCCAAAAAATCATGGATGTGTGTGGTAGAATTCCTGAGCTTGTCCAGCAATCTTCACATTCCTGAATTTCTACGTTTCATACCAACTTGTCCACTCCACTGACTCAGCCTGAGAAGACCAAGGACTGACCAAGTCCCCAAAACTGGAAAGAAAAAAGAAAATTTGGCTCGAGAGCAGCACCTGCAAGGCTTAAGGTGAGTTTTGGTTTCAAAGAATTAAAGAATCACAGAATCATTAGGTTGGAAGAGACCTCCAAGATCATCAAGTCCAACCCAAATTTGACAGAAGAGCAGGAAAGCTAAAGTCTACTTACAGGAAGCCTCTGCCTGGAAGCAATGGAGGAACAGAAAGTGGGGAAGGAAAAAAACCCACACCCCAGACACCTGGAGAAACCTGAGGCAGGCAGTGAGATCCAGGAGCCAAGCAGGCACCTCTGGTGGTGCTGCTGATCAGCAGAGCACCTCTTCAGCTACAGCAGCCTCCTCACCTCTGTGAAAAGGTCCTAAACCTGTGCCTTGTCCCCAGAAAGGGATGAGAAAACCCTCTGAGGCCAGCTAAGAATGTGTCCTAATTAGGGTCACAACCCAGCTGCTGCCTCTCAATCAGCTGCTGAAAGCAGGTGCAAAAGGAAGGGACCACCAGGCCTTTGGGGTTTCACCTTTAGAGCTGCATGGCAGGAAGCCAATGAGGTGAAAACACCAAAAGCCTGAAGCCAAAGGTTAAATCCATCCAGCTGCTGACTTTGGCAATGCTGATGCTAATGTCAAAGTACTAAATAAAGGGCAAACAAATAAAAATACACCATAACTGCAAGTCAATACCTTAAAATATTAAAAAAAAAAACACCAACAAACCCTGAACAAACAAATCGGTTCAATAAGTTTCATGTCCTTTTCAAAACTGTTCTCTTATTAATATGACTAATAAAGTCTGGCCACAACAAAGCAATAACCCGTGCATGAAAAATGGGGAGTATAAATGCAGTTATTGTTTGGAGAAATCAGGGTACACACACTTAAGAAGCCCACAAGAGCAAAATAAAGTTCTGTTCACAACAAGAATATTAATTCTGAATTAATTCATTGCTGTTTCTTTTAATGTGCTCATCAGATTTAGGCTCATATTTATGACACCTGAGGAGGAAAGCAGGTGCATCAACCACTCAAGGACTTAGAACAGCAATGAAGCCTTTGGTTAATTTGATGGGAAGACAGCAGACAGCACAATGCCAAAGTAGCCAAGGATATATTTTTTTTTTTTTTTAATTTTTATTTTTTAAAGCAAACCTTCAGCTACCTGCACCCTTCCCAGAGGAGGCACTTGGGCTGGAGCTGGGAATGAGCCCTGCCATCAGCCCCTGCCCCCAGGCACAGCCTGGGCGATGTTTATAAACACACATATGCTGCACTGAGCAGCCTGCATTTCCTTCAGGACACAATCCAGGCTTTCAGGCGCATAAGGAGTACACGGCCAGATTTTCCCCTATTACCTCACCATCTGGTGCTGTTGTCTGAGAGCTGCAGGTTTGAAAAGCACTCACAGAACACAATTTGGTGTGAGTTCATGTGTGTGTTGTCTGAGACTCACCTAATTACCCACAGAAACTCCTGCAGCTCTCTCCCCTCGTGAACACACATTTCTCACAGTCTCTCGTGGTGTTCTCTGAGTAAACTCCACACTGCTGAACTGCCTTGCTGTGCTTTTGGGTGATTTATACACACAGGGCTGGCACAGAGCTCTGCATCTGCTATTGAACTTCTGCAGCCCCCAGCATTCCCAGAGAAGTGCTGGAAGCTGAGCTTTATCCTCCTCTGTGCCCCCCAGACTCCCACCGTGGCCAACTCAAGTTGTTCTTTGCGAGGACCTGAAGCAACCACGGTGCCACTGCAACCCCTGAACCCTTCCCTCCTAAAAATCCCCAAGCCACTGCACTCATCAGAGTCTCTGCTGTTGATTGCACCTGCAATCACAGTGACCCCAGGCGTCGCTGGGCTTCCCCAGTATTTCAGGTACACGTGAAATGCCACTAGAACTCGCCCACACGCCGATGCTCTCAGCGAGGCCTCTCCACGCTCCTCACACCCACAGAAGTGAAGCCTGAGGACCAGGGCTGCTCCAGCTCAGCAAGAGGGAAATTTCACCCATCCCAAACACAAAAGTTTCAATCATTAACACCATTAAAAAAAAAAAAAAATCAAAGCCACATCTCTCCCCCCTCAAATATGTTGTGGGGGGAAGCTATTTTAAATATCCACTAAGACTGGAGAAAATACTTTTCATAGGATGCAGCGATTTGGCTTTAAACCATTTTTTAAAAAAAAATTAATTAAATTGCAAGCAGAAAAAGCACTAGCTAGGAGACTCAGTTCAATTTATTTTTTTTCTAGATAGTCTGTACAAGCTGTCAACTTACATCCACGACAAACCTGCTCTGATACCCAAATTTCAGCTACATGAGATAGGAACATCAAAAACCAGAGAAAAGATACTGTCTAATTGCTTCTGCAATTCTCCAATTAAAAAAAAAAAAAAAAAAAAAAAAAAAAAAAAAAATGCTTGCAACTGAAGGAAAAATCAAGTTTGGAAACAATCTCATTTTGCTCATTAGAAGTTGAGTCCAAGCTGCTTTGAAGTCTGAGCTCTACAATTTCAGCTTGGGAGGGGAAAGTCTGAAAAGGGTTTGCTGCTTCCTTTTTATTTTTTAACCAGTGTCTTGAGCAACATTTATCGATTCTAAATGCAAATTAAGCTGGGCTTAATTTTGCATTTGTATTCCAAAGGCTGATTGCCACATGCCAGAGTAACAAATAACACAGGAGATCTTAGGAGCTCGAGAAAGAGAGCAGATAACACAGACCTGCATTTCTAAGACTTAAATTAGATTCTGTTCACACTATCACAGACACAAGAATTAAAAGCCCCAAGAAGGTTTGAATACAGAAACTGGTATGTTATCACTTTTCTTAGGAGTAGGAACTACTCCAAGTAGAAATTTTACTCTTCCCTTAACATTTTGAGTCAGGTAAGCACAGCAGTGTTCCAAACATCACTTAAACATTTTACATCCCCCGATTTTCTCATGCACATAAGATCAAGATGCAAAATCTCTTTTTTAAAAGGCTTCCACTTCTTCCTCTTACCCATTAGAGCAAACCCCGCACCTGAGCAGGAACCCAAACTTCAAGAGGTTTTTTTTTTTTAATTATTTAAAAATTCCACCCAGCAGAAGCAATTTAGGTTTCCAACTCATGCTTTAAGCATCTTTCTTTTAATATTAAGATATCAAGACTTTCTCCTCCCTTCTCCCACAGGTGAACAGAGCCCTACCAAACTTTCCAGCACACGCCAGCTGCTTGGGGGTTTTTGGGGAGAGGAGGAGAGTGAAGCTACCACAGGTTTCTGTCATTCCATTCTCACCTGGCCCAGCAGGTTTCTCTCCAAGGATACAAACCTGTCCTTCACAGTCACTCATTTTATTCCCTGCTCAGTCCCTTCCTTTGAAATAAAGTTTAATACCTGCAGGAACGGACCAAGAAAATTAGGAGCCAGAAGAATCAACTCTCAGCAGACAAAACCAGAGAAATCAGCTGACCCAAAAAAACTGAGGGGTGGCTGTAAATCTTGGAGGTTGCTTTGACAGCACTGAAAAGAATGGATGGAAAGTTTGCCTTTAGCATCTCCCTCTGGTCTTGTCCCCAAAGCCTTTGAAAGCATCTTGTTGGTTTTACAACGAGAAGACAAGATAATCACTCTGACAAATGGCAACATTTACATTTGGGACATTAATTCACTCCTGAGCACATCACCTGTCTGCCACTTCACTCCCACATCAAGTCTGAGCCCCTAAAGAGCAGGGATTTAAGCTCAGCCTTGTTAAACCTTTGTATTCAGCTCCTGCCTCACCCTGGCAAAAGGCTGAGGGAGCAGTTTTCACCTTTTCCTCTGACACATTTACCCTATAAAACCTCCGAAAGCTTTCCCTGCTTGGCTCTGTGGTGTATTCTTGACCTAATTCATGCTGGAGAACATTCCTAGAGTTCAGTAGGTGAATTCTCCCAGGAAGGCTCATGAATTTGTTCCAGTGGAGAGCGTGCACAAAGCAGTTTAACCTGGATTTTCCTTCATAATAACCATGCAGCAGCTTCTCATTTTCTTAGCTGCTTGCATGGGAGTCAGGGCAAGTCCCTAAAAGCAAGGAGTTCTGGGAATCTGGATTTCAGTGGAAATGCTGATATTTGCTTTATTCTCACTAACCAGTTATTAGAAGCTGCTGAGCAGCTGAAGGGCTCAGAAACCAGAGAAAAGCACCAGAGGAGCCCTCACCACAACCTCAGGGCAACTTGGGGTTTACTGAGAATTTGTCAGCGAATCATTGAGTTTCACAGAAGTCAAAACTTCTGTCCAAAAACACAGGAACACAAAGCAGGATTTGCAAAATGTCAAACCCATAAATCCTGAAAAGTTGTAATTTGTTTCTTCCCAGCCTTTGGGAATTAATAGGATTACTAAAAGCAACGTGGCAAGAATGGGAAAAGATCAAGCCTTCATTAATTTATAGAGCAACTGATTAAGCAATACTGCCGCTCTACAGATTAAAACTAACGTTTAAGAGGTTGTTAAATAACCCTCATTTTAAAAAAATACCCCTCCAGAGTGCCAAAAAATTTAGGACTAACCCAGCATGCAACTGCACCACCACCTACTGGGCAGCAATCCACAGGAGATGAGGGCTGGATAGGGCTGGAAAAATTGCAGGCGATGTGTTGTGAGGAAGATTCTGACAGCCCCTAAACCAATGGATTGCAAGGTGTAATTTCTACTAGTCCTGATGGGGCAGGCGGTCCAAAACCCCTGATATTTTGAGGTGAATGCCACCACGAAGGTTTGGTTCACACCCAGCTCCAAAGCTCCTGCCACCAACAGCTCCAGTCATCAAACTGGGAGGAGCTGGGCAGCACCTGAGGCTCAGGCTGCATTTAATACCCCTTGGGGAAGTGATCACCCCTTCCCGTGCAGCAAACTGGTTTTCACAAAGAATATACAGCATTCCAAACCGAAACAGCTCCAGCAGAAGAAGCAGAGTGACCTCAAGGAGGTAAGCCAGGGCACTGCAAAGACTGAAGGAGGAAGGCAGCTCATCTTCCTCAGCTGGTTTTTCAGGTCTTGTGCTAATCCTAGGCTGCAAAATGACAAGGAAATTGAAGAATTTATAGATCACCTATGGCAGAAACTCCAGGGAATGTGCAGCCGTCTCTCTGAAAAGAGATTTTTGAGCATCCAGCCCAAAATCAGTTGGTCACTTAATCACTTAAGTGCTCAGTGGTCTCAGAAACACCAAAATAGACACGATTCCACATCGCTGGATCTTCAAGAGAAATTCCTGCCAAAACAGGATTTACTGAAATGCAAAGCAGGATTTACTGAAACACCTGCTCCCTAAGTGGCATCAACACCTGACCAAAAAAAAATAAGCCAAAATTCCCGAGTTAAACGAGTGACAGGACAGATAAAAATGTTCCATTTCTTTCCAACAGGTTGTATAAGAGCCAAAAGATGTGCAACTGTCGTTATTTCACAGATAAGGCGCTGTAGCAGCAGCATCCATGGGGTTTATTTAATTTTCCTTTCCTTCTTTTCTCTCCTTTAAATGCAAACCCCACTGTCCAAGTAACACACAGGCAAAAGTGAGCTCGTGGTAACCCCAGGCATGGCAGCACTGTTTGAATTCCAGTCCCAATTAGGGGGAGGAAGAGCGTGTCTGTACCCCGGGGGAGGACTCAGTACCGCAAGATGTTGTGATTAGCATCTGCAGAGCTCACTTTGGGGGGAAAAAACCCAAATAAACTGCCTATAATGCGAATATGACTCAAAAAAAGCAAAGGAAGGAGCTGCTGCGTTGGGGGTTAAATGTTGTATTCCCATGACTGCAGCCAGCTGCCAGGTGGGAACCCAAGACAGGACATCAGCTCCTAGAGAGGCAGAAGGGGAACAGGGGGAACAGGGGATCCAAAGTGCTGAAAGGGGAGCGCAATTTGCCCTCAGATCCAGCCAGGAAAAATAGTGTGCCTATAAATAGGAGTCTGCTGTATATTGCATGAACTGCACTGAGATCCTGGGAGGAAGCAAAAGCTGTTGTTGGAGCCTAAAACCATCTCAGGGAGACAATTTGCAGAGCAAAGGGAAGAGAGAGGAGCACAAGGTGAAGGAGGGGGCACCATCCCTTCTGCTATCATTGCTGTGCCCCCCTCACTCCCACCTTGGACGAGACCCTGTTGAATTCATCAAAATAATTTTCCTGCAAAATTAGAAACCCCTTGGAAGGAAAAATAACAAAAGAGAGCGTTCAGGAACAGAAGGGTTTCCAAATGAGCTTCTCAGATTGCTGTGCACAGATATAGAACAAGGATTTAACAACCTGCTTCCACTGTGAGCCACAAAGCCACCTGGCAACATCCAAATAGAAGATTCACTCTGTAACTTCATAAAAATAGAGGGCATAGTGCTCGGAACAACACATATTGCCTTAAAAATAAATGTTATCAAATTTCCATAGGAGCTACAACACATGGAAATACAACAGGAATATCTGAGAGCAGCTCGTGGGACTACAGAACCTCTCATTTTTCCAGGCAAGGAAACTAAATTCCATTTGAAAGGCATCATCAAAATTGTTTCTGATCTAATTTAAAGGATTACCTAAAAACCTAATAATCCCCAGTTGTAATTAGATAAATAGCATACTCAGATTGATTAAGCTTGTCATTTACAGCACAAGTCCACATTCCTCTTGTCCGTAACTAGAATGCTCCATTGGAACATTCTTCCATTGGGAAAGCTCCATCAGTCAAAGCTAAGGAGCCAATGAAAGGTGCATTTTTAATGCAGGGATGGCTTAAAGTCTTTGAAATTGGCCTGAAAAGGTGTTTTTGCAATTGCTCTTACATTTAAAAAACCTCTTCCTTTTCCACCCCCACTCCCACTGGGCAGGGTTTGCCCAGCCCACACTGACAGACAGGATGGAAGCTGCAGATTGGGATTCCAGAAGAAATTGCTGTGTGTGGAGTCCTAGGCAGAGGCTTCACTCCTAACAGACACACTGTTACAGCTGTGCTGCATCTCCTTCAGCAAAACTCACTCAGGGGGCAACGAGGGAAAGCCATCCACTCAGCTGCCTCCTTAACTCCACCTCAAATATTTTTTCTCCTCCTCAGACACTTCCTCAGAAGTGCCAGATTCTCCCCTGAGCTGCACTCCCCTCTCAGGAAGTAGAGAAAGAAGTGAAAAGTGTATCAGTGCAGCCATGGATACCATTAAATGTTCATGTTCAACTAAAGCCATCAGGAGAAACTCTATTATTCCTTCCAGGACTGGAAAGAGCTGCAAGAAAGATGAAGAGAGACAATATCCAAGGGCCTGGAGTGCCAGGACACAGGGAATGGCTTCCCACTGCCAAAGGGCAGGGATGGATGGGATACTGGGAAGGAATTGTTCCCTGGGAAGGTGGGCAGGCCCTGGCACAGGGTGCCCAGAGCAGCTATGGCTGTCCCTGGATCCCTGGCAGTGCCCAAGGCCAGGTTGGACACTGGGGTTTAGAGCACCTGGGACAGTGGGAGGTGCCCCTGCTCATGGCAGGGGGTGGAATGAGCTCAGATTGAGTTCTCTGTGAGACCATCACAGACACTGCAGATGTCTACAGTCATTGTTCCTGTTGAAATTTCACACACATAGCACTAGAATCCCAGAATCCCTGAGGCTGGAAAATCCCTCCCAGCCCATGGAGTCCCAGCTGTGCCCGATGCCCACCTTGTCCCCAGCCCAGAGCACTCAGTGCCACCTCCAGCCCTTCCTCGGACACCTCCAGCCATGGGCACTGCAAACCTCCCTGGGCAGCCCCTGCCAAGGCCTGAGCACCCTTTCCATGGAGAAATTCCTGCCCATGTCCAACCTGAGCCTCCCCTGGCACAGCCTGAGGCCGTTTCCCCTTGTCCTGTCCCTGTTCCCTGGCAGCAGAGCCCGACCCCCCCTGGCTGTCCCCTCCTGTCAGGAGTTGTGCAGAGCCACAAGGTTCCCCCTGAGCCTCCTTTTCTCCAGGCTGAGCCCCTTTCCCAGCTCCCTCAGCCGCTCCTGGGGCTCCAGCCCCTTCCCCAGCTCCATTCCCTGCCCTGGACACGCTCCAGCCCCTCCAGGGCTCTCTGGCCAGGAGGGAAAAATAAGCAGGGAAGCAGCAAGGAAACATTCCCATTACCTCTGGAGGATGAAGTCTTTACTTTCATTTTGAAACTCTTAAAGAGTCACAAAAGAAATAAAAGTAATGGATGAAAAATGCTGAGTTGCAAGAGGAAGAATCACACCAGGACTTCCATCAGGACTACTCCGGGTCCAGATGAGACAACAGGAATGCTGTGGCACAGAATCCATCAGTGCCGAACGCCTTTAACGGCTGAGAAGAGAAATATTTTCAAGGTGAAGGACTGCTACTCCTATAAAGAGGGCAGAGGCTCTACAGAACCTCAGGCCCAGCAGCCTGGAGTTCCTCATGTCTCCGGGAGTTTTTCACGTATCGCCATCAAAAGCAATTGCATGGAACACGGAGCCACCTGCAATCTCACCTGCCCTGGACAAGGGTTATCCCACAGTTCTCCTGTCTGGATGACACAAAACATCAACAGATGCAATAATAAAACCTTTGGGAGCCAAGCAAAGCCTTGGAGAGCAGTAAGTGGGATTATTCACAGCAGGGGAAGAGCTCTGAAATGCTCCTGGGGCCAGCACTTATCCCAGACCTACCCTTTAAACAGAAACAGGAGCCCCCTGCCCTTCCCTCCTTCCCCAAAACCCATCAACACCTTGGGAATAATTCATGCAGCAAGAATGAAGAGCACTCATCACAGAAGTAACTCCATTTCAAGGTACCTAAGATGTAATATTAAATCAATAATTTAAATATACTCATGACTTGTATTAATGTAAAACATCTCAGAAATAAAGCTCTACGTCCCTGCTCAACAGTGAGTTCTGAAATAGTACAACTATCCCTGCAATAAACGCTTAGGTTCTGTTCTTAAATTTAGCTGGCCTCTCCAA
This sequence comes from Hirundo rustica, assembly GCF_015227805.2. Classification (NCBI taxonomy): domain Eukaryota; kingdom Metazoa; phylum Chordata; class Aves; order Passeriformes; family Hirundinidae; genus Hirundo; species Hirundo rustica. Next base: position 4,704,872 of record NC_053457.1, read on the forward strand.
AACTTGCCAAAGCTCCAGCTTTTCTCCGTTTATTTTATAAAATATTGATCTCTGAATATGATGAATTAACTGCAAGCCAGAAATTTATAACAAGTGTGCGGCATATAAGAATAAACTGCAGTTTTATTGGCTTTTCCTTTCCCTTAAGCTCATCCTTATTCTTATATATTCTCAAACCCTCAATATCACTAAAAATCATTGAGTTGCATTTCAAGGAATTTGTCTATTTAATGATACTTCCCTGTTAGTAATTGAGCAGAAGGGGAATCATTTTTTAAAGAAATGACAGTAATTGCTCCAAAATCCTCTTCTGAAAAGCAACAGACGTTATGGTGCTTCCTATAATACACATTTTTCAAGAAATACCGTTTTCCATTAATTTTATAGGACTACTTAGTTCCAAAATGCAGAATCCCGTCCCCCTTTTTCCCAAATTCCTGTGGGAACACATGAACTCTGATGTCTTGGGGTTTGCAGCTGGGACATGAAAGCAATATTGGTTATAAAGTTCTCCTTCTACCAAACAAAAAGAACCCTCCAGTTCCCAAGTCATTTTTGACAGAGGGATGAAGTCTGAGTACCACATGAACAAGCTGCTCAAAGTAAAGCAGCAGCGATCACACAGCAATAAAGATTATATATATAAAATTATCATATTTTACAAAACATTTGCTATTTCTGAAAGGTTTTGTACCTGATATTTTAACTCTAATACTTAAAAACCACTTGAGGACTCCAAGTCAGCTGATTTGGGTCAATAACAGAGATAGATTTCAAAGCATTAAATAAACTCTCTTTCAGTTCCCCTCAGACAAGAGTAAATACTCCAGCATTTATTACATATATTGGACATTAAACACTGAATTTTCTTTCCACTTCTTATCTCAACACAGTCAACATATTCCAAAACACGGCATTAAAAGGATAATGGATTGCTGTGAACATGGGGTGAGCTTTATGGCTTTCCTGTCATTTCCAAAACAGATTACGAAACAAAACCATTCCAGTTCTAGGCAATTCCCATCTAGCTTCCAGCAGCCACATGCTGTGCACCTCAAAACATTCCTGTGAAGGAATAAAATTCATCCATGCAGCCCAGCCTGGTTTTGTGTTTATTCACGGATTTAACTTCTCTTTCTCCCCCCATCCTCCATGATTTACCTTTCTTCCCTTTCTTTTCCTATTTATCACCCTTCCCTTTGTGTCCTCCTGCTTTTGTGCAATCCAAACGCTTGCACATCTGTCTTGGAGAAAGTCTGGAGGACCAAATTCCCTTCACAGAATCACAGATAGGGAAGCACCTCCGAGATTATCGAGTCCAACCTTTCCTGAAGTTGCAGCTTCCCGACAAAAAGGATTGGAGGTCACAACTAAGCCAAACCAAGGAGCTTCTGAGGAGCAGGCGCAGTGAGGCCGTGGGATACACAGGATCCACATCCAGGCCTGGCAGTGTCACCTCCACACCAAAGTGACCTTCATTGATTCGCTATTTCAAACCCAATCTGATCCAAGTTATGGAAACCCACTGGAGTGCATTAAAATGTCATGTTCCTAATGAAGCTGGTCTGGGAGACTGGGGAGCGGAGCCGGACGCTGCACAGAGCTGTTCCAGGAGCTCTGACTTATGAGACAGGCACAGATAAGATTCCTGCACTCACACTGCTGGAGGCCTCATCATCTTCTGACACATTATATTTCAAAGTACTCTTAATTTCCTCCAGTTATTCGGGGAGAAATGGTGCCGCACTGCAGTGATTCCAGCCAGCCTTCCCTAAAGGAGGCGCTGAATGGGAACACTGATCCCCTTGAGTTTGCCTTCCAAGGGATGAATCTGCCACCTTTGAGTTGCCCTTGTCGCTGTGGAACGGGACAGGGAGAAATCACGGGTGGTGAGGGCACCTCCCCGCACACCAGTACTGTACATCCAACACAAAAATGCCGGAGTTTTCCCTGCTCCTGCAGGAGAAGCGGCTCTCTAAAGACCCACACAGACAAAGCCATGCTGGCACAACAGGGGGAAAATGCTTTTAAAGAGAATTTGAAGTGCCATCCTCTCCTCTTGTTGGAAAGGCACCGGATCCCGTCCAAGGAACAAACATGGTGTTTCGGATGATCTCACTATTCACAAAGCTTCTGTAAAGTAGATGGATGGAAAAAATTCCTTCCTCTGATGGGGCGAGAACCTGGCACAGAAGCTGTGGCTGTGCCTGGAAGTGTCCAAGGCCAGGCTGGACAGGGCTTGGAGCAGCCTGGGATAGTGGAAGGTGTCCCTGCCCATGGCAGGCGGTGGGACGGTACTTAAGGCTTTAAGGTCCGTTCCAAACAAAACCATTCCATAGTCTCACTCATAAAGATCTCCTTGATTCCAGAACCAGAAAGAAGCTTTGGCCATGCCCTCACCTCGAGACTGGAAGAGCAGAATTTTGAAGAAAAGCAGGACAGCTCTGAAGGTTCATCTCTTGCAAGATGCAACTTGCATTTGAATTGAGACAATCAACTCCGGTGTTTCCTATTTCCAGCAGGCTCTGGGCTCCAGTCATGGGTAAAACAGTAAAACAGTAACTTCTCACAAAATCCAGCCGAACGTGCATGTCCTGACTGGTTACAACCCAGAGCTCACCAGCTCCTCCTTCTACACAAAGCAGTGCTTTTAATAAAACATTACCAGAGGTAATGGTGAGATCACATCCATGTCATGTGTCCAGTTCTCATGGCCACAGAGCCTGGAGGGGCTGGAGCGTGTCCAGGGCAGGGAACGGAGCTGGGGAAGGGGCTGGAGCCCCAGGAGTGGCTGAGGGAGCT